>NC_072853.1:94543224-94855605 GCF_028858705.1 Grus americana
TCCTTACTCACCTTCTCTATGCTGTTCACCACAGACCTCCATGGCACCCCTCAACTGTCTTCCCACAGTCACTTTTCCCCCCTCTAGACTGGAGAATGTGACATACTGTCATACTATAAAAGCTACAGCATCTATCATCGTTCTTGCCCTTTTCTGAGCATTTTCCAGTCCTACTGCATCCTATTTGAGATGGTGCGATCAGAACTGTGTAGATTTATATAGGGACATAATGATGTTAGATCTCCGTTCCTCTTCTGATCATGCCTAGCCTTCCATCACAAGGTCATGAGGGAACTGAAGCAATAGCTTTTATAATGCAAAGGCAGCACCTTCTGTGCCCCAGCTGAAACAGCTTTGGTTACAGGGGATCCAAGATCAGATGAATGAGAGGATGCCACCAATAAAAGCAAAAAAAAATAAAATGAAATGAAATGAGGCAGTCAGAATTTATTTTAAAAGAGGAGATAGTGAGATAATAAAAAAGAAAAATGCATGCAAGCTTTCCTAGCATAGTATTTTGGAGGGGTGAAAAAAATCATATTTTATTTTCAAGCTGTGGTTTGAAAAAAGTGTCACTGAGGAAACCATACCAGAAATTTAGGATATGTCTATGCTGCACAATGCTAATTTACCCAGCTGAGCTCTGTGCTAATGCAGCTATATTGCTTACAGTACTTACAGCTAACTAGTTTAGAGCTGTCTCTGAAATCTCTTCACCAAATTGCACTGTGCAATGGAGAAATACTTTTTTTAGTCTTCAGCACTGCAGGGCACCTTGAAAAGGCAGGTATCACACTACTGTCTCCTTTATGCCAGTAGACTAGTGGCTGTGGTACCCTTGCAGACATAGGGTGTTAAATACACCTTGCAGAAAGACCCCAGCCAGGACAACCTATGCAGCTTAAATGTGCTTAGATTAATATGCCTACAAGTTTCAACAGAAGTGCTCTCAGGCACAAAGTTAAATCCAGGCATATGGGTCTTCTGCAGCAGTAGGGCCTAAAATTGGTAAACACCACCCCCCCCCACGCAGTGAAAACTAGCTCTTCAACAGAGCCCATGCAAGATATTATGCTATTGGGGTGATGGTGCCAAATACAAGTGGGTGTTGTACCTTGGATACAGCACATACCGCACACTTGAATGCACCTTACGCTACACAGGCTCAAAACATAAGAGCTGGATTGAGTCTTGCACAGTCAAAAATGCAACTGGAACAGGGAGAACTTACTGTGTTAGCTCTGAGGTAGAGAGAAAGGTTATTTCTGCCCATGACTACAAAGCAACATCAGCTTGTGCACAGAGGGTTGGTGCTCACCAAGGGACAAGGTCTTCTTCCAGAGAGGAGTCCCACGCTGTCACAGCCTGGTTGCTGCTTTTACCTAAAGCCCTTAACCACAAGCAAGCCTACAGGGGCAGCCCCACCAGCCTTGTGCAGAGCCATCTGGTGTGTCCCCAAATCAACAAGGAATAAAAAACCTCAGGCTGCTGAGCCCGCTCCAAGAGCCTGCAATGACACTCAGCTCTGAGTAGTGCTTGGAGGGGACAGATTCAAATGTTTCAAGTAGCTCTTCACTGAAATAGGCACAGAATGATTGCACCTCCTGGACACCAGAGTAGCTATCCCCACAGTCTGGTCTGGGAAAAATGCAGTATTAAATTAACAGCTACCCATGACACGCACAACTGACATGGTGGCTGATGTATTTTTGGCCTGATTCCTGTCTGTCAGCTCCCTTTAGTGAATTTTCTCCTTAGCTAATTTTAACCAAATTTGAAAGGAGGGCTGGAGTCTCACAGATAATTATATTTTTATAAGTTTCAGGGATCTGGTAGCTGGAGAGAGAAGAAAGACCAAAATTAGTACTTTCCATTAAGGGAAAGCAGGCAAAACTCAGCCGCTATATATTCCAGCAAGCCTGAAAAAGCCAACAAACCCGTACACATTCAGCTGCAGACTAGCATGGCTGGTGTTTGCTCTTGCCAGAGCTGGTAGGTTTGCACTAGTGTATGCTTTAGGACACAACTCACAGGCATCCAGGTTTAAGTAGTCCTGCTATTCATAGAACGGGCTCGAAGGGATCTTGAAGGTCATCTAGTGCCAACCCCTCTGCCATGGGCAGGGACACCCTCCACTAGACCACGTTGCCCAAAGCCTCATCCAACCTGGCCTTCAACACTTCCAGGGATGGGGCATCCACAACCTCTCTGGGCAACCTGTGCCAGTGCCTCACCACCCTCACAGGGAAGACTTTCTTCCTAATATCTAATCTAAATCGACCCTCCTTCAGCTTAAGGTCATTAACCCTCGTCCTATCACTACTTGCCCTTGTAAACAGTCCCTCACCAGCTTTCCTGTAGGCCCCCTTCAGGTACTGGAAAGCCGCAATTAGATCTCCCTGGAGCCTTCTCTTCTCCAGGCTGAACAACCCCAACTCTCTCAGCCTGTCCTCATAGGAGAGGTGCTCCAGCCCTCTGATCATCTCTGTGCCCCTCCTCTGGACTCGCTCCAACAGCTCCATGTCCTTCTTATGTTGAGGGCCCCAGAGCTGAATGCAGTATTCCAGGTGGGGTCTCATGGGAGCAGAGGAGAATCACCTCCCTTGACCTGATGGTCACACTTCTTTTGATGCAGCCCAGGATACGGTTGGATTTCTGGGCTGCAAGCGCACACTGCTGGCTCATGTTGAGCTTATCAACCAGCACTCCCCATCAAGTCCTTCTCTTCAGGGCTGCTCTCAATCCATTCTCTGACCAGCCTGTATTTCTGCTTGGGATTGCCCTGACCCACGTGCAGGACCTTGCACTTAGCCTTGTTGAATTTCATGTAGTTCACACGGGCCCACCTCTCAAGCCTGTCAAGGTCCCTCTGGATGACATCCCTTCCCTCCCGTGCGTCAGTTGCACCACACAGCTTGGTGTCATCAGCAAACTTGCTGAGGGTGCACTCAATCCCACTGTCCATGTCACCAAAGATGTTAAACAGTGCTAGTCCCAATACCAGCCCCTGAGGGACACCACTCATCACTGGTCTCCACATGGACATCAAGCCGTTGACTGCAACTCTGAGTGCCACTATCCAGCCAATTCCTTATCCACTGAGTGGTCCATCCGTTAAATCAATGTCTCTCCAATTTAGAGACAAGAATGTCATGCAGGACAATGTCAAACGCTTTGCACAAGTCCAGGTAGGTGACATCAGTTGCTCTTGCCTTAACCACCAATGATGAAGCCTTATTATAAAAGGCCACCAAATTTGTTAGGCACAATTTGCCCTTAGTGAAGCCATGTTGGCTGACACTGATCACCTCTATATTTTCCATGTGCCTGAGCATAGTTTCCAGGAGGATCTGCTCCATGATCTTGCCAAGCACAGAAGTGAGACTGACTGGCCTGTAGTTCCCTGGGTCTTCCTTTTTTCCTTTCTTAAAAATGAGGGTTATGTTTCCCCTTTTCCAGTCAGTGGGAACTTTACCAGACTGCCATGACTTCTCAAATATGATGGATAACATCTTAGCAACTTCATCCACTGGTTCCCTCAGTACCCACGGATGCATCTCATCAAGTCCCATTGACTTGTGCACCTTCAGGTTCTTAGGTCTCAGACCTGATCTTCTGCTGCAGTGGGTGGTTCTTCCTTCTCCCAGTCCCTGCCTTTGCCTTCTGTGACTTGGGCAGTGTGGCTAAAGCCCTCGCGGTAAAGACTGAGGCAAAAAAAGTCATTGAGTGCCTTGGCCTTCCCCATGTTCCAGGTAACCTGGTTTCCCTGTTTCCTTCCAGAGAGGGCCCGTATTTTCCCTAGTCTTCCTTTTATCACTGACATACCTATCAAAGCTTTTCTTGTTGCCCTTGACATCCCTGGCCAGATTTAATTCTATCAGGGCTTTAGCTTTTCTGAGAACTGTATTCTCATATTTTCTATTATTTTGTTGAGGTATTGATAATAGCAGAGCATCCATTGAAATTAGGATGATTTGTGAAGGAGCGGTCAAAAATATCTATTTTATTATAGAAAAAAAGTAATGATTACATCTTAGCAATGATTTTTATTCTTCTTGAGCAGTCTGTTTTTCAACTTTTAATCCTACAGTTATTAGAAAGTGGGATTGGACAGTGAGTTTTGTAATTATTAGAAAAGGAATTCAAAGAATCTCAGGCCAATCTTCTGTTATGTGTCAAATTAAAAGAAATTGTGTTTTGCCTTTAAATTAAAAAGAAAAACAATTCTTGAGAAATAAAAATGTCATTGTTCAAGGAAGGGTAATAAAGTATGAATGCTTCTCCTTCAGCTGACTGTCTTTATAAATGAGCAAGAACACTGAAGTCAATAAATTGCCATTACCCAAGCTTCATAAATCCTCAGTGGTTAGATTTTACCACATAGTTTAAGTTACAAGACCTCAGAAGAGGCTAAGAAAGATTCAGTTAGTGTATTTATAGGCAGAGACAAGGTCTCCAAACTTTTTCAATTGTTACTTGCAGTGTCAACATGGAAAAAGTTGCTCATCATGAAAACTGCTGGTTCTATAACACAGCTCTCTGCATGTGAAACCATGAATAAAGGCCTGTGGTTACTCAGTAGAATGAGAGGTTTTACTTGTTCATTATCAAGTGCAACTTTGCTGGCAGATTATGTGTAAAAGGTAACAAAAAAAAAAGCAACACAAAATTAAGTTAGAAGTAGGGCCACCACAGCTACAAATAGCAAATATCCCTGAAACTTGGAGCACAAAGTAAAAAGTGGGAGAGTTGATCAAAACAGTAGGTAAAGTATGACCATGTATGCACTAAGTTGCACAAATCTTACAGGGAGCTATCCAAGAATCAGTGACCACAGATGGGTCCCTCCCGTAAGGATTTGGCCCCTACGTGGAACAACATGCAAAACCATAAAGGATATATAAAAGCAATGTTTGAAAGGGGAAAATCAGAAAAAATAAACAGAATGTCTAGTCTACACTACAAAATTAGATGATTGCTGAAAAGCCCTTTGTGCCTTATGGAAAACAAGTCTCTGCTTGTCTGCATTGTCCTGTGACTAGAGTGTGAGGGAAACATCTACATTTGAGTACAGCATCCCCAAAAAAGTCTGGGAGTCTAAATCTCATTAGCTATCAGTGAAATTTGGGCTTCTAGGTACCCCAACATCCTTAAATTTGGAGCCTGTGTCACTTCACACACTTCTGATGATTTTTACTCCTTCACTCCCTTATGAGTGAGGTAAACTCAGCCGGCTTGGGACTGTCTTACATGTTTATCTCCTTAAATGATCCCAAAATACAAAGAATAGCTCACCATCCATTTCTAGAAAAACAAAAAGAGAACCCTCTATGGCAATGGACAAATGAGAAAGCCACCATGACTGAGCTCAGAGCCAGACCAGAGAGGGACAGAGGCTGTAGGAAAGCTGTTAATTAAACATTGCTTCTACTATTAATAGGCTGATGGAAGGCATCACTATCAAAAGGAAACACGTGCATCAGTTCAAACAAGCTGTTTCTTGCACAAGGAAGCCATCTGAGTATGTCAGATTAAGATTATTATTATATATTGTCATGGGGAGTCCTTGAAAGCAACCTATGAACTTAACACCACACAGTATATGACAGCATTCAGGGCACAGTTTTTACTGTTCCCATGCCTTTGAACAGCACTTGGTGACCTTGAATATTCTGAGCAGGGATGCAGGAGGGCTGTATTAAGAAAGAATTATTAAATATTGATTTATTATTTTTCTGGCATTTGGTATCAAGATAAATGCCAGAAATTCATGTATCCTTTTGAAGCTGACCCAGAAAAGGTGCTTCATCAAGTTCAAGTCCACAGAAAAGGAGACAGGGACAAAGAAGCAAGAAACTTTTCCAGCTTAACAAAACACTAGCTAGTCTTTGTCACCATTCAGAACAGATACTGCAAAAAAAAGCTTCTGCAACTGGTATTAGCTCAGACACAGTTAACCACACTGCTGTTTTACACTCCCATCACAGATCCATTCACTCATGAAAACTCATGAAAGCAGCCCTAATACTGAGGCCGCAAAAAGTTTGGCAAAGGGGACTTTTGCCAGTGCTTATGCAGTGCTCAGGAGCTTTGCAGATCTGAAACCCGACAGTTGTCTGGCTTCCCACAGAGCGCAGGCCATAATCTTTCAACCTGGAATGCCTGGGTCAAACTCAGTAACTTCTGGCATCTTTCCGCTAAGCTGGCATACGCTGCAATGTTCCCAGCTCGCAGCAGCTTCTGCAAAGAAGTTTCAAAATTAACATATCTTTGCATGAGATCTCAAAACCAGAAATCCTCAACTTTCTTTACCAACTGCTAACAAGAAAGTTCTCTTCAGCAATTGTTTCTCTCAGTCACTCCAAATTAACAAAAACATCCCCACGTTGCCTCCAGAGTTCAACTCTGGATTTTAAGGCCAGTGTGACTTTGTCCAGAGCTGGATGAGTTCCAGGACTGAAGGCAAGGAGAGTGCCAGCACTTGTGATTGCATTGAAGCTCAGCTGCAACTTGAACTAGGATACAGCCTTTTGGCACCTCCAGTGTTACTGGATCCACTTTACAAAGGGAAAGCTGGAGGACATTTTAATGACTTATTCAAGCCGTAGTCAGGTTGCTTACAGTTCTCTGCTGACAATGCAACATAGTCCTTTGAACTTCAGCTTACAGACATTTTTCCAGAAAAAACCTCTTTGGAAGAGTCATATCTCAAAGAGGTTGTACAGTTTTTGTCCTGGGAGGTTTTAAGGACCCAACTGAGTAAAGTCCTGAGTAACCTGGTCTAACCTCACTGCCTATCCTACTTTGAGCAAGAGGTGGGACTACAGACTTCCCAAGATCAATTGCAACCTGAATTATCCTATGATCCTGTCAAAATGTGGAACACTTGTGGATAAAGAGTCTTCTGTAATTTTTCTCTCCTTTGGAATAGTAGAAGATTTTTTTCAAAACTTCAAGAAAAATTCCTATTTGCCCTGTGTCCCATTCAGATATGTTGGTATGGACTAAACAGCATTTGGTCAATCCAAATCATGGATCCTCATTTCAACCTCTTGAGACCCAAGAGAAGTTCTCTGTTTCATTTTAAATGTTGACATATTGGTTATTTGCAATCTGTTTAAGCCTGGTGGCCTGAAACTTTAGGGAACTAAAAAAGAGGAGAGAGTTCATCAATGACATCTGTTGGTGAAAAGAAAGAAGAACCCTCCCTCACAAGTCCCTTTAGTAAGACTTGCCAGAGGAAGAACCTTTCTGGGAGAATCTGTAGAGGAGCACAGGGAAATACCTGGAAAGCACTGGGCTGAAATAGGCCTAATTTTCATGTGTTTTCTACTGTTTCAGGCTCTTCATTAAAGCAGAAGATGTTTTCAGCTGGAGATGGGTCTAATAGCTATTTTCACATACAGGAAAATACAGGCAAAGACAATGTTCGTTGTGCATGGGTTGAGGAGTGGCAGCCTGCAAAGTTGTGGCAAACCTGCTTATGGTATGGAGAGTTCTGAGGGAGTTCTGTTTCTGAAAGGGAGCGCAAAGGTGGTTGCTTGGAATTCTTTCCGGTGCATTACAGAGGCACTACAGATTGTGTAAGACACTTGCTCAAACTCTTGCACAAAATCATGTAACCACAGAATAATTTAAGTACAAAAGGACATCTGGAGGTCATCCAGTCCAACTTCCAAAGTTGAATACCTCCAAAGATGAGATCCCACAGTGTTTCTGGGCAACTGCTTCCAGTGTTTGACTATCTTGCCTGTGAAGATTTTTTTCCTTGCAGCTAGCTGTAATTTCTCATGCTGCAACTTGTGTCTGTCGCCTCTTGTCCTTCCTCTGCTTCTCCTTGTATGTCATGTTCCAGCCCCCAATATGTCCTAGTAGACTCACTCCAACTTGCCAACATTCCACCTGTGCTAGGACTCAGATCTGGGCATAGTACACCAGACATGGCCTAACAACTGCCATGCAAAGGAAGATAACCACCTCCCTTGACCTGATAGATAAGATCCTGCTAACACAGCTCAGTCTGCAGTTGGTCTTCAGTATCACCAAACACAGGGCTACCAGAGATGGAAGTAGCCAAGCAGTTCTGCTTGGACTGGTAACAGGAAGAGAAACAGAGGGATTTTTTTTTTTCCCACCTCTCCATGTTTCTTTGGGGTTCTTACCAGCACCCCTACCTGCCCAAACACCACTGTGGAAATAGCAAAGAACAGTGGGACGGCTCAGACCAGTTTGCACTGAGGTCTGAAACACATTTGATGGTTCTCACAGTCCAGGCTTCCTTAAGAGATGGACAAGCAAAGACATCAGCTGGCAGATAGACTGACAGACCACGCAGCATCCATGTCTGGTGAGAAAATTGACTAACGGAGGACATAGGTGCAGCATCTACTTTTTAAGTAGAAAAGTCAAGTCTGCTGTATTTACCCTTTTGTGCAATATCTGAACCTAACTCATGGCTGAAGTACTGTAAAAATCACAGTGTGAAAAACTGGGAAATGTCAGCTACGCAGCTGAGAAAGCCTACCCTGAATCAACTCTGCCTTAAAATAGCAGTTTCTATTGTAATTGCCCTCCCTTCACCAAGTTTCTCTCGAATGGTTAGAAGTATTCTTTCTTCTCCTAGAGCATAATACAAGTTCAGTCATTTGCTCTCCACTTTGGAAACTAACCAAGTGTTATTAAAAATGACGATTTTTGTTCCTTCTTCAGTTACAGTTTCTGTCACTTGTATTTGTAGTAAGTCATGTTTTGTCCTATGACTAGTCCTGTTTATTTCTGGAATGACAGAAGTGGCATATTTTGGCCCATAATATCTGTGTGCATCAAAAAGAGTGGAAGAGAGACAGCAAGAAGGGATTAGAGTACCATGTATTCTCAGTAGCCACCCACATACGCCTGCACCCCCAGAGAAAAGAAGTCTCACTCTAAAACATAATTAATAACTTTTTGTAAAGATCTACAGGTTAATTGAGCTGTTTTGGAAGAACTAGCTACAGAATCAGTTCCATTCTGTCATTAAAATTAGTCAAATTAAAAATCCAATTATATTTCAAAAAATCTGCTAAGCCGCCCAATAAATACTACGATGGAGTCTGGGACACTTTCACATTTTTTCCAAACTGCCTGCTTTTATTGTATTTCATGAATATTGGCATCAAGTTCCCATACACCGAGCTTCCAGACAATATCTTCCTTTTACAAGCTGGCCTGCCCTTCAGCTGTTTTGAGTGAGCACTTTGTATCATAGGGTACCAGCCCTAAAAACAATGAAGACATTAGTCAAGTTTAAAAAGAAAAACACCCCACAAAAACCTTCTAAAACATACTTCAAAAAAGTAGAGATGAAGCACAGAGGGGTTTAAAGGAGTCAAAAAGGTTGATTTTCCCAGACATATTAGTGAAGCAGTATGTCGACTTCTACAGCAAATATTCCTTCTGTCTTTACTGGGTCCAGACCCTTTCTGGGGGGAGCTAGCCCCAGGAACCAAAGGACAGCTATGACATTGTACCTAGGGTAACCAGACCTCTCCTAGAGGTGTTTCCAGAAACTATGTCAAAACATGCAATAAGAGAAAACATACCATATATATACACACACAGAGGCAGACTTGAATAGCACAGTAGTGGACTGTCTGTGCTACAGAGACTTCACAGAATCTTAAAAACAAAAGAAAAATTACCCCAAAGTAAAAACTCCGCAGATCATTAAGATTAAAGCTTGTTCCAGGCAGTTTGGTGTTGAGGGCCAGTTCAGCTATCGTGGGTTCACAACAGAGTCCTTTGAACAGCAGTGACTGTACAGTGTCCCCAGCACAAAACTCCTGCTTGGTCCCAAAAAAGTTAGCAGACTGAAATGCAATGGTAAGTTCATGTCCGCCCAGTTTCCACATCCTGTCTCTGGTCTGCAAGAGTTTCAGACAAAGCAGGGCACCCAACCAGGTTTGCAGGACCTTACCTACAGTGCAGCGTGGGACAGCCTGTTGTATAAGTGCATGCTGTGCCAGACAAACTGCAATATTGAGCTGCATGAACTGTGCAACGTAGACCAAGCTGAGACGGAAAGTGAGAAGAACAGCCTATCTCATTTTCCACCATCAGAATAGTTGTGGAGCCTAGCTCCAAACTACCAACCTTTCTCCTCTGCATCTATCAATATGACCTCCTACTTCCCACACAGCTACCAAATTTGATATATTCACAGCTTCTCTCCTTTGCTCTAGCTCTGAAGCACTAGACCAGCCAGCAGTAAATGAAGAGCAGGTACATTTTGCAGCCCATCCCTGTGGTCTGAGCAGCAGAGAGTAGCTTTTGAGCATTCAGGGAAGCAAATGGCTTCCGGGTACGTGTGGCCTCCTTTCCCTCTCCTGTGTCTGGCATGGTTACAATAACCTTTGTTACCAGCAGACCCCCAGAGCTCAACTTCAGCACCAAGGGAGAGGGTTGAAGAAGCTTGGATGGTTACAGGACCTCTTTGATTGGATTATTTTCTCACTAGTGAAACACAGTGTGCCCTAATGCTCTCCATAACACTAGTTATCAGAGTGAGACATCATTCAGCATGAAAGCCGCGCAAGTCCAGAAAACCTAGGAGTGCAATGCAAACTGGTTTACAGTGGTATAAACAACACCGTACCAGGAGAACACCTTCCCACTGGCTTCTCCCCAGTGAGCAGGTGAGGCGGGAGGCACTGCCACCAACACAGCTGGGACTTTCTGCTGCCACTCCACCGCCATGGTACAGCAACATCCTCCCTCTCAGCTGGCAGCTGCTGGGTAAACTACCTTGATAGACCCCTACTGTCAACCTTGGTACTCTATCCCAGCCTCTGTTTTCTTTAGTTGGCTCGGCAATGAAACACCTAATGATGCTGGTGACTAAATCATCACTGGACTCCAAGACAAATGGCTTGGGTCTCCCTCTGCAGAACTATTGCTCCAGGCTCTTCGCAGTCTCAATCAGGCATTAACACTGGCATGCATTCCCCTGCACGCTATGCCCTGCTTCTATTAGGATGTTTCGCAGCAAGATAAATTGGTCTCACCACCTACTCTGCTGCAAGTACTCACTCTTCCTGGCACTTAAGAGGGAGTCTCTGAGTCCAGCAGAGCCTCCCTACTCAGAGGTGTGGCACTGCGGGAAGGAAAGCCAGCCTCAGTATTGCTCTTAGAGCGAACGGGAAGAGATGGCTGCTCTTGCTATTTCATCGAAAGAGTGCCTTCCCCGAGCACTGTTGATTCCAGGGATATTTAAGTAGAATCAAGGTAAGATAAATTGTATTAATACATATATGCATTCCTTCCCCTTCCACCAACTTTACGTCCTCAACGTCAGCAATTAGCACGTCTGACAAGAGATGCAGCAAGGAAACAATTTCAGGTTGAGTGCATCACATACTGACTCACTGCCATGAAGCTCTACGCTTCAACAGAATTCCTGGTGAATGACGATGAAATATTCATCAGCTCATATTTGTAAATGGCCCAGCAACATACTGAGTAAATGACCTCCGACGAAGTGCCTCGCATTAAAATGGAACAGCAGCCAGCTGAAGCGAGGGAGCTACAAACTACGCATGTTTTGTCAGCACAGACAAGCAGCAAACACAAACAGAAAGAAATCTAGTTGGACGCATCATCGTGACAGTGAGAAACAAATGAGGAGCCAGTCTGTTCACTTCAGAGGGATCCACTGGCGGTGCTACCTGTGGCAGGAGCGAGTGGGGCAACCTGGGCTAAATTTTACTCCCTGCCCTCTATCACAATCAGGAAAATGAACTGGGCAAGGCAGCAGGGTGAGCTGTTTTGTTGTCCTCACATGTTGACCCTGGTTGTTCACACCAATCATCCCCATTCCCTGCACCTACACTGCAAAGTATCACACTAGTCCTTAACTAAGGGGCTTGGTCCCTAAGATGGCAAACACAAACCTGCAACCCTCCAGAGCAAATGGTGAGCCTGGCCCTCCCAATAAATGGCCGGTGCTGGACAGGAAAATCCCCACAGTTTGTGTTTCTTGCCTTGCCTGTGTGTTTTGATGTGAGTCCCTGCAGAAAGGGAGTCAGGTTTGCAAGGGGGGCAGGCTGTGGGAATGGGGGGTGTCGCCAAGCACCGCGCTCTGTCTTGGGTGGTGTTACCCAGTGCTGATTTAGGGAGCAGAAGGGTGGATGTTCTGTCCTGCTTTCAGCTCTCATATTATTCAGAATGTGTGATTTCCAGGGAGGTTGCCAGCGCTGCACTGCGCCGCTTGTGATGGTTAATCCTCGTACAGGAAAGCTCCACAATGGAAATTGTGAGGAGAATGCAAAATAAATTAGGAAAACCTAGCAAGCGATCGTCAGCCTTCCTAAAATGCAGAGGCACCCAGGCCTGGCCTCCCTCAGACCTTTTCCAAGACACTTTCTTGAAACAGAGCTTAAAAACCCTATCTGTTGTTGCCCCGGGGCCTCACAGAAAGGTGAGCTCCTACCACCAGAGCCAGGTGGGTGATGCAGACCTTTTTTTATAATTTATTAATTAAATGCCTTGTGATAAGGCAGATCTACAAGCAGGTCCACAGCTCTGCAGGCTAGGAGGGCCCACCGCAGCCAGAACTTGAACAAACAGCACCATCAGGTGGCTCGCCTGGAAATAGGTGTGAGGAGCCACCCAGGACATCTCCAGCTGGACCTGGCCATCCCTCCGCTCTCCTCTTTCAACCCTCCATGCAGGGAGGGCCCACAGCCCCTCCTGGGAAAACCTGAGCCCAAAATTGTAAGAGAAAGCCTCAATGGCAGCAAGGCACATCCAGACAAAGCCTTAAGGAAAACTTCCAACGTGCTGCTTCCCCCCTACTATGCAAGTCTTATGTCTTGTCCTTTTCATTGCTGACAGCTATATGTATCTCAGCTTTAACTACATAGTTTAACTGACTTGTTAACAGGCTACCTGCTCTGGCATCCAGACTGCTGGTCTGAGCAGAGTACAAGTCTTGATTCCCTCCCTCAGCCTCTTCAAATTTTTGGAACGCTGGCAAATTGATGTTTTCACCTTGAAAACTATCCCCAGTGTACAAACTCCCTTCTGAGCCACTACTGGCATCCACACACACACCCCCTGCCGGCACAGGGAATAAGGAGGATACCTCTTTCAGCCTCAAGCAGGTGCTCTTTCACCGAAGACTGCCTTTGAAATAACTTGGCTCCTTCAGCATCTTTGCTACCTTCTTTTGCTGCTCATGTATTTGGTTAGCGCAAACTTGGGGCAGAGGCATTTCCCACTAACAAGCCAGAGCCCCTTCCACCCCCTCAGAGTGACGGAGCAGATGCAATCCCAACACACATACAGATAATAGATGAGGCTTGAGCTCCCGAACTCCAGACCTCAGGCACGTCACAACCTCTGCCCTCAGACTCCTGCCTGCCGTCCTTATCTATCCTCACAAAGACAGGAGAGCAGAAGATGAGACAATCTGAAGGAAAAGAAAAATACTGTTTCACCCACAGTGCTGCAGTGACTACAGCCATACCCACACTATTTGCATGACTACCAAGGGAAGGACCTAGGCCATCAGTCTCAGTTGCTTTTCTCATACCTAGATTTTAAAGGTGTTCTCCACTCCAGTGAATAATTAGATAGTTCTAATTAGACCTAATTCTAGCAGAACTTAGATCATCTAAATAGAAATTCAGATAAATAAGTATTTAGTTATTGATATATCTGTTTATACATACATATATTTACCTATAGAAGATATAATATTGTGTCTTACATTTATATAAGATCTAGAAATAAATACTCAAATAAACACATGTACAGTCACGTTCACAAATTTAAATGAAAACTATTCAAATGTGTGGTTACTCAGTTCCTTTAGAAAACACCGCAGCTCAGAGTTTCAGCCTTGAGTGCCCAGAGTTAGATCATACAGCAGCAACCCTGAAAATCAGGACCTTCCATATTTATTGTACGTGTTTATGCATAGAGAATGGTTGATTTACATATCTGATTTCAGGCCTCTAATTTTCAAAAATTTGCAGCCTGAACAGGAAGTCCTGTGTTTCCAGTTATACTGCCCCAAGGGGCACTTCCGTACAAAGCACATCATCCAGTCACCTTGAAGGGGTGTTAAAGCATTGCAAGTTGTTGACAGCCCATCTCAAGAATATTTGTCTTCTGTAATAAAGAGACATCACAATTCCCAGATATGCTCAATGTAATAAAATTTCTGAGCATTCCACATAAAGATGATAACGGAGCACCTAACACAAAAGATAAAAAAAAAGAAGAGAAAATGAGATTATATTTCCCATCATGGCATCTGCATTAAACACGATAGCTGCTTATTTCTACTATAATTGTGCCAGAGTCATTTTGAATTTCGTTTTCTTTATGCACCTTGCTCTGAAGCTGAGATATTTTGGGAAAAACAATGCACAAAACGGCACTTAAATGCACACGGCAACATCTCACCAGTTGCTACTAATGATGTCAGGGGTGGTCAGGTGGGCATAGAAGTATGAATTGTCCCTACATTTGTACATTTTTTGAGTAACTGAACAGCACCCAGGAGAACTGAAGTCTTCCTAGGACAGTAGGAACACAGAAAACTAAGAAGGAACGTCTTTTTTCCTGCCACCTTAATTCTCTTTGTTTTCAAGCCCTTCCTCAGTCCTTGCCTTTTATTTTTCTGTAAAAGGAGAACGCAGTGCTAAGGCAAGCCAGCTTGTAGCAGTGTTGGTTCATGGGAAAGCCTGCAGAAGCCACCTCCAGGCACTTCTGTATTTTTTTTATGCTGGGCTGTCAGTTGTGCTGCTCTATTCTAAGCATAGAGCCATGGAGCAAGATGCTTGGGGTGGATTTGTTGGCAGATCAGTAGGGACTCATAATATTCCTGCCAAATTCATTTTCTCATGTGACCTGAGCTTGACTTGAAACATGGATTTCCTACAGAGACAAGTTTAAACAGTGCCAGGAATTTGAAGGCCAGGTGGTCTGCAAAGCTTCTCCCCAGGCTCTGCGATCCTATTTTCTCACGTCATTCTTTCCAGCCAGCACAGAGCTCAGGCTGGGGTGCTCACAGCAAACCGAGTCCTCAAAACCAATGCAATTGCTCCTTCCCACCATCGCCAATCCTCTGGAAGAGATTGTGACAGAAGTAGGAGGAAAGATGAGCACGTTTCTGCTAGGAAATGGATTCAGACAGGCTTTGACCAAGCCTGCTAGTGAAACTTTTCTCTGCCAGAGGAAACTAAAGAAATCCCACTTTTTCATCCCAGCAACATCCAAATTGGGCTTAGCTAGTCCAAACTGTCGTGTCCTTGCTAACTCAGAAAGTCTGTTTTTGTCTACCAGGAAGGGAAAACTATCATGCAAAAACAGCTAGACAGGCTTTTCTGAAGAGAGCTATCCATAGCCACACTGGTCTCTTGGGACGAGAAGATCCATGCATTAATTTTAGATCTCTGGCAATCTGCATACTAGAAATACCTTGTGGCTCTGATCCATACTGACTTCTATTAAGGAAACAGAAGCTAGATTGAGCTGGAAGCTCTCCCAGATGATGATCTCTGAATATCCATTGAGAAAAAGCAGCCTATCCTAATATATTACTTGCCCCATACCTAAGAAGTTCCTATTAAAGAAAGCAAGTTTGGCTTCCTGAAGAGGCACAATAACATTGTCAGCATTGTTATGCGATGTCAGGCCAAGACTTGGACAAAAGATGATGCTTTTTGTACTGTTTTGTCTCAGCAGCAACCAGGGGTAATGCACAGACTGAGAAGTCCAGAAGCAGACAACTGTAATCATCTTATACCACTAAGAAATGACGCCTGCTGTCCCACCCCAACACAGAGCAGGGAGTAGCAGTCTCATCCTAAAACGGGTCCTGTCATTCTCTCTGGAAACGTTAGAGAAGTGGCAATGGTCCTTCACACATACAATCCCATATCTATAATGCAGCCTCGTTGGCAAATTCCCATCACAGATTGCACTCAGCTCTATCCCACCCTCACATCAGATGCAATCCACACCAACCTGTGCCTGCTGGAGTGCCTAGCTGGAGTAGCAGGGTGGAGAACAGCTCACTGCACTGGCACCCTCAAGAGACTGAACAGAAAACTCAGATTTCGGCAAGTCTGAACCCCCTCCCCTCCGCCTCTGCTGAAGCCATCCCTGTACCAGCTCTGTCCCTTGAGGAAGGGATGGATGTAGCACATCCTTCCCTCCACCTAGGAAAGAGAAGCCTGTACCAGCCTCTGCTCCCTCCTGTCAGACTTAGATTTGATTGCAGCAGCCAAGCGCTCCCTGCACAATTACAATAATGCTCGACACGGAGGGAGCAATATCTTCCATCAAAGCAGCATTTGAAGCAACAGCACAAGCCACCAAGAAAGTCACCTCCCTGCATTCTTCTAGTTGGCACTGAGCTGATAGCAAGGGGAGACTCAGAAACCCTGTGTTTCTATAGTCTGAGAACAGCAGGGTAAACTCAGGAATAGCTTCACTGGGTGCAACTGCAAACTCCCTGAACAGACACGCTTCTGCTGGAATAACATAGCTGGGAGAACGTCAGCAGCAGCTATGAAATTCATTTGCATCAGACTCACAACTTTTTGGCAGTAGGCTGACCAGTCTGAAATTCACTCCTAAAATCCATCAGAATCTAGTTTAAACTTAGTCTTCCTTCAGCTGTAGCTCCTTCACCTCCTTTTTTCCAGGCATCCAAATAAATCCACACTCACCACCCATCAGTCAGAAACGAGAGGAGAAATATAGGTTAGGGAACATTCAGGTACCAAAGGGTGCAAATAGCAAAGTAGGTTGATTAAATCCAAAATTCTTGCCTAATTTAAGCCCTGCTTTCTTGCCTGGAAGGGCTAAACTGCTTGTTCACAGTGTCTGTTGCTGGTAGAGACCCCCACTTTCAATTGCTCTCCTTTTTACAGAGCTCTCAGTGAACCGACACTTCTTTACATACCTGCGAGCACATGACTATGAGGACATTAAAGATTTCATGTCAGGCCTCTGTAGAAGTTAACTGAATCATTTTAGGGGAAAGATGATCAGTGCTAGGTGATCCAGAAACACAAGAGTAGCTATTTTGGACATTTATGCCTGCTTGTGGATGATTATTCAATTTAAAACCCTGCTGAGTTGCCAAGTTCCCCAATACAATACTTGCGCGACTACGAAATTTCACGCCATCCCACTGTGTGCATTTGGCTATAGACTCTCAATATCTACAGATACTCAATATCTATAGATATCACTTCATGCCCTGTTGAGTCACCTGTAAACAGAATTTGTCTGTAGGACTAGAAACTCTGTTCCTTACATGAAACATTAACCAGTCATTTGCTGAGTCTGCTCTGCCACAAGGTCCCAGGGCGTATTATGAAAGGAGCACCTGGACGCTGCTGAGCATTTCCCAGGCACCGAACTGGGCTTATTCTACAGAAAGAGTCACTTCTCCATAAACACAGAGGAAACCCCATTAGCCAGGATGGAGAAACACCCATTTCCACCAGAGTTTCAAAAGCTGACACCACGCCTCAGTTCAACTGTCCTGATGTGAAGTTCCTTACTGCCTAACCAGCACCGATCTGCATCGATCCAAAGTTGCACACCAGCACTGCAATGCTGGCAAACAAATTCAGTCCATCCAGGAGGGCTACAGGGTTTTAATAGAGGCCATTGATCCACTGTGATCCCGATTCAACACCAATTTAAACACATTGCCAGGCCAAAGAGCTGCTCACTAGCGCAGCCATGAAGTAACAGGAGAGACTGACTCCTGACATAATGAGACCTGTCAAGTTCATGCTAAGCCAGAGGCTATTTCCTTAGCTAATTAAAGGTTGCTCACCAAAGCAATTCCTCACCATATTGCTGCCACAGCCACACACTGAGAGGCAGTCCACCAAAGGTACAGCACAGCAGCACAAAACACTCTCACCCCTTTTAAGCTTGAGGTTTCAAAGCGTCTCCCATTCTGAGCTTCATCTGAACAAGAGGAGGACACCCCCATGGCAGCTCAGAGTCTGTTAGCCCAAGAGAAGTACCCATACAAGTCCCTGCTTTGAACTCCAGCCTCACAAGAAGTAAAAAGTTCCTCAGCCTACACAGGCTATTCTGGAAGGGGAGCTTTCTGTTAACTGCAGTGCTTGCTCCTGGTGCTGAGAAGACTCCCCTGCTGATATATATGCACATTCCCACCACACATTACCAGCATTTCCATAAGAAGCTTTACACTTAGTGAAGCGGTATTTCCTGAGAACAGTATTCACTAGAAAATTCCTACCCACTTCAAAACCTGACTGCCACAGTAATAACTCCACACAGCTATTGAGATCAGTTGGTGGAACCGAGGAGGGGAGATGCAGAAGCAGATGAATGCTTTTCTCTTTTGCACCAAAGCTGGTTTTGTCACTTCCACCCCTACTACAGTTTGAGAGACCACATGACTCCAAGGCCAGAATTTCTTTCTAGCCTTAGGCTCATGTACATTTGCATCATGAGCATGCAATACAAACCACAGATAAATATATGCATGTATCATTGCCTCTGCTCTGAGTGGTTCTAAGTCTGCTTTCCTCCTTCCCACTCCCTTATTCAAGTGCACACTGCAAACGAGTTGACAAACACGGCAACCCTCATCCAGGAATAACATCCCCAACTCTCAGTCACTCCATACATGGATATATGTCACCTTAGATGCATCACAAGTATGACTATCTTCTTCAGAGAACACCAGAACTAACTCATCCTACATTTTCTTCCTGCGTGCAAACAAATGACAGACAGATAGTATATAAAAATCACCTCCCTGCTCCAAACCTACCACAATCAAATATTTTCTGTCTCTCTCATACTTCCCTCTGCCCATGGAAAGAAGGTGCCAAAGAGACGAGACCATAGAGGAGACAACCTAGTTCTTTCCTTGGGGCTGAGCACAGAGTTTGTGTCACTACAGAAGAGTCCCTGACACAGCAGTACAACTGAGGACAATAAAAACATAGTGATAAATGAAAGTTGGAAACCAGACAGCTGCTCTTGCCTGGGTACCATCCATCAACTTCATACCTATGTTTCAAATGCTTCTTCTGCTACCGGTAGAAGTCTACAAGCCCAAAACTCAGAATATTTCCATCTTGTCTTCTAGCACTTTATAAGTGAGGTAAATGGCATTTTAACAAGTAATCTATGTTTTTATGTGAAGATGTTATATAATCACAGCACAGAAATTGCATACGAGTCATTGAAATATCAGACGTTATAAATTTAAGAATTCAAATGTTAAAATCTAGTAGTAGTCATGAAATCATAGGATGGTTTGGGGGACCTTTAAAGGTCATCTAGTCCAACCCTCCTGAAATAAGCAGGGACACCCTCCACTAGACCAGGTTGCCCAAAGCCCCATCCAACCTAGCCTTGAACACATGCAATGTGTTCAAGGAATGGGGGATCTACAGCCTCTCTAGGTAACCTGTTCCAGTTTTTCACCACCTTCATCATGAAAAATTTCTTTCTTTTATCTAGCCTGAATCTACCCTCTATGAGTTTAAAACCATTACTTCTTGACCCTATTAAAAAGCCTGTCCGCATCTTTCTTTAAGCCCCCTTTAAATATCAAAAGGCTGCAATAAGGTCTCCCTGGAGACCTGAAGAACACCAACTCTCTCACAGCCTTTCTTCACAGGAGAGGTGCTCCAGTGCTCTGATCATTTTTGTGGCCCTCCTCTGGACCTGAGGAGCACGCTTGCTTCATGACAACAGCTTAATCTTACCCTTTCTCCATGACCGTCCACCAGTTTCCTCCAGGAAAAGGCTAGTTTGTAACCAGAAGGAAGCTGGTCAAGGCTTCACTTTTGCACATATTTATTACAGCTGCATGGTCTAAGGTGTGTGTGTCAGTGCAAATGCACATCCTCTCGCTTGGTAGCAGATGAATCAGGAACCTTTTGTCTGTTTCACAGTCTGTAGACTCAAGGTGGAGTCCTGAAAAGTTGTAACAGCGTAGAAACTTAGTTTTCCAAACATTTGATATAAATGATAAAAAGGAGAAAGTCCTTTCCTTTGCTCCATACCACTGACTACTCCCTTTTCCTGAAAGTTTTCATTTTAAAAAGAGCAGTTAAAATTAGCAAGGTAGCTAACATAGTGATCTGCTACTATTTAAGGTATCAAAGTAATTAAAACATGACCTGTATAAAACCATGTAGCCTCATGCTATATACTAACAGCACCAGTGTGTCACAAGGAGCAGGTACTCCTGAGCAGCAGTCCAACCCCAGACAGCCTGTGCTGAGCATGCCAGGGCTCAGCAAAGCTCAGCTTTATGGTGCTCAGAGAAAGCGTGAAACAGCAGCCCTGTCTGCAAGTCATGCTCACGTCAAATTTTGTCACTTTGCAGCAGTCTTGGCCCCAGCTCTCAGTTTAGTCCTGGAGCAATTGCAGGGAAAAGGGGTGACTGCAGGAGCTGGGTGCCTGCCAAGCAGGTGCTGCATTGGCAGCCAACAGGGCTGGTGGGTCCCAGAAACATTCCCACCTCGTGGAAGGGAGAAGCCCTGGGGGCTCGAGGGCTCATTGGTCTCCACTCTTGAGGGGTTTACATTGTGCATGAGCCCTGTCAGGCACACTGCTGACAGTGCAGCACTTCAAGCACCCCCAACACCGCAGAAATCTCAGAAAACAACTCACCTTCTCTCAGCTGCAGCTGGAAAGGGGGAGGGGGGGTGGCACATTAGTTTTTATTACATTTCTAGGCCTTGTAGTTTTTTAACTAAAATATTAAATATACTATTACCAGCACAGTAAAGTTAACTTTTATGGAGAGTAAAGGTATCTCCTTTGAAAAGTCTTATCTATTTGCTGCAAAATTTTCACTCACTGTCTTTCACCAGCAGGACACCCACACTGAGAAATACAAAGCAAAAAGCTTTTGTTCAGAGACAATTGCAAGAAAAAGGAAGAGAAATCAGTGAAGCTTTCCCCGTTGCAACGTTTCATTGTATGATACAGGTGTACACAAAGACACCAAAGGCAAGAAAAAAAGATTTTGTTTTGAAAGAAAGAACTTAAACTTCGGTTAGGACTCACCTTATACCGGACTTGCACAACAGAGGGGGAAAAATATCTTTAAATAAAAGAAACTTTTAAGAGGAAACCCCATTGCTGAGATCAGGTAAAGCACTATCCAGGTCGACATTTGAAAAAGTTTTGCAAACACAACTACTTGGCTAGGAGCATAGGAAAAAAAACATAGCCATAACTATTTTGGCAGAAGTCATAGCGTAGGTGCAGTCACATAAACACAAGCAAGAGGCCGTGCTGGAGCACCAGGCCTCATGACTAGCTAAAACCTCTGTAGGGAACCCAGAGAGTAATTAAAACAATTCAAGGGCAAGGATGCTGTGTGAGCACAAAACAGAACATGAAAAACACATAGCTTTGTTGCTCTGGTATGCAGGCTGTGCCTCAGATATGAAACTACTTGCATTAATTGGAGGTAGGTAGAGGAATCAAGGGTAAAGTAGAATAACTTGCCTTAGTGAGCATATGAAATAAAAAAGTCAGTATGAACTAAATAATTGTAGGGGAGTTTTGGGATGTAGTCTTAGGAGGCTGCCTGTGCCTTGGCAACTGTATCAGTAATACCCCGTAAGGCCAACGTTACCTGAGTAAAGGTGTTGGAAACATCACACTTGAGTACAAATGTAGCAGAATTGAGACCAGTGGGGGGGAAAGGAAAAAGACCAAAAAAAAAAAAAGTGAATTGCTTGTTTGCAAAGAATTGGGCTAAAGAAAGGGAGGTGGTAAAGGTAAGAAAAAAAAAAAGGATGGGTCCTGCAACAAAAAAAGGGAGAACAAAACATAAAATCAGGTAAAGAAAAAAAGAGCATGGGATCTTCTGACAGTAGAAGTGCAGGCACCCACAAACAGCGCTGAAGCTGCCTGTGTACCCAAGCCCACCAGGACACTAAAGGGAACCCCTGTGGACAACCCACATGACTCTCCATCAGGTCCATGCCTGAAAGACTGTGGGGAGGCAACAAGCAAAGAGGGACAGGCTTGCACTCTGGCACCAAGTAGTGTGGGTGGGAAGGGTGGCAGAATTATAAAATAGTTGGGTGTGATTTATAAGATATGAGAATTAGTTTTATATTTGGGTGTATAACTGTGCAAAATGATACAATTGTAAATTAAGAGTAATAGCATGTCTATAATTAGGCTGCTTAATATGTTAATCAATGCATGTTGCTATTAAATCAGTTATGACTCAACATTGACTGCAGTCTAAAAAAGGGGAGAATTGGAGCCTGAAGTAACAAGGAACAAAAAAACCCCCACCACCCCAGAAAAACCCCAACCTCTTTATTGCTATACTTTCACCAAGTACTGGCTGGTACTGGCTATTGGTTATAGGTATGAGAGGCTAGCAGTACAAGCTACTTGGCAGGGGGGAAGCGTGGGGGGGGGTGTGATTTGCTGATAGAGTTGTATCAGCAGTCTTGTATCAGTCAACCCAAGGAGTTACAGACATTGATGCAAGATTTATCTTAGTGTGCTATCTTTTTATCTTTTACTCTTCCCAATTATATTACAGAATTAATAATCTTCTTGATAAGGAACAAAAGGCTTTTCCACTCTTTAATACTGCAGAAGCATCCAAACAAGGTGAAGTGTGTTCTAGGTACGTGAAGTCACTGCCCCTTTTTAAGTAAATAGCTTTCTATACAGGCATTTTTGAGCTGCTTATCTCCATGGTCAAAACCTTCAGTCAGACAGATAAAGAAACATGCTTGTTGGCCAGCTAAGCAACCTGCCAAAACAGAATTCCCACTGCCAGCACCGATACCACTTTGTTTAGATGTAGTTTCTCATCCCACAGGCTTCGGCTGTTTGAAGGGAAAGCAGTTCTCAGAACAGATGGAGTTGGTAATAAAGCTCTTTCCAGGAGATACAAGTATTACACAGGGAATGAAATGGTGAAACAGTGTCTAGAATACATGTTGTAAACTTGAACCACTCAAAGTAAAATTCCTTTCCCACCGAGAACAACATGGTGGGGCAAAGTGGAAGTGACAGTACAGCTTTCCAAAACATTAGCTATTGTGGCTGTTTCCCCTCAGAACATTGGCTACCCAAAACCAGCTTGAGACACATGTTCCAACCTTGCACCCACAAAAAAAAAATAAATCTTGTGACTTGTCATTTTGAGTCAGTGTCAGGAACGCTGCCAAAAAAAAAGATGAAAAAGTTGTCTTAAAAGAGCAAGTAAGAGTCTATGCACCAGACGGGGAAACAGTACAGGCACTTGCCTGCGTATAGCAGAGCTCCTGAGCTCATCTACAGAGTCATATTTGGTTTCTGATAGGAGATCTAGACCAGCCATTCTGCTTTCAGTGAAGCAGGAAGACTTGTATCCCAAAACTCCAGTGTTCCACTTTCCCAGGCTGTCTGCTTGTGCTTAGACTGAAATCTCTGCAGTGCAAGGCCCAGACTCTTGGGTATCTGCAGAGCTGCTACCACAGGGCTTCTGCAAAGATGGAAGACTGCTTTGAGCTGGGACTTTGAAAGCCACAAGCACTGGCAACAATATTCCAACAGAATGGGGTGGGCAGAGGGAAGGGGAAGGTAAAGAACAAGGCCAGTATCCAAGTAAACTGTTCTAACCCAGAGCAAGGCTCCATTTAACCCAGTAACCTCTTCCCAGCAGTGTGGGCAAGCAGGCACACAGAGAAGAGTATGGTACTTCTCCCATGTATTTTCCCAGCTTCCAATGATTTTCATCTCAGGAGAGGTCCTGAGCCTGATTTGGTTTGTTTATTTAGTGATCCCCAGTGGGTCTCTTTGAAGCATTTGCCCTATCATTTGATTTGCTTTGTTCATTGTTATTGAGCATTAAGCTGACATTTAAAATTAAGGACCATGATGATGTCATTCCTAAAAAAAATCTGAAGGTTATGTCCTCACAGTCCTGATCCGACATACTTTGCATTTTGTAATAGACTGCTATATCCAATTTTCACTGTCTTTGTAGACCTTAGTGGGAAGGGACTTTTACTTTACGTGATTCTAGTTTAAATGTATTAGTAAGGAGAGACAATGTCTAGGATTACTCTATTCCCTTTGCAATTGCACTTGCTTTTGTCAGCTATCAGCTGGGTACAAAGTCCAGTGAAACCAGACAGATCCGTAACCCAAATCTCTTTACGTGACTCATGCATGTTCCATGCCTAAGGACATTTGCCTGGATTCTCACCCTGGTCCTGGACATGTAATTTACCATTATGATAGTATCCAAAACCATGAAGCGGCCCTAAGTCTCATTATTCGAAGCAAGGTCTGTTGGATTGCATTGAATTGGCTTTTAAATTTAATACATCGTGGTTGAAATCTTGGCCCCCTCTTTAATCTATGAGATTACTTTTATTACCTTCATTCAGGCCAGGATTTTGCCTGAGGAACAGCTCTACTGTTTAGCATTATTTCATAAGTAGCTTGTTAGGTGCTCTCCTGTTTGCTAACGTACATAGGCTTTCCCCTCTTCAGCTTTATTCAGTGGCAGAGCAAGTGATACTCGCAGTCTTCAGAGCAAGAAAGGCCGAGATGGCTAAAGTGATCTTTTATCCAACTCTGTCATGCTCCAGAGCCAATTTCTCCTTGTCTCCAGCAGAGAGAAGACTATCGTAGACATTTGCTTTAGGGTTGAATTTAGCTCGTAGCTTTTTTCCAGTTGGTCCTCTGTCCAGGAAAGACCTTTTTGGCAACTGCAGTTTGAAATTCTATTCCAATCCTGGATCTTAAACTGAATTGCAGAAGCTTACTGGAGATGCAGCAATCTTCCCTCCTTTCTTTACTGATCATTCCCTGCCATCTGCAACAGCCACTAATTTTTGTATAAAGCACAGCTTTTAAGAAAAAATATCTAGTGCAAATAACAAGTGCACAATGTCAGTAGTGACAGTTAGATAACCAGGAACACAGAAGGAAAAAAATTAAGTCTAGGTTTGCCTGATTGGGTATACTGTTAAATAGTACATTCCTAAGAACCACTGAACAAAATGAACGTAAGTGCAGTATTTAGCATAGTCAAGCAGAAAGGACTCGTTCCTAAAAGTTTCAAGGCTTGCTTATTTGGTGTCAGCTTCATCAGACACACCTCCCTTCCCTCTAGCAGACAGATTTGTTACTAAGAACAACATAGAAACCAAACTGTCTGCCTTGAAAAATTTGGTCTGACTTTGTGTAATTAAGATGGGGCAATTTGGATCACAGTGTTTTGCGGCCAGAAGGGCTAAATAAGCCTGTCTGAAGTCTTGACCCAAATGCTTTGACTTCAAAAGAAGAAACTGGCAGCGAGAGAAAAACTAAACAGTTTGCTGCATTGTTCCAGCAGGCACGGAGGCAGGGCTATGCCATGGACTAGGTGTGATTAGCTCATTTGTCATTAGTTTAAACTAACAAGAAGCAGAAAGCAGAAGTCTAAGCACACGGAAATAGCACTCTCCAACTCCGATTAGCCTCTTGTTTATACCACGTTGTGGTAAGCTAAGGCAGCACTGGCTCACTTAACCCTTCCGCAGATGCGAATGTAGTAACTCCTGTCTCTCCCTTGGAGAAAGGAAGGAAGACCTCCCTCCACAGAAGGTTAGCAAGAGACAGAAGTAATCCTGCAAACTACCACCGCCACCACCATGAAGACATCAAACGCGCTGGTTCTCATCTTAGTCCTGCTTTACATTAATGCCAGCACAGAATGGCCTACGCATACAGTCTGCAAAGAGGACAACTTGGAAATATATTACAAAAGCTGTGGTGAGATTTTTAAAATTTCCATTTTTCTTTTAGCTGGGCAACAAAGTTGTTCTTCTGCAGCAAGAGAGGCTTACAAGCCAGGCAAGGAATGGAAGGGTTGCACTCCCAAGCTAGTACTGGGTTTCGCAGCTAGAATATTTTCAGTCTTTCAAATATGGTTTGGTTGACACACACACAAATCTAACTGCATTTAGAAAGAAGATGAAGAAGAAATAATGTAACCCAAATTCAGAATAAACAGCTGTCAAAAATCCAGTTCGGCATGAAAGAGATGACTAGGATTTTTATCTTGAAGTTAGGTTAAAAAGAGGAAGACCCTAGATCTTTATCTTTTTACCCGAGACGACACAGACTCTTCAATGCACTGATCTGCTGTTTTCCTAGTGTGCGGCGAGGCTGTGGTGATGTGCTTTCTGTCCTCCCACTTGGAGTGACAAGGGCCCCAGCGTGACAGTGGGAAGGATTCGTGTTCTCCCCCATCGCCACTGTGCTTAGCAAGATTTCAGCCACAGCTCTTAACAGAGGCATTTCCCAGTGACCGTAGGGTTTTGTTTGTTCTTTAAATCTGTAGAGAAGAAAAGGAGCAAGCGGCACTGGAATGACTGAAAGCGAATTCACTGAATGGTGCCTGCTTTCCACCTCTTGCTTTGCTGGCCTTGTGCCTCTCCTGTTGTGCTGATGTGCTTTACAACTGGGACAAAGAGAATTAGATTCACAGACGCCTCATTCATTTTCTGCACGTGATGTGAAAAGTGATTCATGGCAAATGAGCACCCTAGAGTTTGTTTTTCCAATTCATCCTGATACAAAGAGTTTCCTGGGGGGCTTTTTTTCCCCTGTAGCTTTCATGCTGTTTTGCACACCCATTAAAATAAAGCCAGTGAGGGACAAGAGGAGTAAATAAATATTTGTAATGCTATTCTCTACTGACCTGCTCCCAGGAGACTAAAGCCGGGCTTCACATATTATAAATGGGTCTACTGCATTAGGAAAATATTTAATTAGATATTGGATACAAGCTTTGGCATTACCTTTATTTTAGTGAGGATTCATTGTATAAGTTAATTCTGTTCCCTCAACAGGTCTCAGTTAGCATGAGATGCCTTGACACAGAGGCACAGGCTACAGTTTAAGTCAATTCAAATGATGATGAAATTTGTCTGCTGGGCACGTGTCAGTCAGGCATTGCTTCTTACTATGCACCCCACTGGACTAGCTAACAAAATGCATTTGTTTAGAGCTTGTGTCACTTATTTTTGGTTTGCCATGCACAGAAAGGTAAGAGGTACATTCATTCAGGAGAATTCACAGCTTGAGATGCACAAGCCAGAAATCATATAGGTCAGGTCCCAACACAGAGTGGTTTTCTGTTCTTCTGGGCACAGCCATGGCAGATGAGAAGATTACACATATATGGAAACAACGCAAGAATTAAATCAGACTGCTTGTTTGAAGCCCAATTCCTCACTCCCTTACAGCTCTGGCAGATTTAGTTGTGGCAGCACTCACAGTTGCTATCACAATGTTCCGCCCTGCCTTTTTCCAGAGGCTACTGCACCTGTAGCATTAGACCAGGATGCACCATCTGTATCTCCGCTGACTCAGCTTAGTGTGATAGCTTGCATAAAGCTGAAAAATATAAGGTCTTTTGGGCTGAGTTCAGAAATCTACAGGTAGGGAGGATAAATCTGAATACACTAGTCTACATTCCCTCCAGAGAAGGCATTGCTCTTACTGAGCTCACTGGCAAGCTCACAACTGTGCCAGAAGTGCTGATCACCCTTTCAGGAGAGGGGATGCTTTATCCCCACTTCATTTCACTGTAAGACACAACAAGATGGGCAGAACATAGCTTCATTCTTTAGGCATTCTCACCCAGGAAGGAACAGACATACTAGCGCCTAGGTTTGACAAGGCCCTTTCCCAACAGACCTTCTCATGACAACATTGTAATGTCAGCAAGCACAGAGCCAATGCTAGGCAACTGCCCATACTCTCCAGCTATTTCAGGGGAAGGCTGCCCACAGGTCCCTCCAGTCTGAAAAATCCCCGTGGTATTTCCTGCTCCACTGAAGATACCAGAGAATGACATGTTTTTGGAATACAGTGGCCACAGTGAGGTATCTAGTATGAAATCTTGGGTAAGGGATTCCCTCTTGGCTTCAAGAAGGTCAGGATTTCACCTCTATTGTTATTACTATAAACTCTAGGATGTTATCAGTGAATCAGGGTTGAATCAAGTAAATTTAAGGAAGTTGAGATAATTTTAGCCAAGTACTTCCCAACTTCATTTCTGGAGCTGAATGCCCTCTATCAACAGGTAGAGGTTGTTTAAGAAGGAGCTAAGTGTTCATTTTTACTTTGCAGTTTATCGGATCCTCTCCTATAAGGCAGTAAAAATCTTACTAAAGCCAAAAATATGAGCTAATAACTGTGATAAATGTAGCAGAGAATCTTAGGTGGATAACTAAGGGACAGGGAAAGCATAGCAATCTCCTGTACCCAGGAGCAAGTCCCAAATCCCTGTTGCAAGCACTTGCTCTAGCTGCATCCTGCCCCTATACTGTGTGAGATACAGACATGCATCAAGCCCCCAGCCTCACTCCATGCTCTGGATCCTTTAAAAGGAACCGCATTCCCATCCAGCCACGTCAGACTAAACGTTCAGTAACCAGGATCCCCAGGGATGCATCAAAAGAAAGGGCTGGACAAGACCCCGTTGATCAATATATTGCACTAGTAAAAAAAGGTCATTTAAAAGAAATCAGACAAAAATCCTCAGCAGCAAGTCCATAGCGAGAAACTCGGGCTGAGACATGGGTGGTCTAAATGTAAAGTAAATAGACAGTAGAGTGCCTCTTCTGTATAACTGCAGGAGACATAACACCGAGACAGACTATAAATAGCAAGACATTTCCCATCAGTGCCACTCTTCCTCCCAGGAAGAGGTGACAAAAACGAAGGAAGGTCTCAAATGACCACAAATCACTTTAGAAACCTGGGCAGGGATACTGAGATAAAAGCAGCACAGGTTAACATCTCTGACTGAGAAAAGAGAACTCTAATTGGCAAGTCTATGCAGACACATAAAAAGAACCTGCTACGCAAATGGCTGATTCCTACCCCTTTTAATTTCACAGTGATTTTTACAGTAATAACACTTTTGATCTTTCCAGCTACATTTTGAAAGGCAATTGTTTAGGAAGGGAAAGGCAGTAAGACAACGGTAGCGAAGTGCCCCGAGTAGATTCCACTGCTCTTGCAGTGTCAGTCATCCACCTCAAACTGCAAAGTACAATGCCGTGAGAGACTACAAAATATAACTCTTCAACACATTTACCAGCACCTGCTTCCAGACCATCATGTAAGCCCAATTGTTTTAATTAGCCATGAAAACATTCTTACAATGTAGTGTTCAAATGGGGCCCTCTTCATAGGGTAAAGCAGGCGATTGCTGCTGCAGACACATGAAAAACATAAAACTTGTACATAAGGGTGAAAAAAGTTTCATATCTGCATATCTACAGATTTAAAAATGAGAAAACATATTTAGGGATATAGGTAACCATTCGCTTTAATTAATTCCTTCTGCTAGACAAAGAAGCAGAGCCCTATGGTCATCCAGAAAGTTTTTGCATACCAATGCCTCTTCCTGAAGAGAGCAAAGTCAGGCTGAACTTACATCCACTGAGCTCTGTGACCACTTGTATAACTATGTCCCACTTCAAGCAGGGTCATTTCTATAAAGCTTTTTCCTGCCCTGCCTTGGCACAGTAGGAGAGAGTAGCATTGCCCACTTCAGTACAAGCTTGCACTGTACTGCATTTACAGATAGAAAAACTCTCATTTCTTTGGCTTTTCTTTAAACTTGTGAGCTCAGATTTGGATCTCTGTTAAAATGGCCCCTTGAAGTCAACAGGGTTATTCTGGTTTTAGAACCTGCTCTGTTCAGATGCTGCAGAATAGACATTTTGTTATTAAACTCTGCTCTGAGGGAACTTTTCAGTACTTTAAAAAAAGGGAGAAACAGAGACTGGTTAGATTACAATCTTCTGATTATTTGTCTGTCCATGCTGAATAGTTTCAGTCTTATTAGAGCCCACACACACACACTCAGCCCATCATATCCTTTCTCCTACATACTGAGAAATCAAATATACTATTCTCTTAAAAACCTCTTCTTCCTTTTTTAAAAATAGACCTGTAACACCCATCCCTGCTCAATCAGCAATACCAACTTGTAAACAAATCTGTTAAGTTGTCATCATTGTAGCACTAATTTTACAGCACATCACTTTCCATTTTTTATGTCAACCAATGTTACTAGTCCTTTTTCCTCCCTGGTCACACACTTACATCCTTTAGTTAAAGGATATAAGTAATCCGATAGCTTCAATTGGCAAATAAAAGTCTGCAAAAAATTCTCACCTCATGCATCTTTGGGGCAAATGTTCTTCTAGACACTTGGTAAAAGAAGGTTCTTTTTTCCATTATTCTTTGTTTTTTGGCAGACAGATTGAGCCAGATGCTTCTCTTGGACTTATTTATTTATTTCCCTCAAGCAGTCTCCAGAAATTGCTTCTGCTTCTGAATTATTTAAAGCCACACGACACCAACTCCCCTCTGATCTTTTGTTGCATAGATCACTAATGGGCAAACAATCAAAGAACTTAAGAATTTAACTTGAAAACATTTTGTTTGTTTGCTCTGTCCAAGCCATCTTAGTGTCATACCTTGCTGCTATACTCATCTGGTATAGCTTACTTATTCCAGGGGGAAGGCCAGATGTTGACATGCATATTTCTGGCACCAGATCCTAACAAACAGAAGCTATCATCAGAATCAAGGTAGCATAGATATGAGTGCACATGCAAATCTTCTTTTAAAGTTTTGGTCCCTCCATGAATTAAAACTACCTTGTCTGTTTCATTCTCTGCTTCATTAGAGAGGATTAAAACTTTCTTTACCTGTGTGACCTCTTAAGATGGTTCTGATTTAATTTTACCTCTTCTTTCACAGAGGGGAAAGTATTTAGTAAGTTTTAAAATATAAACGGTAAGGAGGAGCAGGAGACAATTTCATACCTCCAAGGTACAAAAAAACCCATAAGGTTCAGCATCTAGACTTTGAACCGTTTAGCAATATCAATATTAATGCTTTCACTGAGACTAGTAGTGGAGAGAAATAACCTCAGTTGAACTTTTCCCACCATATTTTAAGTTTTCCCCATCTAATTTAGTTCTCAGAGGTTTCCTCACAGTGTTCATCACCAAATCAATGAAGGTCCTGCATCATGGACTGCAAAAGAGGGTTGTTTATTTGTGACAGCCCCCCCACACTCCACCCCCCCCACCCCATATCTCCAGCTGCTAAATCTAAACTAATAGACACATTTTCCACCTATGGACTTTTGTCATGTCTTCTGTTGTTATACCCACTGAGTCACTAAGGAATCGCAAGCAGGAGGGGTAACAGCCCACAAGGCAAGCCATAGGAAAAGATGTTCTCCCCTTTGGAAACAAATAGAAGAGACATACCTAGAAAACTGTATATTGCAGTACAGTCAAGAAGTACTGTGGGCAAGACAGAACCGTCATTGGCTATTGCACACTAAATTTGAGTCTCTATTGAGGGAGCAGTCTAATACAGTAAACAGGTGAGTCACAGCTATGTTAACAGTTTGATGAAAGTTTTGAGATTAGCTTCCTGTAGAAATTATCAAAAGGCATATTCACTGCATCAAGTCAGGAGCAAGAGCATTGCTAGGCTTTCTTGACATTGCCACACCATCTCATGTAGAGCTGTCATCAAGGCCTCAATAGCTCTGGACTCTACAATGTTTGCAGTTTACCACAGAAAATAGAGGCAGAAGATCAGGTTCTTGCAGCAATTTAACATCCATCAGCAAAAATATCCAGAATAATCTAAGAAAAATTAACATACCTCAGAAAAATGCAAAAAACCTTCAGCACTATTGTGTGTTGTATCACTGCACAACTTCAAGGAGGCTTATGGCAACCTAAAACTAGAGAGGAACAGTGGGCATCAGAGACAAGATACATAAATACCCTGCACAGAACCACCACGTACCAAATCCAAACCCTCTGATCTGTCCCAGATGCTGCTTTTAGACTCAAGAGAGCTTCCAGTTGCCAAAAGCGAGGATCTTTAAAGCTACCACAAATTAATTCAATGCACCAGTTTCCTCTTCACCTGAAGATGGATGGCTCCTGTCAAACGACCAGCAGTGATCGGGCAGGCAGGAGCCCAGCTAGTTTCCTCAGTAGAGGGAGCATGCCATTGCAATTATAGCTTTCTGCCATGCTCCTGTGGTGGATTTCAAGCCATCCTGGGAAAATGGGAACATTTAGTCCATTTATATGCTGCTGATTACTGTTCTGTATAATCAGCGGTAAAGTCTGCTATTCCAGAGCATGGCATGTGTCTAACAGCAGGGCAGTTTCTAGTAACGTTTGGTTCTATTTCTGACACAAGTCCACAAGTCTGTTGTGAATCCCCAGTCATACAGGCAAGCACTGATGTCCAGAGATCTCTGTCTCAAGTAGAGCAGTATAAAGAACAATAAAAAAAACCCACATGAAGAGACAGATCTGATTAGAAATACAGGCAGTTACTGTATGCATCTTACTCATGCAGTGCATGGTGTTTTTTTACCAACAGAAGAACAAAGACTTTCTCTCTCTAATACATTCCCTGCTGGGCCCAAATTAATGCAGCATCTTCTTGTTACGCTGCTGTAGCTGAAGCTTGCCCTGCCTCCCTTTCTCTCAAGCTAACTAGGACAAATCAGGATTATCAAATACAAATCTGTATGTGCTGTCTCTCAAAGCCAGCATCTTTCAGTTTTGCCTTCTCAAGCAGGCTTAGACAAAGCTTTGTCATACCACACAAAGCACAGAAATCCCCCTTTCCAAATACCACCACTAGCAAAAGGAAGGAAAGTCTCCACGAACCTTCAGACTCTGGGCCTCCCCTCGAGCCCTGGCAAACAGCTCTAACAAGCCTGCTGTCACAAAAGGTGTTTTGGGCAGGAAAAGGCAGAGAGACTCAAGTCAAGTCTTTGGCAAGGCTGCTTCATGCATGCTGGAGACACTCCCCATCCCCAAACACAACACTCCAGCTGCAGAGAGCCCCTCACACCTGTTGTCTTTACAGGGGCTTCCCTCCAGCTCATCATACCACACAGGTCCTCACCCAGGCCGCTAGAGCTGTATGGCCACAGGTGGCAGCTGGGTAACCTCAGCTGGGTACCAGGCAAATCTCTTCCTCTCTTCTCCATCTGCCATACTTCGCTTGTGGCCTGAGCCCTCCATCCCACATCTGTTCCTCACACCCCAAATGCTGCTACTATTGCAGTCAGTGCCCCAGCAACACGTTTGGAGAAGCTACTGGCCTTTTGAGTGTACTGTTTCTGAATATTTTCAAATTTGGACATCAGTTATACTCAATGAGTTTTATCTGAAATAGTAAGACACAAAGTCTTCGTCCTCTATTCAAACTAATTTTGTAAGACACTGGAATTGCCTTGCTCCAAAACTAGGGCCATAAACATAGACCAGTAGTGCCTGTGCCTTAGTCTAACCAAACTACATATAATTACTCTTTGCATTACAAGTGTTCAGTATTCTTGAGAGACGAATGGAAATTATTTAAATATTGCATAAACACTTTTTTAAACCACATTTTAAAGTTTCTCTTGCTAGTGTTATGGGGTTTGGGGGTTTTTTGCTTATAGATGACACACTAATCTTCAGGCTTCCCTCTACAGCCATGTAAATTTTATCATCGAGAAGCAGTTATTCACTCCACCATCCATCTCCAAGAGCTTTAGGCTTAAGCAGACCTCAGAGACCACAAGTTGCTAGTCCTATTTGCAAAGGGGAATTCCCACAGTCCATACCCCCAGGACGTTAAGGATACATGAACTGTAACCTTCCATATTTCTTCAATCTCCATGTTGCCAAAGCAAGCCAGAAAGGTACAGGAGATAAAACATACCATGAGTTCTGCAAAGAAGGCCAGAGTGCCTGTCCAAACCAGGCAAAATCCCAGAGCTGGACATGTCTGAGCTGAGTGTCTTGGAATGAAACACCCTCATGGTAAACTAGCCACAGCCAACATGAATCTCACAATTTGCTCAGCTCCTCTCTGAAGAGAGGGTCACTCTGCTTCTCCCAGCCATGCCTGAACATGGCAGTGGCATGCAAGGAAGGCAGGCCCAAAGGGAAGCTCATTAAACTGAAGGTGCTCAGGGAAATCTAGAAGCACAACTGGAGAACTGCTAATTCAGCTGATGTTTCTTCCTCACTACCTTATAAGTAGATTCCAGTGTCAAATATAACCTTGAGCATTCAGGTTAATTCATTTAAATAGACATTAAAAGGAAAACATTGAGGGAATACATGAAGTCTGAGATCCCAAACAGTTCCTCATTCTTTTCTTCTGCTTTCATCACCTTGAATGTTTTAAGGACCAATGATTTAATTTTATTAAGAGCTTTGAAGGTGAGGAGTGTTGGGTAATTACTAAATATGTTTCTTCCTTGTGCTAATTTCTAGCTCCTCTAGCACCAGCCTGTCCTTGTATGACCCTAGCCAACTACAGCTGTGTCAGTCATTCCATTCAATTACGTGGCCTATCTGCTCCTAAAGAGTGTTACTTTGAAACAAAGCTTACCAATTTAAAGAGTATTCTCACCACTGCAAGACTTACAGATGTGGACTCTTATAAGCAAAGCTTGCTTGCTACTCCTGTTCACTAGTACCACTGATTTTCATGCTCATATGTAAATGATGTGATTTTAGAGCAGATTTAGATGACAGTAAAGCCAGTAGAAGATAGTTAACAAGATGGGGGGAGGGAGGAAGACAACTAAAAGACAGAAGCTGTTGTACACCAGCCCAGCAAAATTCTTGTAACAGGTGCTTCCCATCTGGCCATGCAGTTTCTGTAATGCCCAGTTAGTCATCTAGCAGCTCAGGCTCTGAGGGACATAGCCATAGTGGGTTAGCATATTATCACTCCCAGCTGTCTGCTTCAACTTCCTGCTGGAAATCACCTCCCAGAGCACAGGAGGCTGAACAAACACATGGGGCATAAGGGCAGCCCCAGCTCACAGCCCTGTGGCTTGGTGCGCACCCATGCTCTGCAGGAATGTGAGCTGGTGGCCCCACAACTGCAGTAATGAGGCATGAAAGTGTGTTCCCATCTGTTGTCCCTGTTACTGGGGTAATCATCTCTACCAAAGGTACAAGGCTTGCAGCCAGAATGGTCACATAGAAACACCACTGTAAATATGTCCAAGCTAATTTACCCATGAACCTTCTGCCAAGAACAAGAGCAGGAAAAGAAACTCTAGGAAGAGGTAGGGAATTCATCTGAGCTTCTAGGCTGTACTATGCACATCTGCTCAGTCTTCTAGGAAAAAAACAGTCAAATTCATCACTGTGACCACCTCCCAACAGTAAGCTAGGCTGAAATTTTTCACTATGGTGCCGCTACAAGTCATATGCAAGGAAAACCAAATACCAAGCCAGTATTGCAATAAATCTCCACTAGGGTACCTGGGGTAAGGGCAAAGTGGGAGGTGGGATGCATGGGGTCAGCTGGTACTATGCCACGTAAGGGGTGATCAGTGGTTCTTCCCAAATTTACCTCTCACAAAGCAGGACTATACTACAGAAACCAGTCTTCAGCGAGAGCTGTACGTTCAGTGCTAAATACAGTTGAGAACTCAGGATTAGCCACCGCATCAAATTCAAACAACAGGTCTAAGATCTTAGAATGCATTGATTGTTTACAAAAGCCAAAGACTTGCCTCTTTCTCACAGCAGTTGCCTGAAAGATTTAGAACTGTCTGGAGCAAAACTTCAGTCAAAATCCTGCTCCTGGGCACCTTCACACTAGCTGCAAATATGTTGCAGCCCAAGCCCTTCTCACATAGATACACAGACAAAAAATGCCCTTTGGTCCCTCCCTCCCTCCCCGGTAATCAGATTTTCACTGAAAAACCTCAAGGTGTTTGCAAAATTTCCAGCAACATTTTAAGTGCTGGTAAAATATCAAAGCTGAACTGGAAAAGCAAAACTCTGCAACCAGTTTGAGTTTCTAGTTTTAATTATGGAAGAGGGAGCAGATTGAAGGGAGTGGGTGGAGGGAAGTCTGGGAACATACAGTACTGAGCAGCATAAAATGTTGCAGGGAAGTGGAAGGCTGAAGGGCAGCCCCACGTATTTTAGAAATTTAATGGTAAATGTTATTGCTCTGCACATGTGAAAGACATAACATGTATTTTTTTCAGTCTAACCAGCTCACTTCAGATTGAGGCAAACAAGGAAGAATAAGTATTAAAACTCCATGAGACACACATAGTGACTCACAGTCGTGCATCTGAAATGAAACACAAAAATGGCAATTGCCTCGAGTTGTTTTTGCCACATGAGGGACTCCTCAACATTTAAAGAAAGAGGGGTATGGCACACTACTGTTTATAGTGCACAGCTGAATTAACAGACATCTTCACTTATTAAATGGTTAAAACCCACTATTTTCTTTAATATCATTTTAGCAGCAACCTTTCTGCCTATGTATTTTGGAATCCAGACTCCCTAGCACCACAGCTTTAGCAACACAGCCATCCTTTCCACTGATTTCAGCAGGCGGCCCCCATGTACATCACAGTATCTAAGATGTTGGATTGCAAAGTCATAGCCTGAATTTCCACAGGGAGATGGTCAGAAAATTAATTGGGGTTTCTTTTGCCAATGGAAAAGTTTACACTTCTCAGCAACAGAGTAACAAAATCCAAGTGCTCTAATTTACAAATTTTGCTGTAATTTCTCACGTGAGTGCTTCCATGCTCTCTTCCTCCCTGGGGAAGAGACACCACTTCTCAGGATACACCAGTCTTATGCTGCATCACTAGCAGTGCAGTAGAAAACACTCATGGCTACAATGCACCATGAAATATGTCAGCTGGCAAAAGAGCTCAAACCATAGAAAAAAACCCCAAAACAAACAGGCATGAAACACCCAAATTAAAACAACCCTGAGGTCAGGTTCACTGTAAAGAAGCCTATGCTTTCCAGAGAAGCTTGGTTTCACGAACATCCCCTTTCGATCCAAACAGTTATTGATGAGAAATTTTGGGGATAGAGGTTGGATTTCTAGGTCAATACCATGATTTAATTTGTTCACTAAAGCACAGTCTAGTATCTTTGAAAAGAGAAGTGCATCATGTTGCGGTGCCATTTTTGACCATAACTGCCTCTTGAAATTATATAACTGACAAATTTTAGTCATTGGAGAATCAGTACTGTTTGTAGGCATCAGTGCCCAAGTTGTTCTGAATCTGAGCAGCTGCTTCCTGAATCTTATCATCGCACCACACACAAAACAGAAACGAGAGGGGCTTTTGCAGAAGTCCAGAGGAAAGCGGAAACCAAGCCCTAAGAGGTCGTAGAGACCAGAGGGGAAGCAGACATAACGGTTCTGGAGGAAAAAAAAAAAAAAAAAAAAAAAAAAAAAAAAAAAAAAAAAAAAAAGAAGTTTGACACACTTTCCGGCTGGAGCAGGAAACTGCTCTCCTACCTGATTGCAACAACTTCTGAAGCTACAATAACAAAGCAAGAACCAACAGGAATACGGAAGGAGAAAAGACAACCCTCTGACTCTTGTCACGCTTGAGTAAGCAATAAACAACTCCAGGCACCAACTTTCTGTCCCAAGGAGATCATGCAACTACAGAGACTGCTTTAGTTGTGCAGAGGACAAAATCCAGTACAGGGACTTAGAGCTGTAGGAAATACCAGTGACTTATCTCCCTCCTTTAAAGAGGTATTTTAATTTATCAGACCTTCAGACTTTAGAGTTCTTTTGGGACAATCCATGTGCTGTAGAGCCTGACTCTGTCAGATCCCCCCAGCTCCTCCTAGCACTTTCATTCATTTCCTGCAATCAGGTTTTGGTCACCCACATCTACTCCCTGCCAGCTGCTACAGCTGTGGGGCACTGCTGCAAAAAATAGGGTCAGACTATACAGATGACACTTGTGACTCAAGTTTCACCACAGCATCAAAGGAAGATTCTCCCAGCATGTTATTTTGAATTCAGCGAGATTACCTCAAGCAACAATAACTTAGAAACAGAATTCAATTCCCAAGTCTATATTTTGTCACCATATAAACTGAGGACCCTACAGCTGCCTCTATGTGCCACAATCACTTCTCTGGTTTCCACAGAGAAGGAAGCTGAATGCACAGGCTGGCTGGAAAGCCACCATGAAGGACAATCCTACGCTTAAAACAAGCCTTGAGGCTCAAGATGATATGCTGCCAAACTGGCCAAAACTTTCACCTCCAGCCACGGCTCTAGAAAACACTTGCACATGCTGTTGGTTGCAGCAGCTGAGCTGACAGTTGCTCCTGCCAGCTGTCACCAGAGAATGACACATTAAATAGCACAGAGTCTCATGGAGGCTAGCAAGGAAGAAGGTGGAAGTAGGGGGAAAGCAATTATATTTGTACAAGAGTTTTGGAGCTTGATGGTGCAGAGAAAGGCATACCACAGGAACTGGCAAGAGCCACGTCCATGTCAGTAATCAGCTGCGGGGCTCCCTTTGAACTCAGCTCTGTTAAAGTCTCCCAGAAAGGGAGAAATATAGAATACTTCCTGGGTTAGAAATATCAGATGACAGTGGAACTCAGCATGAAATACTGCAGGATCTCAGTTACACAATTTTACTGTCATTTTCGGCTCTTGTGAGACCCCACCTGGAGTACTGCATCCAGCTCTGGGGGGTCCCAGTACAGGAGAGACCCGGAGCTGCTGGAGAGTCCAGAGGAGGGCCACAGAGATGATCAGAGGGCTGGAGCACCCCTCCTATGAGGACAGGCTGAGAGAGTTGGGGTTGTTCAGCCTGGAGAAGAGAAGGCTCCAGGGAGATCTAATTGCAGCCTTCCAGTACCTGAAGGGGCCCTACAGGAAAGCTGGTGAGGGACTGTTTATCAGGGAGTGTAGTGACAGGACAAGGGGTAATGGGTTTGAGCTGAAGGAGGGTCGATTTAGATTAGATGTTAGAAAGAAATTCTTCCCTGTGAGGGTGGTGAGGCACTGGAACATGTTGCCCAGAGAGGCTGTGGATGCCCCCTCCCTAGAAGTGTTCAAGGCCAGGTTGGATGGGGCTTTGGGCAACCTGGTCTAGTGGAGGGTGTCCCTGCCCACAGCAGGGGGGTTGGAACTAGATGATCTTTGAGGTCCCTTCCACCCCAAACCATTCTATGATTTTTGGGCTTTTCATCCCACTTCAGGATTCAGTTTCCCAGACAGCCTTGCCAAGGCATCTTGTGATACAAATGAATTAAAAAATGTCATCATAACCAATTGCTCCTCAGTACTGAAGAAGGCATGGCAACACACAGAGCCTAGGAAGAGCAACTGTGCTAAGACTTCACTGCTGAATAAGTATTGACTATCCACCATCATGGGAAACTTGCTTTCCCTGAACTTGACTCATTTTTTCCACACAGTAGGTTTTAGGCCACATATAGGCTATCATCTGAACGTGCTTCAGATTGAAATGGCAGGAATAACAGAAGTAGCTTTTAAACATAGGGTATAGGAGCTTTGAGCACATTCTAAAGAACATATAGTCTGTTTTTTATCGCACTTCTATATTTTATTGTTTTCTTCTATACAGTCACTATCTCATTAAAAATACAACTTGTTACCCACTGCTTTCTATGTCCAAACAGATCCCCAGCAAGATTTTGCTTTCAGCATTGATCATTGCTCCGATATCACAACCCACACCTTTAACATCAGAGCTGCAATGGTCTTACGTAAGTGAATTGCTGTTTTCTCATGCTATAAACAGGTAATTCCTCTGTGAGTGCTGGTATTAAGAAGTAAGCAAGGGTGACAACCTCCTGTAAAATATAAGTGGGCTTCATGTCTGAGACATTTCAAAACCTGCGTGAGGCTACAGAAATGTCTGTTATCAGCTCTGTCTCAGACTACATGTGCCACCCTAAGCAGGTCATATCACTCAGTCCCATTCCTCTCCTACCCTTCATCCGTATGCATGGATAGCTAACATGAGCTAGAGCTTGTCTTCACAGCTAGGTCTTCTGGGGAGAGTCTTGTTGAATGAGACAGCTACAGCACCCAGACTCTTGTGTCAGCACCAGCGGTGCTTACCAAATCACCAAGGCTGACCTAAGGGACTCCCACAGAGTAAGGGGGGGAGTTTATCTCCCCACCCTTCCTGGGCATGCAAAAAGCACACTGAGGAGCACTGAGGATCCAGAGTGCTGCAGGAGTGCTAGCCTGAGGCAACACAGTCCTGCCATTAGCTCATCACCTGAAATTATACCCTCCAGCACTTGACTGATCAGCAATAAAAGGTCAAAAGCAGAACTACATTTGAGCTAATAGGCTGGGCGCACAAGTTAATATTAACCATAGCTTGACTTGTGATCCTTGCACAGGAAAGCCGCCACCTTCTTGCAACACCATTGGCCCCAAACTCACCTAGAACCTCTACTACTAGAGCATAAACATGAGAGCACTGGCGCTGAAAATAAGTTTGTGTGCAAAGTGTCTTTTCACACTTGGGAATGCATCCTTGCATGCAAGAAGTCTCCCTTCTGTGAGACGTGCTGCCCTTTTGCCTGGAGAGCACCAGTTTTCAGGTAGCTGCAAAGTTAAACAAGCCTGCAAAAAAAAAAAATCACATTACAGGCAGTTGCAAATACTTTTCCAACAACTCAGAGTACAGGACCTCACTCTAAATCCACTAGCCTCACTGGCTGTATCTGTGTTAGGAAGCCAGGAACAAGCAAGCAACATCCCAGCACTGCCAAGCTGCTATGCTGGTCTCTGGTACAGGTTTGGCTCATGCCAGCTACTGTTTTCCCAGGCAGCAAGTACACGCAGCTCCTAGGGGCCCATTGGATATGGTACCTCTGCTAAAGACAGTAGGGAAGAAAGAGTTTAGGTGTATGGACACAAGCTTTTACTATGCCTATTGGCCTCAGGGTCAGAGAGTGGGCATGAGCACAGTTTATTTAACAATAAAGTTATATGCTATTATATCCTCTGTTATATACCTTAAGAGACTTAGAGGCCTGTTCCTGAAGCATGGATTTCTGTGTATCAGGAGTTCTCAGTGAAGAGAAAACACTTGATGGCTTAAACAGAGGGGAAAAAATTGGAATCTTTTTAAAAATAAAGTGATAAACCTCTTTACCCTTGCACTTTCTGAGCGCTCTCTCTCTGCTTTGTGTGTAGGACACAGCATCAAGGAACTGTACGTCAAGCTTAACCTGATCATAAATGGGAAGACCGTCTTAACCTACTCAGAGACGCTTTGTGAGCCGGGTCTTTCTAAGCTTATTTTCTGTGGAAAGAAGAAAGGAGGTAATTTAGGTAGCACTCTAAGTGTTTGATGGCTACTGAATACTCCAAGCAGGATGCACCCACTGTGCTGTTGAATGCACCAATACATTGTAATGTTCTGTTTACTTCAACAGCATGTTAATGGATGACAGAAACACAGTGGGACAGACACTTTAATTTCAGAGCCTGCTTTTAGTCCTAACCTGTTTGCTTGTTTTTCTTTTAATCACAGAACATTGCACACACATGGGATAAAAAATAACTGTCCATAAAAAATAACTGTGGTAATGTGACCCCATCCAACAGCAGAGAGGTTCATAAACTCTATTTATGGCCACATGGCTGTCATGTGAGCAAGAAGTATTATAGAACTAGCCTTTATTTTTGTCAAAGAAATAGCTGAGCAAACAAGCTGTTCTGAACATGTTCTTCACTATTAAGCAAGTAACACTTCCTGTCTTTAAAGGCAGTTCTTAACTCACTTTAAGAGGAATTATGCTTAAATAGGGATATTTGGACTAAGATACTACTTGGTACCATCTATGGGTTGCATCTTGTTTCTGCTCAACGCATGCTTATGCGGCAGTCAGATTTCAGTTCATGCCAGTCAAACTACCAACAGACTTACACTAGTTGGTTTTCAGTGGCATTAGCTGCCCCCAGAAAGCAGGCATCTTTGGTCCCAGGTGAGCCTGGGCACCTGAAGGTCCCTTCTGCCACAGCCCAGGCAGTACGAAGCTAGCCATGGTGTGCCTTTGGACTGTAATATCCATGTATCTTAAAAGGTTATTTGAAATACCTTTTACACCATGATCATCTCTTCGGGAAAAGAGATCTGCACGGAAAGTTTCAGAGTTGTTAGAGCACTAGGTAGTTTCAGAAGCTCTACTTTCCTTGCATTTATTTGGATCTTCATCCTGATAACACTGCAATAATTCACATGCAAGGGCTATGAGTTTAAAGACCATGCACAGTGCTACTGCTAAGACAGCCCCTGGAAAATTACTAAGACATTTCACACAGCATAGAAATATCACAAAGAATAATAGAGAAATGCTGCATGAGCAAGCAATTATGTAAATCCTGTAAGCCAGATAGAAAAAAATTAAATTCAGAGGTTTCTTCAATTGTGTATTGAATTACAAGGGGAAAACAACACCCACAGACCTACTGAAAAACTATCTTATTCTGATGAAGTACTAAATAACATCCTTTAAAGAATACATTAAGGAGAAATGGAGTCAGTCCTGAGCTGAGCACAAAATGTTGTTCACACATTAAGCAAAGCCAAAACCTCCTGGGGTTTCCAAGTCCCTTTAGACATGTGATTGCCTCTACTAATTGAAGCACATTATGATATAAAACCATAGTTGATTGTTTAACTAATACTGTATATCTTCATTTAGAAGCATCCCTAAAAGTTAGTGCAAGGACCTCTGCCACACGCTTTTTAATCCACACCTTCTTGTTCAGTAGCTGTTTTTGTTTAGTAATTAAAATCACAGTGGTAAAGAAGTGAGCTTTCTCAAACTAAGGTTCAAACTGAAAATGCAGTATTTCTTAATTACTTGATTCTAAGCCATGTTTTAGGACAAAGAAGTGAACTGAAGACCAGTTTGAGGCAATTCAGCACAGCCATAATTTACTATATTATCACAGCTGTAAGTCTGACCTAATACCTATGCAGGTAGGACAACATTGTGAATGGCCAAGTATGCAGCCTAGCAAAGGCACAGAGGAGCAGATAGCCCTTTCAGCTGAAGCTTTTCATGCTGATCCCCTTTTTCCCCTGTTGTACAGGCAACATTTCCAACATCTGGCCAGACCTGACCTTAAATATAGTTTCACACAGAATTTGCTTGCGTTCCACAAGAAAGCCAGAAATTACCTGTTCCTCCCTCTCCCAAAATGAGATGGAATGTAGCTCTGCTACAGGCTTTGTTGGTCCACTCACTCATATGGACAAGCAGAGCAGAAGTTACAAGGAAGAGAGACTTAGAGCTGATGTGGTAAAGTCTTGCATGTTTGGTGGTATTTTGGTTCGGCTTTTTCCTTTGTTCTCTTGTAATGCTACAGTTTTGTCATGACTGAAAATACTTTAGGAAGTTTAATATAGCTGGAGGTTTCATGTTCATCGTAATCATACAGTATTTACATTAATCAAACATCGCATCTGGCACTGCTCACTAGGATTCCTAAACAGGATTCCAAGATCTTTTTCTCTGAGCTCTACAACTGTTGTGAAGTTGCTAGCTCAAAGATTGCAAGGAAATGGGCCATTTTTCATTGAAGAATAACAACAACAAAACTGGCTAAATTCTTTGGGGCATAACATGAACTCAACTCTTCCTCTTTTAGTAGAAAATGTTGGTTATTCCCCATTTCCTCCATAAGATTTAACCGGTTTCCTAATGCATTCACTAAAAATCAGAGAAAAAGACCTGCCAGGGTAGTCTTTAGCAATGTGCCAACCATAACTTACAGGCTTAAGCAAAACTCCCTGACAAAAAGACAGTTGCATCCTCTGCAAGTTTTCTTTCAGTCTCAATTGATAAAGGCACCATCAGAGAGCTTGTACACACTTGTGCACACTCCCAAACCATAGAGAAAAAACAACTTGCTTTGGACCTCCATTCTTTACATTATTGCCTCTTTTGGTAGGTGTTACAGTGAACAAGTTTCTAAAATAGTATTTGTGAATAAACGTGGAGAAGATGACATAAGTTACAGAACTGGGTATCACATTGAGATTTTAGGTACATTTTTCTGAGAAAGCAGCCACTCCACAAAGCTAGGTCTTTGGGCTGATATACAATGCTGTCTTGCTTAGCCCCTTCATCTCACTTTTTCCTCCTCAGTAAAGGGAGTGGATGTTTCTCACCCAGCTATGTATTTATATATGTTTTTCTCACTCAACTATACATCTAAAGCTGGCAGTTATCCATATCATTCCTGCGTCCCTAAAACTCACAGAAGTTGTGTGTCAGTTGCATGGGTGCAAGATCATGTCCTAGAAGAACTCCAACATGGAGCATTTAAGTTCTAAAAAGATTTAAAACAGAAAAAGGAAGAGGTGGGTGCAGATGTACAGGGCCTTTATATAGTACAAGAGTGTGAGAACGTTTAGAGATTTTTCAGTGCAAGGAAGATTTGAGAAAGAGGAGTGAGAATTTCATTATAGGTGTTTTGTCAGGAATGAGAGGCATCTTCACAATAAATGATAACTAGTAACTTGAAGTAATCCTCAGGAAGTTCTTACACATTCAAAAGCTCTGCTTCAGACTGGAAGCTACTAGAGGCCTGCTCCCTGGCAGGGAAGAGGACTAAGTTACTTTTGGTAGAAACAACAGTGAAAAGCTGCTACACCAAATACAGTATCGCCGAGAATCAGTGGTACGTTAGAAGTGTTTTCCAGGATGCTCTACAGAAATCACCTTAAGTCTTTAAGAAAAAGGGCTGAAAATGGAAGGTGGACTGAAAGTACATCACTGATGACAGCATGCTTGACATACCACAAACTTACCAGCAGACTAATAAAGACAGGGGAAGTTTTAATTGGAGAAATGCACTCGTGATTTATGCTGTTCCCAATGTTCATACATTTTTTCAAACTACATCTGGCCTTCCTCTAAAAACACCACAGAATTCTTTCAATGAGCTAGGCTCAGTGTTTCTGACAGTTACACTTACTGCAGCAGATATGTTCATCCTCTTTCTATAGAGGAATGTAAAAATGTATGAATACGGAGAAAGATATATGAGTATATAAAGGATGCTATGATAACTACAGTCCTTAGAGTCTTGGAGGATGTTTACCCTTCTGGAATTATAGCAGAAATCCTTATGTGACGGGAACATTGAATGGGCTTTGAAAAGCCTGATCCAGTCAGCATAGGTACTGAAGAGGTTGCCATGGTCCAAAGCGAATATGAATGATAAAATTCAGCAGATCTATAGATCCATATTATTTCCTGGCAGGTCTCAAGTAGCTGACAGTGAAAGCGGCCCTTGTTTTCCTACTCAAGCAGGGCCACCTACAGCCAGTTGCCCAGGACTGTGTCCAGGCAGGGTTTTTGAAGACTCTGCAAACTCTCTGGGCAACCTCTGCCAATGCTCAGTCACTCTCACAGTAAAAAAAAGTCTTTCCTGATGTTCAGGAGAAACCTTTTGGTTTCAGTTTGTGCCCACTCCTCCTTATCCTGTCACTGGGCACTACTATGAAGACCCTGGCTCCATCCTCTTTACCCTTCAAGTATTTGTTTATATTTATGTGCTCTTTCCTAAACTTTCCGCTCTCTAGGCGGAACAGTCCCAGCTCCCTCAGCCTCTCCTCATTGGTCAGATGTTCTAGTCCCTTAATCATATCAGTGGCTCTTTGCTGGACTCTCTCTAGTAGCTCCATATGATTAATAACTGTGAACCACTGCAAGACCCCTGGTTAGAAAGAGCTGAATAAGGGCAGTGCTGAAGCATAAAGCAGTAGACCTGGATCTCAAACGGGGCACACAGCACCTAGCTCCACAGTTGAAGGCTCCCTGAAAGATAGTACAGCCCATGAGAGTGACTCCATTGATTAGCGAGCAAAGGCATAGCTACCACACATCATGGAAAACTTCTCAGAAAAGGCTGAGGCATAGCCTTAAAACTCCATTCATCTAGCTCTGATGTAATCATTACTTTGTCACAGCAAAGTGGGCGGGGGGGAATAGCTTCTACCTACACTGAAGGAGAGATTAGCATTGCCATCATTTCAGAAGCAAATTTATGGCCTGACAACTCCTACTTCATTTTAAAATATAGGCTTTGCAAAACTTGATCACTATATCTGTATGTTTAGATGCTGGATGGCTTTCCAACAGCCTAGGTGAGACCCTAACGAGTCACACGATCCAAGAGGAGTTTCCATGTCCCTGTGAAGGACTTTGGGGAAGGGCAATCGTTCACAGCCCAGTTTCTTCTCCACTCTCCCCTGCTGCCATCCAAGATTTGCGAGGCTCAGAGTTGACTGAAGGAGAGACAGTCAAACAAGGCTTTCTACTGAATGAAAGGACACAAACCATAGTCCACACCATCCTGAGGGCACAGCTCACAATCTGGCTTAGCACACATACATCTCAAGTCCCAAGGGAGTCACTCATCACTCAAGCCACCCAGTGCCTTTAACTCCTATTTAGACTCTAGTAAAGTTGTGAACTGAGAAGTGGGCTGTACTGTATTTTTAAAATTCTTGAGTCACCGCTCTCTGCAGTAGAGATGTGTCAGACTCCACGGCTCTTGCTTCGTGCACAGAAGCAAGCAGTGATAGTAACCACTCTTTGAAAAGGAAAAGACTTCTTGGTGTCCAGGTCAAGTAGCCAGGGATGCAGAAAGGAATGAATACAGTATGAGTGCTGCAGCACAGTCGATCAGTTTGAGAGTGACAAGCCAAAAACATACTTAGTCTACCCTCTTTGGTATTAGGTTTTTCAGTGCAACACTGAGAAGTTCTGCATCTTCTCTACCTCCCATGATCATCAGGACATTTAACAAACGCCTCATTAATGCAAAGGTGTAGAACATTGGTGATCTCAGGTTTCTCCTACTCTTTTCCAAGTTTATCTTATAGTCATGATTCTTTCATATAAGTTTGTTACAAGGCATTGACTAACATTTCATAGCATGCGTGGGAAAGACCTTCTGTAGACTCTTTTCCAAGTCAGATACCTACTGCATGGTGGGATGGACCATATGACAAACATGTTACAAACCTTTTGTCCGACCTTTCACAAGCAACAGTTTAAACCAGCACAGCAAGACTGGACTAAAACAACTCTCTAGGAACAACAAGCATCAAGATGCCAGCACATACTCATATAAATATAATCAAACACTTACTCCTCTGTCGCTGTCAAAGTAAAGACTATTTCATGACACCTACAAAAAAGAAACAGTTCTTAGACTTTTCCACAACTTGTGGAAGGCAAGTTGTAGAAGAAATTCTGAAATACTGAAACATCTAAAAATTTTATTTTCAGTCAAGTCTGCACAGTTTGGCCCAGTAAGCTATGAAAAAGTAGGAGGAACTGCAGAACAGCATGCTAATTCTGTCCATTAATGCCAAAGTTGCCCTGTCTTCAACAGCAAAGAGCAAGCATGCCTTGCAATTAAGGAGATGAGGATTGGAAGGTGGAACTCCTGGGCTCTATTCCAGTCACCAACACAATTTTTGATGGCTTTAGCACATCATGTAGCTTCATCATGAATGCGCCCTCAGCAGTGAGATAGACATGTTCTTATTACTTTAAGGTCATGTTCAGCAAGCAGTCAGTAGTCCACACTTCCAGAAAAACTCAGCTCAGGTTGCTTTTTCTTAAAGTTACTAAAACAGTATAGTTCAACTATTGCACCTGCGGGTGTTTAATAGGTCGTGCTAAAAGGACTTGTGTCTGGCAGTTTCCCTCCCCTTTCATTTCCTCATTTGCAAGATGCATGCTGACATAGGAACACCCACCCTGTTGTGCAAAGCCATGACCCTGTCCTCTGCTCAGAAAGGGACTGCAGGTCCTCCTTGAGCCCAGGCTCTGCCCTGCTTTGCCCATAACGCAGTACACATCCTGACATTTCTCTCAGGAGGGCTGTTAGCAAGACATAACACTTGTAATAGCACTTCAAAATGCTCCAGTGACAAAAAAGCATCTATGATCCGCTGCTTGTTTCCTTTATGTGCTGCATGTCTAACCACCCATCACCATTTTTCCGTTTCAGAACACCTCTACTATGAGGGACCAGTCACACTGGGAATCAAAGAAATCCCACAGGTAAGATCATGACAGCTGTGGTCCCAAGCAGAACAACTTTCTGGATGAGGTATGGTCAGAGAACTGCCAGCAATAACATCAACATATTCCAAGCTCCTCCAGCTGGCACACTGGATCTGATAGTGTTTACATGACTAATCCTTTTTGATATGAAATTAAGTGGCTCTGCTTAAAGCATTAGAGAGCCACCATTATCCAGAGATGGACAGGTTTCCTTAGGATAGCAGATCCCCTCTACCAGTACTACATCATGCAGCCAGACAGTTCTTTAGTCAGCTCCCCCCTCTATTAGTCTTAAAACAGCAAGAAAAGAATCAGCTCCAAGCAACTCTTGAGTGACCAAGGCTGCAATTCAGCTCACTCCTTAGTGGGCTGAACAATTTGGAGAAGCTCATTCATCCTCAATGGCTATAAAAGCAATTTAGATAACTATTACAATTGAATGTGTTCCACTGTATATATATGGTGTTTGTTAGAGACAGAGGTCTTCAGTTACAACCTAGAAAGTACAAGTCATTGGGCCAGGAACACTTTCTCTGGACTTATAGAGCCTTAAAAAAAAAATTTCTTAGGTGAGAAAACAGGCAGTACTCCAGACACTGCTTTGAATTCCCTGGTCATCCATTACAGATGGTCTTTACAAGCAGCATTCTCCACAATCAGCTAAGTCTCCTTCTAGAACATCAACTGAATAATATTGCAAAGCAAGATGGGTCTCAGATGCTGAGCACACCAGTCTCTCAACTGTATGCAACATGAAGATATGTTTGACCAGTAAATAACAAAGGATTTTTAGCCATGTACACAAAGAGACTGGATTGAAGGGGAGAAGGCAAAATCTGGATCAAGGTATCTGGTTAAGAATGTGGTGAAGAAAGGATCACAGTCACCACTGTGAAAGCACACAGTTCAGGTGGTCAAACACTTCTTTAAATTTACTCACACAGAGGAAGAGGAGCACAGCATGAGCTCTCACTTCAGCAGCAGCAGACATAAAACCTATATCAGAGCCTCAATATGAGTTCTGGGGTCTGCTGAGCACTGGATTCATCCAGGTGCAGGAAAAAATAGGATCCGAACAAAGATACAGAACAAGGACACTAGTCTGAGAGCCAGGCTTGTCAAGACCTGCAGAGGTGATAACAAGGATAGCTGGCTTCTGGGAGGATCAAAACTCCATAAAAGCTATTGTCTCGTACACCTCAGTCTTCCCTTGGCGATAGCAGCAACCACAACCTGAATTTCCCAAGACTTTCACATGGGGAGCTGGGTCCCCTTATGCAGGCTGTTATCCCACCCTTACCAGCCTGCTTCCCTAAAAGCTACATCTAGACATGCTGTGTTGAGCAATGCCTCTTGATCTCTCACACTGGAGTGCCCAAGATCGTATCAGTCAGCATCCTGCTCCAGGAGCAGCTTTACTAACATACTGAGGACACTTATGTAGTAAAGTCTCTAGAAAAACTGAGAAACAGGTTTTAGACCAAAGAGGAAGCCCTAGAAATACACAGACCAGTAAAACTCCAGTTCTGGACAAATTAACTTAATTGGGAGCCAGAAATTCTTAGGACTATTCACAAACCTCTTAACAATTTTTACCCCTTGAGCAAAAAATTACTCTAGAGGAAGAAAAAAATCTAATCACTAATGAGCAATTGAAATGAGTTATTACAAACTCTCTTCCATGAATTAAACTATAAGCTTTTGGACAATTAACATGCTTGTTAGAAAGGGAATAGGAAGCCTTTTTTGTTAATTAATCAATCATACAAATAATGCCATCCTTCCATGCTGGCAATAAGGAATTATTTTATACAGCAATTGTCTTCTGCTCATTACAAAGAACAGCCTCATCTGATCAGCCTGAAGGACATTTGTACAGTCTGCACAGCAATTACAACAAGGCTGTATTCTCATGAGCACATTGCCATTGGGCCTCTCTAAATTTGGATGTTACATTTAACTTGAACCTCTCTGAAGACCAGTTATTGATTTAGAAATCCCATGGTAAACAGCAAATGCCAAGAAACCTGACTCATTCTAGCTGTGCCTCCCTTCTATTCCACAGCCCAAAGTATTCTGAGCAGGGCAAGATCTTCCTATGGTTAAAAGCCAGGAGGCCACTGCTTGCCAAGATCTCCTACTCCAGGTTTTGCTCCCCTCCACACTCCAGAAAAAACAAATACTGCAGTGCCAGCAATCTAGAGTGAAATCTAGTTCATCTCTTCTTCCAAATCTCTTAAGTGAGCCTTGTCACCTCCCCTGCTCAGTGCTTCCCCAAGTGTCTGGAGGGAGCAGTTTTGACCAATACAAGAAAGCCATGGCTTCTTTGAGGTTGAGATTTTTTTTTACACTGCAATGCTACAAGTTCTCCTCAAAGCCTGAATTAGTAGTTTTAACTACACAATTTGAAACTAAGCTACTGCTTGTTTTATTATATAGAAATTAATCACAGACTGAGTCATCTATACACATAGATCTCCCAAGGTGCTCTTATAAAAATTCATATCAATAACAGTGTACACACTGAACAACAAGATCCAAGGAGGAGAAGTGCCAGACAACTGAGTGCCTCTTCCCCTTAAAGTTATAAACAGCACAGGCCATATTGTGCTTGCTCATAAGAAACATGTAAAGTTACACAGATTTTAAAGGAATTTTTACGCATCAAAACATTTTGTTCTCCCTGCACTGTTTTAATTTTGAACTTGTACTGTCAGCATTGATATCCCTGATGAGAGTATTTTGGCAGAATATATGGGCAAGTCCTTCACCAGTTCTGAAACATTTGGACAAGAAAGGTTTTGGAGGAATTTGATGTGAGAAGTGTTATTCTGTTTCTAGGAAGAGGACTCTGTCTTAGAAACAGCAGTAGTTTTATACTACTGGTGAGCTAATCTCTTGCTTTATGTTTGTCTCATACAGGGAGATTACACTATTTCAGCAAAGCTGACTAATGAAGATCACGTCACTGTTGCTTGTGCCGATTTTACTGTGAAAAATTATTTAGAGTATTATTAGCAACAAACCGATTTCATGAAAGCTACGGACTACCAAAGCTATTCCAGCCAAGTGAGCTGCTTGCATGCTACAATGATTATAAAGGAAATAATCCCCACATGGTGATTCTGATGCTATTCCTCTTTATAATTCACTATTTTGAAGAAGTCACTAGACCCTCTAGTGGTAATTTTATCTCTAAATGCACACTGTAGCCCACTTTTTGCTTCTAATATATACAGCTGCAAGTAGAAAGTATCTGATACCAACATTCTCATCTTAGGATGAAAATGGCATGAGGCAGAACAGGCAAGAGGCTAAACTTTTTTTTTTTTAAGTTATGGAGGTATCCATTTTTAACACAGACTAAGGACGACTTTCAGATGTATCACATAGTCTGCAATTACAGCACTCAACATTTTCAATCTTCCCTGGGGCCCATCTGGAGCCTCCACTAGTATAGATTTTGTTATAACCACAGAACAAAGACCAAATAGGATGAACACACCTTTTTTCTAGTTATTCATGTCCTGTCACTAGATTCATATCACTTGAGTCTTCTGGAGTCTACCTGGAATAATTTGTTCTTTAATGTCTTTTAAGTGGTATGTGAATCATTCTGTACCTAAGCTATGTGCTTTTCTTGCTTCTCAATAAATTCATAATGAAATAATTTTTTTCCTCATGATTCTATGATATATCCAAAGTTTAAAGTGGAGGGAAAAAAGGGAGGGGGAAAGATTGAAGGAAAGTAGTTAAATGAGCATTTTTTAAAATATGAAATATCAGTCATGCTGACACACATTTTACATTAGCAGAAGACAAACTGTTCATTGCTTTGAGCATGAAGCCCCAGGAAAAGTAAACACAAATTTCACTCCCAGGTGCGGCACATCCCCAAACCCTCTCATTCCAAGAGCCTTTGCAGCTGGCATAGCTGATGAGTAGGTAGATAACCAAGTATAGGGCAGCACATGGGATTAGGATCTTGGGTTGAAGAGCATGGAAACCTGTTGGAAAGACTTGAGGCGTAGGGGAAGGATAAGGAGTAGAGTTGAGTTCTGATCTGGAAAGGTAGGGGCAGAAATCAAAGCCACAGGAGGGTCCTGGAGTTGAGCACAGGCTTACAAAGGACAGTAGCGAGCACCGGGCTGCGTGGCTCAGCTTGGAGAGGTTCAGCATGTACAGCTAGGGCAGCTGTGGCTCACAGCTGGCCACACAGGATCTCTGACACATGGCCTCCATACTACACACCCACATGCTACAGCTCAAATTCCTGAGCAGCAAGAGCATCCCTGCTGCACAAATGACCAACACTGCAGAGCAGCCAACAGCTAGCGGCAAGGGATAGTCCCTTGCTTCCCTCCTGTGCAGGAGGATTCTCACCTGCCATCCCAGCAAAGGTGAGCAAGTCTTTGAGGCTTGACTGGCTTTAGGGAGGCTTACCACTGTTGAACATGAACCAACAAGTGCCACAAAATGGGCTACAGCACATTTAATGTGCTGCTGTTTCAGCCATTTGTATTACGCTCCGATTTGGAAAGAAAAAATGAAAAGGAAAAGAAGGCCGGGGGTTCATCACAGCTTTAGCCACCACTCCCCAGATCAGGGCTCAACTCTAAAGTGTGATGCTGTTTTGGAAGCAGTTCATCCAAGTCACCACCATTGCTCTGTTTTAGGTCTTCGTAACTAATAAAAGAGTATCACAATGCAGACACAAGCTCAGTTTTTCTCCTCATGTCAGTAGCTCTTTAGATTCACTTCTCCCCATGATTCCCATAAGAGCCATACCTTGAGAAGAATCTAACAAAACTGCACTCAGCAGCAGCACTCACACAGGAGTCCACTTGCTCAGCTCTGTTCCACTGCAACCACACAACAAAAGCATGACTAAACCCCAAATTCCTGCCACCAAGCTTCTTGGTTTGTTATCTGATGGAAGACTCACCAGATGAAAAACAAACCCAGTGCTAGTTTAAGCACTTCTACTTTAAATTGATCCTGTAGCAGCCAAGATCCTTTTAGCCAGATTCACCAGGCTCTTTATACCCCGGGGCATGCCTGCAGAATCCCCCAGGCCAACCACAGCAAAGAGAACAGCCTTTGCCTCCACATGGTGCGGGGACTCCCCTAGAGCATCTGTAGCAGAAGCTGCTGCAGAAGGCCTCAGCTGCCCAAAAAGGGGGAATTTAATCTCTAAAGCATCAGATTTCTGGCCCTCAAGATCCTCCATCACTGACCCTTCACCGTCCAGCTCACACAGACATTGCAGAGCCTTGCTCCCAGCACCAGCTGAACAGCATTTGGCTTCCTATCACAAAAATTGGAATTAAGCTGAAGAACCAAGACTAAATCTTAAACCCACACTCCAAGTCTTAAACTGGAGCTTTCTTCATAGCAGAAGAAAGGTAAGGTTGCCATACCAGAGTCATGGAGCTTCATTGTCTAAAAATCATTCTGGACTTAACAGCTCAAGGCCTCAGCTGCTCTCTAAAACTAAAAAGGGCTCTGCCCCATCAGCCTAAGAAATGCCTCAGTTTCTTCTGTGAATTCCTGTTTCTAATCAGACACCATTGTGCATGGTCAAGCAACAAAAACAGGGCTCATCTTCATTGATCCCAGCACAGTTAATTAATCCCTTGCTGTCCCAGAAGGTCTGAGGTATATTCACATTATCACACCAGAATTCAGATACATTTGGCAGCTACTGCAGTTTTCTTTCTGAAATACCCTCATAAAGCTTAGTAAGGACCCTGTAGCAACATCCAGGCTCTGAACTACCAGCTCAGCTGTGCAAGGGTGACAGCAATATCCTCCAGGGATTTGCAGCCTGAGCAAGGAGGCAGTTAGGTTTTGCCAAAAACACATTTCCAGCCAGCTCTCCTTGAAGTCAGGGGGGTGAGGCACAAGTGAATCCCATGGCCAAAATCTGGGCTCTCAGCACTTGCTGGGGAGATTGCTTGAATTGGAAGCATCTTTATGCTGTTATTTCTGTTATGTTCTTTTATGCTACTCTTTCCCTAAAGATCCATTGTTTACATTTCTCATAGGCCATCTGCTACACTCTCTGGTGTAGCCCTAAAATAATCCCAGAATGCCTCAATTTTATTCTTTTGATAGTGCTCTACAGCATGAGAAAGGGGAGCAAGGGAAAGAGGACATCTAAAGGGTGTCATTGCAAATAAAAAAACCAAGTTTTTGTCCTAGAGGACACTGGGAAGATAAAGCACAAAGCTATCTTTACCCTCAGCTCTCATGTAATGGACTATGATGAACAATCTGCCTACAATATAGACCCCAGTCTCTTTAGTGGATTACTCTTAACTAATCTTCCCAGGACTGACAAATGCTTCAGCAAGATAGATGGAATGAGAGTCCAGTCCCCAGGAGCTCCGGCCAACACAATGATCAGTGTGCTACAAATACACTCCATAATCAGTTAAAGCTTAGATAAAACAGCTACTAGAACATTTCTACCAAGTCATGCACAGCCTAGTCAGAGACTTCTGTATCTGAGGAGGCAAAGTAAAAGACTGCTAGATATGAACGGATCTCCCACCACTCCTTCACACCAGCACACCCCTAGATCAGCATGAAGGTCTACCCAGAAATCTAGCTCTCACTCACCCAGCCTCATTATGTGACTGTACACTGCAGAGACCCTCATTTCTATGCAGCAGTAGGATGGGACACCTTCTGGAGGGCAGCTCTCATACTAATGTGGCACATGCCACAGCGTTCAACAAGCTTAGAACTGGAAAGCCTTCCTGGGCCTCACATGATGGATGTAGTACCTCCCTCATGCAGCACAAGAGAGCTGGCTGTGGCAGATAATGAGGACAGAAAGTCACATATGGTCCCTTGGAACAGCAAGGGGAAGTCTTGCTTGGACTGCTCTGCCAGCCTTCCAGTGTCACCTCAATAGCCACACCTCCAGCGAGGCCCCCAAAAACAAGTACTCTGGCCAGATAATGTGGAACCATTTAAAAATAAGACTTGTAAAAAACGTATTATTAAGCAATCCTCTGCAGACTAACATCCACAGAGTTAACTTCCCACTATTTGCTCTCTTCCCTCTCCCCCTCAGCCTGGCCTCTCCTTCCAGGCAGAGACACTCTGTGGTTCTTCAGCACTGCCCTGACCCAGCAAGGGGAGCCATGGTATTAGCAGGTCCATTCAAGCCCAGGTCCCCACTTGTCTCTAGTGTAAACATATTAGCAGCTGGCCTTAAACTGAATCTGAACTCAGACACACTGGTGTGTACAACAATCTCCCCAAAAAGAGTACCAAAAAAAGAAAAAAAACAGGAGGGACAAAAGTGGTGAGAAAGGAAGCCATGGAAAGAAGGTCAGAAACAAAGCTGCCTTTGTTCCGCTCTTAACATAAAGTGAGATGCAAGATGTTTGCATAGAAAGATCCTGCTCATGAAGCCTTAAAACTCTCTCCTCCCTCTGCCTCTCCATAACATTACTACATTCCTCACCCATGTTACCTGCTCCAGAAGCTCTTTAGGTATTTTCCCCACAAGTGAGACTGGGTGAGAATTCCACATTCACCAAGTGAGGTCCCTGCCAGACACCAACCACGGAGCCTAAAAAGATCAGAGAGGAGCAATTCATTTCAGCCAGGAGACTAATTGCCAAGAGGGATTCAAGCATCTCTAGTTGGGGAAAAGCAGGGAAGCCTGAACAAAGAGATCAGACAGAGAAGAGGCTCCCGAAGGTCCCAGACTGAGGCTCAGGGGGATTTTCTGCCAGCAGGGTGTTTTGTTGATAAGGGTTGAAGAGCTACTCATTCTGCCAGGCATGAGCCTGCAAGATGGTAAAGCATTCCCTGTTGGCCCTGTGATAATGCCTGTACTATCTACTTATACAATAAGCCTTAGGTTGTTTTCCTAAACCAGGCAGTGGCTGGCAAAGCTAAAATAAGCCACTGTTGTCTCACACATACTTTCCTTCTCCCTACTGATACTTTTCTTCCACTCAGCTGCACAGAGGATACTGATGCCATCAATGCAAGAGCAGGGCACTCCCCGACCAAGCAGGGAACAACTTAAGAGGTTCAAACTCCAACCGCTTTGATCAGGAGAGTGGCTCCACCAGAGCCAAAATAAATGTTTGCCGATAATCCCATGCCCTCTGTTTGCTTGTGTGGCTCCCATTTTATTAGCTTTCTTATGGTAAGTTTTACAGCTGGGGTTAGCAGGGTGATAAAATGCAGAGATTATTCTTCACTGATGCCGATTTGCTTATCCCCAATTTAATGCAGCTTTACCTTGAAAAACCAATACTTTGACCCAAGATGCTCTCTTGCCCCTTGCAAAACTTCATCTCTTTCTACCACCTGACAAACATCAGTTTGGAAAACAGGCTGCTCTGGAGCAGGAGGAGAGCAAGTCATAATCAGGTTTCCCTACTGAAGGCTTGAGATGCTCTTTACCAGAGCACCCAAATCAGAGATCCTCCTCAATCTTTGCACCACTGTGCTGGCAATGATTTGCCCTCTCCTCCCTCCCAGCAGTGCTCTGCCTGGGCTTCCACAGGACCCCTTGGGTGCCAAAACACAAATAAATACAGGATCAGGACCATGTCGAATAACAGGATGCCGATAATTTTCTTTCTTGCCCCATCATCACCAAAGCAGAACCTTCAGTGTCTGTGCAATAGGTTTTAATTCAGCCCAAAGCACAATGCCATAACTTTCATCTGCTCTTTCTACTTGATTTATTCAAGTTATGCCCCAGCTATTTCCCATTCTGAAAGCCAAGAGAAGCCAACAGAAGGAAGGGGCTTTGTTTTGCCTTTATTTTTTTAAGTTCCAACTGCTCAGATTTGGAAGTGACACCAATATGCATCACTTAGCTGGAGACACCTTTGTTATATCTAGATAAAAATCAAAGTTGAACCAATTTATTAACTGTGGCACAGCAAAAGCTGAAGAAGCTGTCAGTAGCTTTCTAGTCCCAACATGAGTTCCTGTTGCTTTGCAGCAGGCTGAGAAATTACTACTCAGTCTTTATTGTTGACTTTTATGAATGGAAAACAGTTTTGCCCCAGAGCTTGTATTTATTATTCATAGCTTGGTTTGTTCCCTAAGAAACAGGAAAGTAGCATCAAATTCAAGGTCTCCCTGGATGTTAGGGAACTACAGATCCAGGGCAGGAATACACAATACTTTTCCATCCCTAATTCTCTCATCAACATCTCCAAGGGTAAACACACGACAAGAGACATGAGTTCAAAAATACATCAGTACCTTGAGGATGATGAACACAAATAAACAAACAGGCCTACGGCCACTACTACAATGAGGTTTTTTACAGCAGTTGCAGAAGGTGGCAAGCAGCAACCACTGCCGGATTTTTTCACCTCCAAGGCACTGCTGCTTGCTCACACAGTGCTCTCATATAGGAGTATCTACAATAGCAAATTGGTCCCACTGGCCAGCAAAAAAGAGCTATGTGGACCCAAACCCCAACTACAGCCAAGGTAAGACACTTGGACTCAAGTAGACTCCTGGGCATCTGACTTTAACCATACCAGAGTATTCTATTGCAAAAAAATCCTAGTCCACCTGTGACAACGATTCAGGGAAATTTTTCTTTGTTGGCTTGACTGAAATCAGTCTCTCAGTGCAGACCTTCACACAACTGATATCACCATCAGGATTGAGAGGTATTTTCTCTGCAAATTTTCTGGGTTTTACCTTCCACTTAGGAGGAAGCCTTAAACACAGGTGAAAGAGCTAACAAATATTAAAATTTGAAGATCTTCTGCTTGATGTCAGGGGATGCAGCCAGACCAAGCAAAGAAGTTTGTCTGAAAAGGATGGATTAAATGGAGGAACCTTCCAGACACAGACTGGAATCACACAGCAGAGAGGACTGATAGGAAGACAACTCATCATGAGCTATTTAGAAGAAAGTCCCAAACTATAAAGTTGTAACTTTATGATATGGGGGCTTCAGCAGCCAAATTGGCTGAGGGAATTCCTGGTTGTACCAACACACCAGACTTGCGCTGTAGCTTTATTTACTGTATTTTAGACTGAGCCAGTTCTCTGGCCTGACTCATACCACAAGTTCTTCAGCCCAGCTGAAGGGTCGAGGTCCCAGGATGCAGCATTCCTCACATCCAAAGCTTTGTGAGGTTTCTGCATTGCTCCACCACAGACTGAAGTGCTGCTCAGGAGGCACTATCACACTACCAGGTTTTTCCATCACAGCCATTTCAAGACATTCCTGCCACTCCTGCTTCCTCAGTAGTAACTACACCCACTACACTGTAGGATGAGAAGAAAGTGAGGAGGATGGGGAACACCATGAAATACAGATATAAATCCAAAGAACTTGCCAAAAAGTGATACAACAGAGAAAGTTGGTCTGCTGTATTGCATGAATATAGTTTGTACCATCTAGAGGGAAAAAGAGAAACCCATGCTGTTACTAGAACCTCTGCAAAGAAATTGTTTCCTCAGAGAGGGAAAACACTGTCCTGAGCATCTTTAAGTGCTCTTGAGAGTACGTTGAAGCAGCTGCTGTGCCTCAGGAAGTGCACCCTGCTGCTGAAGGGCTGCCCCAGCTGCACCAGCGGCCATCACAAACATAGCATCCAGAGCACAGCAAAGCACCAAGGCCACTGGGGCTGTGCTCATGCCCTTGCCACCTCAGTTACATGCTCTCATCCCCTTCCTCACACCCATACTAGGTTTACCCTGCTCCACTGCACACCTGTTCACAAAAGTGAATGAGCAAAAAGCTGCTCACCTCTGCCTTGTGCTTTCTGCTGGTTTAACTTCTTGAGCTGGCTCCACAGGTGTCATAGGGGTGCCATAGCCAGGAGAAGGGAAACAAAGGTACGAGGTTAAGAGCTGCCTAAACTGCTGTGGGACTGCTACCCACACACAAGGTGGTCCTGGATCCAGCTCAGCTTCATAGAAACTCAATGGCAGCAGTAAAAATAAGGCTTCAAACAATCCTTTGGAGAAATCAAGGTTTCCTCCAAAGCTGAGACCCTGTTCCACCGGCCTTCCTAGGGACAGCCTTTTCCACAGTACCCCAAGCTCCAGTTCCTTAGTCTGAGGACTGAGCTCTCCAGCTGACATCCCATCTCAAGGAACAGCCCAGACACGTCACCCTTGCATCATACTGGCTCAGGAGGCATTCACAGCAGCACCCAGTACAGCCCCAGCAGGGCCACCTGGCTACATTCATGCTGCCTTGTGCAGCAGCCCATGCCCCATGCTAATTGACATTAACAGATCAGGGGCATAGAGGATGGAGCAATGGATACCCCCTCACACCAGAAAATCTCAGCCTGTTCCTAAGGAAAAAGCTCTACACCAGTGGTATAGGAAGGGGCTTTTCATTTCAAAATACCTTTTTAACTGTTACCTTTAATTAACATTTTATGAACTTTAAATATCAGCATTTGGGCACTTGATCTGACCTTACCAAAGAGGATCTGTCCTGTTGTGGGTCCGTCCCCCCCATCCCCCCCCAATATGAATCAAAACATTTTATGTTCTGAGCATGCACACACACACACCCCCATCCCTGGGAGAAACAGCAAGATCAGGACTTCTTTTCATTCTGAGCAGATGAAAAATATTGAAGACTTATGGTGTTTGCATGAAGTGGAAAAATCCTGCCTGGGCCAGCCTTTGCACACCAAAGACCGTTCCTGGCTGCTGTGCTGACTAGGGATAAGCTGCAGTTGCTTTTCCCTTGCAGCCCCACACCGTCCAGCACCAGTTGTGAGAAGTCCGTGTCTGGGACTTCACGGCTGCTGCTGGTGACTAATAAGTGTGGGACACGTCAGTGCAAAGCTAGGACATCCCTACCTCACACAGCCATCCAGGAGGTGGCACTGTTAAACTACTGAGCCTTGCCACTAGGCTCTCCTCCCCCCGCCCCCTTCCCCCAGTAATCATTTTTCCTGCCTTGAGGATGGCAATACACCACTGCAAAAACTTGGCTGAAAAAAGCTGCTCAAACAGACGATGGCTGTATGATTGCACGAGTGTTCCTCTGTTGCATCAAGATTTTAAAGGGCTGGCTAGCTAAGATGGAGATGTTTACTCGGTGTAAGGTGATGTTATACAACTTTCTCCCTCCAGCAACTGCCGGAACTGTCCTGTTTTAACCCTCTGACACCTGGACCCAGCCCATTCAAAGTCCCTTTTTTAATTTCTTTTAAACTGCCTACACCCTTAACGCACAGCAATGCAGAGCACCTACCTAGCTCTGACCAAGCAGGCAAACAACAAAAGCACTTTATCGCAAGAGACATGTTATCGCCCCAACTCCCGCTCCCTGAGCAAACAGCAGCAGTGGCTGGGGACAGCAGCACTCCTCTGCCCTGCACCACCAGACAGTGAAACAGCACAGACCTACCCTCCTCAGCAGCTTGCACCAAGACTTGCTGAGCTGAGGGGAGATACTCTTTCCTGCTGGGACTCAACAGGTCCCTAACCCCCAGGGAGGAGGCAGCAATGCTGTGAGGTTTGTCAGAATTCATCTGTCGGCACTTTCATGTCCCAGCAAGGCCCCATGTGAGCATGGCTTGTTCACTGAAGGAAGGTGACTGAACAAGCTGCTGCAGCTCACAGCACTGCTTTGACTCTGTGAATTTGGAATAAAGTTCAAAGTGAGAAAAACATTCCTGAAACATCCTGAAATTATCTCCACTACACTTTGATAATGCAGACACCAGCTTTCCCCATAGACACCCCCCCCACACACTTGCAACACTCACTGCAGTGCAAAGCCTCATCATCCAGAAGTTACTGATATTCCTGCAACTATTTCATTGTTTGCAAGAGAAAGGTGACAGAAGATGAGAACATATTTGCTGGATTTTTACTTCTCAAACTTGTTTAGCAGCAGTGGAACCAACAGGTGGTAAGAAACTAGCCAGGCATGACCTGCTAGCTCTCCCTAAGCTAGATCTGGCCATGGTTGGAGGGAAATCAGTGGTCAGAGGCTCAGCATGGGAACTGGTCACCTATACTAATTCTGCTTTCAGGGCTTCAGCAAGTTCACAGATGAGCACTGCTCCCTTGAGCAAGGAGGTCCACAACTGCTCAGCCTGCCTTTGAAATAACAGCCCAGATGAGTCATAGCAAAGATTGCAGTGTCTATGTCTTTTTTTAGTGATTTAAAAGTTCTCATAGCCACTTTTTTCCTCCCTGAAACTTCACCCTTCTCTACCACAATTGCAGAAAGTACCAGCAAATGAGGCTTTGCAAGCTACGTGCTCTGGGACAGCAGTGCCCAAATTTCTAGATACAGGCCACAAGTTATTCGCACCATGAATACTACACACCTCATCTTCCCCAAACATCACATATCACAGACAGGGGTAAGAGCTGACCTGTGTACGTGCAGCAACTCAACATCTCTCAGAAATGCTGCTTTTGCTGTGGGCATTCACACAAGCCCATATCCACCCTGCTTCCCACCAAGGCCATCAGGAGGATGGTCCTGGGCTGGTGGTAGCAGAGCAAGCCATTTTCCAAGAGCTCCTGGGATTCATTAGAGGATCTACTCACAAGCACTGATTTTCTGGAAACCAACCCAACTACCAGCTTTCCTGAAGACCTGGCAGACCCTCCTCTCCCACACAGAGAGCTCACGTCTGGCCTGCTGATGCAGGAAAGACCATCATGAAACACAGATGAGGCTGCGGTGCCCCAGCCGCTACCTCTGCCATCACCAGCAGGGTAAGAGTAGCCTACTGCCTTCTTTGAAGGGCCCTCCAAAAAAAAAAAAAAAAAAAGGCAAAGACAAGGCCACAAGCCTTATGAATTGGCCTGCTGGGCCTCTACTTGTTGGGGAATATCTAGTGTCATACAGCAACACAGTGCAAGTGCCATAAATGTAGAAAGTTTCCAGTTAAGCAATCCTCTTTATTTTTATCACAGCCATTTTCCTAGGACTTCACTGTGTGAGGAGATATTTATCACTGAAGTGTTAATGACTTAAATATCATCTGTGTCCATACTATGAGATTATTTCAGTCTATGTTGACAAGGCAGAGCTCCCTCCTCAGAACTAGAGGAACACTAACCCCAGCACAGTGCTACTGTTATCCTCTCTGACCTCAGCAGCCAGCCAAAAAATGTAGGGAGCGGCAAGCTTCCGTTACAAGCAAATTTGGTAGCTGAAAGAGGTGTTCCCTCCATCCCTTGCAAAGAATGCACAAATTCCTTTTTTCTCCACCCCCCCCCCCCCCCATGAACACAGCAGAGCTCAAACAGCACAAAGCAATGTATTTGCTTACATTCTTATGTCCCCTTTTGAAATTCATACTCTGTTTAAAAGCCTCTTCAAACCTTGACAGCAGCTCTGGCTCTTCCTGCTGCAGGACTCAAGGGCACTGCCAGCTGTGGGCCACCAACCCCCTTCTCTGCCAGAAATTACTGACCTGCAGAGGGGACAGCCAAGCACAGCACATACCTGCTCCCAAGCCACCTCCAGTAACAGGCTGGTGCTCTAGAAAACCTGTCAATACCAAGCATTAATACAGCTGCCCATCCCCTGCAGCAGATCCACAGCCAGTTCATTAACAGCTTCAGCTGCCAACACAAGATTTAACAGATTTTTTTTTTTCCCCTGAGAATCACCCTGAAATCACTGCCTCTTACCTCTTCACAGCCCCCATCTGCAGCTGTGCTTCTCCCTTAGGGCACCGCTGTCATCCCTGCCATCCCACAGCAAGCTGATCCTACTGGAAAAATAAAAGATAAAAGTCACTGTTGGGAGGGTGAAGGGTTTATGTCTCCCCAGGTAGCTCACTTCAGAGTCAAGGAGGAGGAAGAGAGGAAAGGGGAGAGCTGGATGATATGTTCAGCAGCAGTTAGGCATTAGGACAGCCTTCCTCTATCATTAAAAGGACAACTGTCATTTTTCTCTGCTCTTCTCTATCCCTTCATATTTGACAAGTCAATAGCCACCTGAAACCCCTGCTGCCCATGATGAGCATATGTTTGAGGCAGGGGCTCCAGTATTTCCACCTTTCAAGTTCCATTAGGGACCTTATCTGTTTCCTACTCCTACTATAAATGGAGGGAGCACAGATTCTCCCTCCACCACCAGTTTCAGCAAGGTTTAGTCTATTTGCAGTTTCACCTCAGTCTATTAGCATCTGTGGCAGCCCTCACTGAAATCAATAGGAAAGAGCCCATTTCACTGATTAAGGTGGGAATTAAATTCCTTCTCTTTCCAAGCAGCCTTGAAGTATTGCTTTCTGCTCTTCAATGCTGCTGCATCCTGCAAGGAGGGGCTAAAATGCCCTCTTCTACTTCTGCTTACTGTCACAGAAGCGAGCATGGGGGAGGACAAGTCTAATCTGAAAACCGTACTCTAACCTGCCCCAAATAAGGTCAAGGTGATGTTTTCCAGAGGTTTAATTCTTTTGTTCAGATTTTAAGGCTGCTTGCAAAAAACATAATTATTAAATTGGGCTTCTGTTCTTTTTCAGGGGGAGTTTCTTGTGGCTTGAGAAATATTGTTTTTCCCCCCCATGAAGGGGGCAGGAAATAAAGTGTTCTTCCTTTCAAGTTTGGGGTAGGATTCCCCCCCCCCTCCAGCTTTAGGAATACCAAGAAAACTAAACATGGCCTCTGGTTTTGCAGAGATAAAGATATTTTTAGGGCTGAGTACTAAGTGCTCTCATGACTTTTGTGAAAAAGAGTACTGAACACTCAGGAAACTCTCTCTCCTAAACACTTGGGCGTGAAAAGCACTTACTGCATTAGCTTCCTCATTTCCAGGATGCCTTTCAGGCTGGTCAAAACTGCTATGTTAGGATTTAATAATAATAATAATAAGGACCTGTTTAATGCATCCTAACAAAAAATGGAACACCCTCTTTTGTCCTGCAACTATAGCACAAAAACTTTTTAAACAGATCTCAATCCGTGCTTATTCTCACACTGCACTAACAGCTGATACAGAAGACCCTGAACTATTTAGTCAATTGATTGAGGTCAGTAAAAGAGTAAGCAAGCTACATGATGAAAAGCCTGTTAGATCCACAGATTGTTTCCATTTTAATAAGTACCAGTGTTGCTAATAGAAGCAAAACAAGTGATAGTCCCATAAATACTCCCTTAAGTATTCATATATTATTCAATATTCCAGAGGTTGAGCTTCATGATAGAGTAATTATTAGCCCTTATTTTTTTGTAGAGGAAGCCGAGGCCAGTAGCACAACTGGCCATCTCCTACACTTCTAGATTGCCAGCCCAGCATCCCCACTAGAAACTAGCTGTCCCTTCCCTGTTTCTAACATACCTCTGGATCTTCAAACAAGCAGATGCCCCAAGAATAAGTGAGGAGCCAGCCTGTGACTCAGCTGCCCCAGCCTAGTTTGATCCATCTCCCTCCTCCAGCAGGGAAAGAGAGGGGTTGTGCCAGCTCCCCACCCGCACAGGCTGGGGCAGCACAAGACCTCAAAGCTGTGTGAGTTCACAGGCCTGCTTGCGGCTGAAGTCCAGGTGAGCCCTGGGCACGCTGTCAGGGGGCTATGCCAGCAAACGCCAATGTCTTTCCCAATCGCTGCTGGAGCGGACAGCACCAGGTGCACTGCTTAACCAACCCGGGTGCGGCTCTTATCCCTTACAGCCAGTCCCCGAGATACATTGCCTTGAGTCAGCCGCTGGCAGGGCTCCCAGGGAGGCAGTCTGCTTTGCATCTTCCATCGCAGGGCAGCCCTGGCAGTAGGGAGAGGATGAGCACGCAGTGGTACACCTCTGTTCTGGGACAGCATCACATCTCCTTTTTGCTAATGTACACTTTTATAGGAGAGAATAAACAGGGTCTAAAAGCAGTTGAATCAAAACAGGGTTTGAACTAGTTGGCTAAACACGCACAAACCCATATGAATGCACTTATGCGAGCTGACAACCGGTTTTTATCTGGTTAGCGCTCATCAATTAATTACAGACCAGCATGTCCACACCATGGTTTCTCTGTGATTTAGCCAAGTCAATTTTCCAAAACAATTTAACTAACCCAGTCACAACTGAAGATGTAGAACATATTTCATGATCTGGGACAGCAGAGTACAGTCAGGACTGAGGCACACAGTGTGCACAAATGCAGCCCTTCCAAGCCCATTAGAGAAACTTCCTGGGACTGCTTACAATGTCCATGCCCACCCCAGCCCTCTTGCAGGGACTGCTGCATTCCCCAGCAGTGTTGAGGAAAAGGGGTATATGCCTGAGCCTTATTTACTTAAGGTACATTAAGCCTAAGCTTAAGGTTTGTGCTCAGACTCCAGCCTGCAAAGGGAAGGTAACAAACAGCTGAGGAGCAGTAGCATCTTAAACAGCTGCAGCTGTTTCCCCAGTGAACGTGATTCAGAGCCTCAGTGTTCAAGAGCTGAAGCTCAGAACATAGCAACGATCCTTGCAAAATATTTTGCTTCTTGTCTTTTTTTTTTTCCTTCTTCTCCCCCACACAACTTTTTAACCTCTTGATGCCTGTGCCGAGTTCCTCCCTAAAATAGGTCTCAGGGTGGAACATACTTGCCACTTGATCCGTGGCTTGCTAAGTTTAGCCAAACACAGACTGCCTATATAAGATGGTTCTCTTGAAATGTCAGTAGCCACACGTAAAGTTGCCAATGTCATCCAGGAAGTGGGATGCCACGGCAGTTATATTTTTTACTTAAAATAATAATAATAAGAAACTTTCATACTCTGTGGAGACACAACCATAAATTTGATTCCAAAAAAAATAGAGAAAAGAAAGGACAGACTTCAGCAAAGCAGCACTTGAGCTAGAAGAGAATCTTTGTATTTAACATATGTAGAAGAGATTAACTCTGAATTTGACTGGAGTCACTGAAAGCTGAAAAAAAGAGAACAACCTGTTTCAAGTAATTTTTGGCAGAGTTAAAGTAGAAAACAAACTGGTAATCTAGAGGAAAGGAAGACATAGAGAAAAAAAAAGAAGAATACATCAGCATAACATACAATTCTCCCTTCTTAAGAAGTGTTTGATGTCAGCATCTGACATTGTAAACACACAAATTCTGAAGAAGTATCAAATACCCAACTGCTCCTCTGTCCAATAAGGCACTGTGAGCCACAGAAACTGTTTTCCCAGGATCTTTGCAGGGGTGACACCAGGGGCTGCCAAAGAACCTTTCTTTTGCACTCTGTAGGCAGCTGTGGCTCCCTGTACTTGCGGCACCACAGAGAGCCAAGCTCTGATGCTGAACATCAGCCTAGGTCTGAGTATTCCCAAAGTAGCTTTTTTTTTTCTATTAAAAAATAAAAAGGCAATAAAAATAACAATTGGTTATGAACTTAAGCCCATCTTTAGAGAATTAAAAATAAACAATACAATTCTTTAAAAATTGCCTGGCAACAGTACCTTCAGAGTTAGAGAATCTCCTGTAGATATAGGAAGTATCAGGTTAGCTTGTCTCTCCATGACAGGAGAGGGCAGAAACCTGCACTAGGAGCAATGTTTCCAGTCACCTCATCATCCATTTTTCCTAGAGGAAAAGTAAGAGCAAGACTAAGTTCAAATTCTCCCTCCTGATTGCTGGAGGGGCAAATATAAAAGGTGATGAAAATGGTGGGCTGCACCCACTGCTGCTTCATCACTTGACTGAAAGCAGGTGAGCAACCTGGGACAACCCTAAAGGCAAAGGAGTTCTGGATTAACCCCATTAGCTCCACTTTGCAAATAGCCTCCCCTGCCTCTACAGACAAACCTCCTGCCCAGGCTCAGTTGGGCCTTATAGCTTAGAAATGATGCTAGCTGTAAGTAAACTCCTCTCTATCAGCATGTAAGACTGGTCACCTGCTATATATTCAGGCACTTGATGAACCACATGCTGTGACCTCAGTTAAGCTAGCTAAGGGGAGGAGGCATCTAAATGCAGGTACAATTAAGGTCTTGTTAGCATGCAAAATCATCATGGTTCCCAGTCAAAGCCTATAGCAAAGCTAAGCAGCAGCAGAGCTAGGCTGGCACAGGTCTGCTGAGGTTCTAATCCCAGGATGTACGCAAAAACAAGGGGCCTAAAAGTTGGGGCAGGTTAAGAAAAGTCTCTGGATGTGGGGCTCGGAGAGGAAGCTGGTGTAAAGGGTACAACGGGGCTGGAGAAGTGGCTCGCTGTGTCGGCAGAGGCAGTGTCTCATGTCTGACTGATACTGCAGTCAATAAAATGTGATATTCCGTCCTCCTGGTAAACACAGTTCCCAGCCTTAACAATGCCTCTATGGAATAACCTGTTGCATCTCAAATTTAGCTAACTGTCTGGGCAACACAGAGCTGTTTTCAAGGCTAAGATGCCTGAATTTCTCCTCTCGGAGACTGAGACAAAGGAATGACAGATTAACTGTGAAAAATGTATGCGTGTGGAGAAACAGAGCTGTTATTCAATATTGTGCAACGTCTTCCCATTTGAAAAGCTGCCTGACTCTTCAGATAGATAAGCTTTTGGCTGTGATGGGATGGCTGTGGGAAGAGATAATGCAAGGGTTTGGACAGCAGTGGGACAAGAAAGTGTTCGCTATGCAACCAGTGGTAGGGATGCTGCACTTTTGTCATCAATATTTTGCAGAACTCTCCATAAACTAAACTGTCGACCTACTTGCCCAAAGTCACGGGTAATTATCTTCATATCCAATATAAATTAGCAAGATGTGGGTATCACTGATACTGGGATGGTGTAACTTGCATCATTTCTGGCATTCAGTGATCTGTAAAATACGTGCAGAGAATTATTACATCAGGAAAAAGGGGAAGATGCATGATTAAAACAGGTGGGTGGAGCCACCAGCATCAAAATTGTGCTGATTCATCTTTCCCGTATTTTACATTTTAAACTTAACTCTTCTTCCTCCCTAGGGACAACTGAAGATCCAGCAGGTATATAGTTTCATAGTCCCCAAAGCAGCAACATAAAAACATTCACTTTTTTTTTTTCAGCTTACTTAGAACGTTTGGAGTCCTGATGACTGTGGCACAGATCAGAAAACTCAACTGCATCCCACGGAGATGTTCACCAGAGTAAAAGTTGCAAGCTAAAAGGGAAGCAGGGCCTTTATTCTTAATTAATTCTTATTTAACTCAAATATCTAGCAATCAGTTGGATGAAAATCTCTCTTTGTTTAACATTAAACAGCTGCTTATGCCTGCATAAGCTACTAATCTGGGTTCCCCAAGGAAGACCTCCAGCAAGAAAAATCTGAAAGAAATATCAGATCTTTAAAACTGTGGCTCTTTTTTCTTTAAGAGGTGGGAGGGAGGGAGGGAGCAGGGTATCCAGAAACACTTTCCTTTCCAAAGCTTCCAGGGGCTTTGCACAGTCGCACACTCTCTTTAAATTCAGAGTTCCTGGCTGGCGGCTTCCACTTTTCACAGCTAACTGCAGCAGCAAACTGCAGGGATGCATACACCCCCCAACCAGCGTGAAGAGGGTGAGCCCTGAAAGGAAATGTAGGTCATAGTCCTAGCAGATACTGATAGATTTGTAGACCTGCAACCTTCCAATCTTAAGAAACGGACCTGAAGCATCATCCTGGACCAGAGCTCCCCGGGTGCTAATGGTTTCGAAACCTGAAGCAGAGCCTTTGCAAGGCTCCTCTTGTTCGTGGTGTAAATCTCACCGACTGTTAAGAAGAGAGAGAACTGCCCAAGCTGTGGCAGTGTTAGTCAGGTTACACTACTGTCTTGGCCAACAGTGGGGTAAAACAACCATCATTTAGTCCAGTGCAAATGTTATCCTCATTAAGCCTGTGCCAAGTGATTTGCTAGTTCAGCTAATCTGAATTGGCTGTGGGTATCTGAATGCAAAATAAGCACTTTCCCCTCTTTAATTATAGTCTTTATGTTTCATGATTTAGGCTGCTCCTGTCATTGTTTGCAAGAGAGGATGGGGTTGCATAACAGTGTGTAACACGATACAGCTGCAGACGGGGCTGCTCAACCAGTGGAAGCCCAAATAGAAAACAGCTTCTTCTGTTAACCAACAGCTGAGCAACAGCAGGGAAATCTCACCCATCCCTTTTCCAATGGTAAGGGCAAGGGAAGGCCTGTGGGATGTCCCTTTGCCCTGTTTATATCCAGCTTATTACAGCCACCAGCGTCGTGGCAAGATTTGACAAAATTCTCTGTGGTGGGTCCTGCCTAGGAAAGGAAGCCAAACTGGTTCTGTGTGGAGCATTGCTTTTGATGGGAGTGTTGGGGTGTTTATTTGAAGAAAATGGGAAAGTCACCCCAACAATTTCATTTTTCACTCACCACGTGTCAAACCTGGTAGGTCTCCCTCAGGCAAAAATCCAACCTGTGTCTGCAGGATTGTTTTTTGTTTTGTTTTGTTTCGAACAAGGCCTGTAGGATCCAGTCCAGCAACTCTTCAGCCATCATGTTCAGGTGTGGGATTAGTCTGTACTTGACCAGATCCTCATTCTTCTGAGGCAAATTCTGTGGAAAGAATTGTTTGTGTTGCACCAAACAAGCATCAGTGTTTGCTTTACATGCCTCTGGGACCTGCAGGAGGTTCTGAGATCAGAACCTGGGACCAAATTTTCTTCTTGCGTTCTTCAATGTAGTTCCTCTGAAGTCACTGCTACCAGATAAGCTATGGAGCATAGCACAACCTTATGTGGACACTTGGACTGAGTGACTTATTTTTAGCTCAAAGCTCTACTTTAAGAGTTGCCTGTTCTAACAGTCCAGCACAGCCCTTGGTGGTACCTGTGAAACTTTCCCTACACAAGTTGCTATGCTTGGGTGATACAATATTAAACTAAAGGAGTTTAAAATCATACAGCTGCTTTAGTGTTGCAGACGTGTGGATGTTCAGGTTAGTTTGTCTGGCACCTTGCATTCCAGTGTTTTAGCAGAAGAAGCTGCACACATGTAGCCATTTTTAAAATCAGTGCATCTTCTGGGGTAAAAGCTATACTGCAACTTATTGGTTTCACTGTTCTACTCAAAACAGAAATTTTAAGTATGTTGACTGTTATTCTGGAATATGCGGTGCAGGATTTGTCAAATGAAATGAACAGCTGCATATGCTCTTTGCTGCGCAGACACAGACTGGGGAATTTAGAAGCTGATGAGTGCTACTAGATATGGAAAGACCACCTGAAAACCCCATGGGTGCAAATTCACAGCCGCAGAGATGTGACCTAGAAATCCTTTTCACACGTGGTTCCTAGTTCAGTGAGTAGCACTGACCTATAATGGCAGCTTAGAAAAAGCAACCCATCTAACAGAGCAGTTTTTTAACCTGGTGCATGCCCAAACCTGATCCAAGCACATCCCATAGCACCTTGGCTACCAAACGTGGATTGCTATTAAACCGACTGCTGCCTACATTAGTCAGGAACATTGCTTACTAAGTATGTTCAGATTTCTGGTTGTCTTGCACCCGCCTATTATCTGATCTTAAAAAGCTACCTGGCATTCCCTTGCTGGTGAAGGCATTGCAGATGGCTGCGTGTCAGAATTGCAGCTCTCTGCTGATCAGGTTGGGCCGTAGCACACCATTCTCCATTCAGGCAGCGAGAGAGGAGATGGAGAGCACAAAAAAAAGCATCTAAAATGGCCAGCTAAACACATGGCTTCTATGCCAGTTCAGTTTCCTTGGGACTTTCCCAGCGTTTTTACCCCAACTGTTTGCAGCAGTGTTGAAATTCAAGATTTCTTTTTCTGACCCAGGCATCCTAATAGTTCTCCAGCCTGGCTGCAAAACTACATAAACAAGGATGAAATTCTGGCCCATGCAAACCATGGCAAAACTCCCACTGATTTGAATGAAGCCAGGCTTTCACCCCCCACCTTCCCAAATGTACAAACCCAGATTTAAAATACATTTTATAAATAGAGCACTGAAACTCTTCTTTCCAGGCTGGATAGAAGAGGGAACATCAAAGATTACAGCCTTGCTGTTTTCATTAAACTTTCACTGAGGCTGGCTAACTGTGATGAAACAAGTCATGATCCTGTGTTCTCGTTGAGATTGTTATCAAAATTAGCAAAAGTAGTTAAGTCAAAAGAGGGAGAAAGCTGTGAATGAAGTTAGGCTCCAGCCCCTGGAACTTTCCTCCAAGAGCTCTGAGTGCTTGTCTGCTTAATTGCAATTCATCTTTTGTTTTCCCCTGTCACTTACAGCCTCCAGTCCTCAGTAGGATGCTGGATTCCTTGGCAAAGAGATGCAGGCTGTGTCGGTACCATTCTTCATACTCCACTGATCATTAACGCATCTGCAAAATTCCTTCCAGATATCTTACTGCTTCCCTTGTGCTGCTCCAATACAGCAGTGTACCTCCAGACAGTCTTAAAGATTTTGGTTTTGGGGAGAAAACCAGAAGAAATTCCCAAAACGCAATGAGCACCAGGCTTTCCAGGGAGCCCATGCTGGTTCAGGAAATGTTCTTGAGGGAGCAACATGCTGTACCTTGCCCGCAGATAAGCAGCAGCAAGCCATTCAGCAGGGAACTGCATGGTCCCTGCTTGGTAAGAAATGTAATACCTCTAAGTCAACAAGGCAGGCAGGGCACCGATAGCTTTCTCAGAACAGAGCAGACATTATTGCACTTATGGTAGTGAACTAGCAGAAGTTGACACTATGTGTCTCTGTTACCGCAGTAAAGCGTTTCACAAATAGAGCTGTCTGAACTCTGTCCAAGTGTTTGGCAAGTCCAGAGCAGTGTCTCTCTGACCATTTTCTGCAGGTCTCCTGTGGTCTGCAGAAAGCTGATGGAGTTCAAGGGCTGCGCTGTTGTTTTTCTTCTTTGTCCACTCTCTAAACCGCATCTAAAGCTGTTAGGAAAGGCAAGTACTTCCCTAACAGGAATCAAAGCAGGTTGGGATGTGGCAGAAGCAAAGAGCAAAAGATGGGGCTTGCACTGAGTGCAGTGAAATTGAATAGGCACGTTATACCATGAAGAGTAATGAAGAGCTCTCTCCATGCTCTCTTTGCGGAGATTTGTCCCATGCTATGACATCGCTGGAAAAAGCTCAGAGCTAAGCAGGTCTCTTTTACTGAATGCACACAAACCTGTGCTGTCCCAAGGCTCGCAGGGACAGGCAGCCATTAGAGGGCAGCAGGTATCTGACACATGCGTTGACAGATCCCTTTCTGATACACGATGTCCCAACCAGCAGAATTCACTGGGCAAAGCAAGAGAAGAGGTATTTAATTAAAAAAAAAATAAAATAAAACAAACCACCACCTTTCCTTAAAGAAGCACTGTTAGCCAAGCACCTACCCACAGGCAGTACAGCCACATACCAGCCTACGCCAAGAATAAAAGTGTTGTAATGTCTCATCCCGAATGAGCCATCCACCGTTCTGCCCAGCTATTATCCTGGAGATATAAGAATGAATTACATTTCTGGCAAACATCCTGACTTAACAGCTGAATGGAAGTCCGGAGTGAAATATTCATCCCATGGGCTGCCCTCAGCCTCAAGCAATGAAAATAGAAAAGGAGGTAGGGGGGAAAGCCCCAAAACACATGAGCTGGGATACTTGTGGCCGTGACGTTATTTGTTTTGCAAGGAGCAATAAAGGCTGGCCCTGCCAGCTAGCTGTAGTGTCCATTGCTTTATGTCACCTGGTCCTCAGATGGGTGGCCTGGCCACTGAAGGTAGGGTGTGCTCGGAGCACTGTACCACCAGAGCATCCCTGTACCGGCAGAACATCCCTGTACCAGGAGAGCATCCCAAGAGCAAGCAGCAGCATCTTCCTGGGGAGGAAAGGCAGGACTCCTGCCCTGGCCGAATACACTTCAGCAGGAGGCACAGTTTCACTGCAGCTCCTCTCCATCCCACTGATCTGAAGGTAAAGTCTCTCAGCAAGCATATGGTGTGGGGTGGAAATAAAACTGGACTAGCAAGCCAGCAACCACTCGGCTCCCATCAGCAAGAGCAATTCACTCATCCACTCGCGTTGCCAACATTTTTAGGCAGCGAGATCTGAAACCCAAGTCAGAGGTTTGAAGTACAACGCGATGCGAGTGATTTCAAGTGACAGACACGCCCAGAGAGAGCTTCTCGGCCATGGGCTAACTACAGCAGCAGACCACGCTCTGCGCCAGGAACAAAATGTCCGTGGCCTCCTGGGAATGCCCTGCGCTGCTGCAGCACCAGACCTGGGGAACCGGCTGCGCTTCCAGGCCCCGGCCCCGTGGCCAGCAGCAGGCTGGGGCGGCCGCCTCCTTCCACACCCTAAAATCCTCTGTCCAAAGCCATTACAGGGAAACCTTTCCTCCTGCGGCCACGAAACAAAGCGGGCACCAGTACGCCCTATCTCAATGGCACTTCTTCCCTCTCCAGGCAGGTGAATTGAGGATACTATGACTGTTGTAACCAACAGGCTGGTGAAAGCCCTGCGTAGAAATGAGCTCAGCCCCGCGCTGCTCACCCCTGGCAGTGGAGCTAACATGGCCAGCAGGGGCCTGTCCCACAGCCCCCGCAGGCCCAGGGAGGGCAGTGCCAGCCCCAGACATCAGGCACCTTCCTGGGGACAGACAGGCCTATGCCTGAAGTGGGCCCATGGCTGGCAGGGCAGGGCTGCAGGGAGCTGGAGACCGGCCCTGCGGAGGTGTCACTGGGGCAGAGGCTGATGGCCCCGGGGTCTGACATGGGGTCCTGGGCTGTGGGGGAGCTCTGGGGGGCTGGGCAGGGACAGCGGGGCTGCCGGTGCCCTCAGGGTCCGGACAGGGTAGGAGCTGCAGATCTGCTGGGCCGCCTCCCCGGCACACCACCGAACAGGCTCAGGCAGATGTCTTCTGCCGGGGTCTTGCAAGCCCGTGGCTACCCAGCCTGCATGCATGGGTAGCCACAGCAATGCAGCCTCCCCATGAGCTGCCCAAGCCCCCCGCCCTCACCCTGCCCTCACCCTGCCAGCAGCAATGCCTGACATCTACCTAACTTCCCACCTCGGTTTCTGCATGCCAGGTTTATGATACCCGTTTGCTTTTGTGTCAGCATTGTCCTTTAACTGAAATAGCTCCTCTTCCTCCTTAGCATTAACCTCCAGGATGTATTTATAGAGAGCGATCATATACCTCTCTCCTAGCCTTCGTGGTGCTGGACTAAATAAGCCAAGCTTTTTTAGTCTACTTTTATACCCTCAGCTCTCCAATGCCCTAATCCTCCCGCTGCCTTTCTTTGCACCTGTTCCAGCGTGAATCAATCTTTTTTGAACGTGAATGACCATAACTGCCCCGCATTGTGCAGATGGCATGTCACATCGCTTTCTACAACAGAATTAGTATTTCCCTCTCTCAAGAGCTGGCGCTTTGCATCAGGCAGCCAGGGGACCTCACTTGCCCCTTTCCTCGTGGACTCAGAATCAAACCTAGGTCCTGAGAGGACCACAATGTGCTGGGGCAAAATACCACTCAGTAACAGTGATATGAAGAAGCACATGTTATAAACCCAGGAGCATCGTATTTTAACAACTAGAAAAAATTACTTGGGAGCAATGCTGTGGACAGGATTTTTTAAATGTTCAAGAGCCAGCAAAAAAATCGATATTCTTTTTCTGTGACAATCTTACACTTAAAAACCTGTCAAGTTTAATATGGGAAAAACATTGTGAAGGGGCTTTGTGGAAAAAGAGTGTCATGGAAACCATTCACGGACAGTAAAATTATTCTTACAACAGAAGAGCTAACCAAGTAAGATGTGTGCTATAAAGAGCAAACGATGGCCACTGTCCTACATGCCTTTTGCAGCATCTCTGAGTGACTGCATTACTGTTCCCATGTGGCTGCTGTGCTGCTTTATTTTCCGGCATCCCTTTTGACACCCACCACAATCAATCCCAGTATTTCCATCTTTGATCCTTCCACACTCTGACTGGTGAAAGGAGCCAGTTTTCTCCCTGTATGTGTAGGATCCTGAACATCCGTTACTTAGAGCAACTCCAGGGTTTCTCTGCACTCCAGTTTTCTGCGGTGACCAGCTGGGGATCCCAGCCACAGCCCAGACATACTGCACTGGAGCTCGTATCACCTCTCAGCAGACAGCTCCGTTCCTTTCTGAGCCCTCCAAACACCAGATGCCTGTGCTGATAAAGGAGGATGACTGTTCCATGCGCTTTCAGCTACTCTCTTTATACAATCCATTAGGATGTTTCAAAGGGCTGGGAAAGTCATGCAACACGTGGACTCTGTTTTCCAGCGGAGCTGGGGAGGAGATGGGGCAAGGGAACTTCTGCGCAGTTTCCTTGAGACCTCCTTGCCCTAGGAAATGGTCTTAGTGCCACCGAATACTTTAAGCGTAATAGTGCAAAGCCACGAATTTTCAGGACCTTCGATTGCATCATCAGCCCAAGCGTTTTTCTTCTCCCGTTTGTTTTCTGTACTTGTTTGTTTACAAAAGGTGACCCCAGGGGAGTCCGCGCTGACCTCCCAAGGGGATGCCAGTGCCCTCCGTCCTGCCGTGCGGCCACCCGTGCCCAGCCCGCTCTGCTGCTGGTCACTAGGGGCCACTCTCAGAGCTGCTAAGAGCAGCCAGCAGCTGTGTCTTGTCACTGTCCTCCCCTCCCGCCCATGCCTGCTGCCCTGCTCGCTGGAGCTTAGCTGGGAACCGGAGGGGAGAGCTGGGAGGGAGGCAGAGACAACTGGCAGGGATGAGGAGCAGGGCTGGTACTGGCTGGGAGCGGTGGGAGGGGGGAAAGGAGAGGAGCTGAGGCTGGGAGAGGAAGAAGAAAAACATGCTGCTGCAAGTCCTTCCCCTATGGACTCTGAAGAGAAGAAAGCTGATTGCTGACAAGGAAGATTAGGAGGCCCTCCCTCGCCCGTGCCAGCCCATCCCTGCAGAAAACTGCCGCTTGGGTCCTGCCCTGGGACATGCGGCAGAGCTGGGAGCTGGACCGGGGCGTGGGAATGGAGGGGCCTCCGGCTTGCTTGAACACAGATGGGGCGCAGTCTTCATACACCCAGGTTTCATCTTCCCCCAAATTCCAGCTGGAGGTAGCACCCCTTGGGCTGGGCATCACCCCATGGCTTCCTCAGCGAGGGAGGATCTATAAGGGAGAAAAGGGGCAGAAGAGGAGGAGGCACTGGGGAAGGCAGAGAGCAAGTGAGGCCAAGACGAGCCCTTGCCCCCGGAGAATCCCAGCAGACAATTCTGAGACGCTCTCCTTAATATAGCACCATCTGCCCAGCTATTTTCTCCTCTGGCTCGCGCGCAGTGATCTCCACATTACAATCAGCATGGCTGGCATACTTGAGCTAGCTGCAGCCAAGCGGGGTCAGGCAGGGAGCAATTGCAGCAGAGTCACAGCAGCGAGGACTTCAGCCCTGGCTCATGAAGGCAGCCAGTTCTCCAGGTCCCTGAACTGTTTTTTGCTGAAGGCCATGCTGCTCCTTCTTCCCTGCTTTGACCTGTACTGACTAGATCAGGCAGCACGTGCTGCCTTGCACCCATTTCAGAGCAGTCTGGTCCCTGGGGAGCCTGGCTTCGTGCAGCAGGGGCTGGTACGTTGGATAGAGAACAGGTACACTTGGGCACTGGGCTGAGAAACAATTTGGCAGGTCTCATGATTTTGTTGCAAGTCACATTATTCTGTATTTTTTCATCACACCTCAGAAACAAGAACTTCATTCTTCTGCACAAACGTCACCTTGCAAATAAAGCTAGTAAGAAGAATACCATGTTTGTGGTTTGCTGTTTGTTTATTTCTCTGAGCCTTGCAATTTTGAAGGTAAATTAATTTTTCTCCAATTCAGGATGTTGGTAGAAGGAATATTAAAAGACAACATACGTGTGTTCTTGGAGGGCGTGCTTGCCTACATCTTTTTTATCTTTTTGGGTTTTTTTATCTACACAGACTTTGTGCTCTCTGATGCGGAACCAGGGCCTGTTTCTGTGTTTACCCTGCATCTCACAAAGTTCGAGCTGCCGTGCAAATAATAATTACAACCATTTATATGGCTGAGCAAAAGCCTTATTTTTCTTTTCCCTAAAATGAGTGTGACACAGGGACAGACTGGGCAAAGTTTGCGAAAACATTTTGTACTGTGTGTTGATTGCTCCATCTTTTAGACTGAGTTAGGGCTGCCGAGAAGAGAGGGAATTTACCAGGGAAGTTCCAGCGAGGACCAGTGACTCGCCTGGCACAGCGGAGGCCTGTGCTTTCCCCTCAAAGATAGTGTGATGTCCATCTACATACACTGAAACCAAACCCGATGATAAATTTCCTCTCATATGAAGTAATCCTATAGCACAAATCAAGATTAATTGACATCCTCGTGCCTACCACAGCTGCACAAATGGTTGGTACAGCACAAGTGGGGCCTGTTCGCTAATCGTGAAGTAGCTAAGAGCAGACCTTGGATTACTGTGGTCTACAGTAATATATCACTTTCCATAAAAAGAAAAGAACATTGTGCTCTCTTTCCCAACACTGTTTCACCCCAGCTCATCAGTTGCCCAGCAATCACTCTCCTCTCCTCTCCCAACACTTGCATGGCAGGAGGAGCAGTTTTTAACCCCAGAGAAGTTCTGCTGCACTGAACTAAAAGGAGCAGGGAGAAGCAGCTGGGTGCAAGAGGAAGAGTTTTTTGGCAGCAGCAAAAAAAAATAAAATGCAGTACTAGGGGAGTTTCCAGGCTAACAGACGTCTAAAGGCCATTCTGTCCTTTCTAATGGCTTCAAAATACTCAGCTGCAACAGGGAGAATATCTGACAAAGGGAGCGGACTCCTCTCTCCTCAGACAAATTTTCTCTCACTGAACGCTCAAAGGTGCTGTTGAGTTACTGCTCCATTTCATTTACAGTAGCCTTTTAAGGCACATACATTATGTTCTTGTATTGTGAAACCAGTCATTTCGTAAACTGGCTAAAGTTTTCAGTCACTTTGCAAAATGCCAGGAGGTAATAGGTATGCACATGAAATCCTCACCCTCTGGATATCACTAACTCCCTAACTCAGAGATGTACAACTATTCTTATATTCATTTCTACAACCAGGCAATCTTTTGTAATTACTTCTAAAGCCGGTCAGCAACACTTATCCCTAGACAGAGCTAACTAGTATTTTCACAACTGAGCATTGTAACATCAGCCATTACATTTCAGTCTCGCCCGTAACGTCTGCCTCTGTCTCACGGTGCTCTGGCCCGACACAACTCCATCACCCAAGCTGGCCTCCCCCAAATGAACACTGATCATCTGTCTAAATCAATCCTAAAAGTTTCTTTCTATTAACCACAAGAAAACTGAAGAAATGGTCACAGAGAAAGAGAGTGCATTTCAAGTGGCCCAAGCACAAGGAGCTACAGGCTGGCAGAAATACATCAGTTCCCAGATCCAGGATGGAGACGCCACCGTCTCGGTACACACTCTGCAGGGGAGGATCAGGGTCATACACCAAATGTCAGTCAACAGTGCAACACCATTAGGAAAAAGGCAAACAACATGCTGGATGTATAAACATGAGAAAAGCCCTCGGGACGAGTGAAGTAATCCTTCCAGCCAGGACTAGCCAGGCCAGAGCTGGACTGCTGTCCAGTTTTGGACACAACACTTCAACGCCAACCAACTGGAAAGAGTCCAGAAGAGAGCAGTGAGATAGACCAGAAGTCTAGAAAACATGATCAGTGATGAAGGACGAGAAGAACTGTGTCTGTCCAAGAACATCCCAGTCAATTCGAAGTTGCTGAAAGCTCAATCACCCACAGAAAAGCCCATTTTTGTTGGCCACAGTGCACCAGGATGCCCAGAGTGCCTTCACACACATAGTGCGATGACAATGCCAGGCAGCTTGCAAATGTCTCCAACTTTCCATCACTTGGTGTAGCAATGGAGAAGAGAAATCAAGCAGTGAGGTAAAATGTCTGCAATTCCTGTCATAAAGTGTTTAAACCTTTAGTCACTTTGTGAGTAAAACGTGTTGCAAAGTCAAAGAAAACTGCAGTCATTCCATGAAATTACTTTATGGGGTGACTAATGCACATATTAAAATACTTTTAAAAATTATTCTAGCCAATTGGGCCATGTTGTTGTAATACCTGAGTAGCATGCAATCACAGGGCCCAATGGAGACGGAGGGCAGCTCACTTCTTTTGCAAAAGGGCAGAAGGCTCCAAAATCTGGTTTACATGATTTGACCACAGAAACCACAGGAGTCTTTGGCTGAATCAAGATCCAAAACAAAATCTTCTGAGTTCAAGCCCACTGCCCTCTCCATCAGAGCCTACACACGCTCCCCACCTTTTGCGCTGTTCTTGTTCCTTTCCACCTGTAAGGACGAGTACTGCTGTAACTGTACATTGCACAGCACAGCAACCTGCCTGCATCCTACTGGAAGTTACACAGCTTACCCCCCCAAAATAGGGCTAAACGTAGTCACCTTTGACCTTGTAAGAAAATTGGGATTCAGAATCTGAGCTGGCGGCTGAAGTCATCTCTCACCCCAGCCCCTGCAAGGCAGATGCGCACCCAGTCTGCGTCAGATTAGGAAAAGCCTTTCCTCGCTGCTGATGTGTAGGCAGAAACCAAGCATGGAAATATCAAGAAATACCAAGAAAAATATCCGGTTATCACAGTCCTTGTTGTACAGGGCAGTAAAGGCCTAGCTGCTTTCTGTTTACATCTTGTTTGGCTCGAGGCATGTGTGTACACAACTTTAATTTCCTCTCCTCCATCCCTGCGCTCCCACCAGCACAGATTTCCCTGGAAGGGGGCTTCCTGGCACTCCTCATGGTTGTTTTCTGACTACAACAAACAGCCTCTTCGACATCAAAAAAAGAGTTGACTGGAGTCAGACTTTTCCTGGTGGCTCTTCTCCCATGCCAGCTGGACCCTCTGACCAGGGCTGCTTCTATACAACTGCCAGCACTGCACTTGCAGAGGTGGCGGTACCCAGGTTGGGTGCCTGAGGTGCAGCAAGGGTTCCAAAACCCCACTGAGCAAGTTAGGTGAATGCTTCAGCGTTGAGTCCTCGCCCCAGAGCTGCACTGCCCTGGCTGTGCTGGCAGGCATGCCCGGGCTGGGGAGGATAAAGTTAACTCTGCTCCATCGGCACAGCCTGCGGGGTAGATTGATTGCAGTGCAGACGCATCCCAAATTTCTAAGCCTGCCGGTCAGCCTCAGGACTCCGCACTGATGCATCCCCAGAGAAATCTGAAAAAATAACTTATTGCATAAAAGTAGCCTATCGGTGTTGACTTCCAAAAGGCTTCTTCCTCCAGTTTATGCTGACAAATGCAAAGGCTCGCCCCTCCCCCCCCCCCCCCCCATCCCAGCTATCGAAACGGTCTCACTCCATCAGGACCCGTGGCTGCTGAGGTGGAGGTGCGGATTTACAGCACTGGCTTTTGCAGAGTATAACGCTGAGCCTCAGGGATCAAGGGTTATGACACTTTTATGGCCTCTCTTCTCCCCCTCCCATACAAATATGAAGCAACCGTAAGGAAAAACATCTGGTTTCACTTTTCTTTTCTCCACCACTGTTCCCATCTGACAAAACCTTAAAAACTTGCCAGTGCTCTAGTGAGCCATGTGTGCCAGCAGCCTGCAAGGAGCCAAGGCTTTTTTTGGTGTCATTGCAAGCGAGAGTACACTGCCCTGGAAGGACCAGCTCCATTGTCGCTAGAAGGCACCTCGTCCCACTGATGGGTGCACTGGCAGCCCTTCTCCATTGCTAGAGCAGGCCGAAGGGTTGCTAAAAGGCTGTCCCTCCATCTTGATCTCATTACAGGCTGCATCTCCAGAGGGAAACGCAGGCCACTGTGGGGAATGCTGTGAGAGCAGACAACCCCTGCTGCGCGTGGGGAAAGCAAGCCGCAAGGAGAAGTCCTGACTCCGAGTCCTTAGAGGGCTTCTGTGGGGCGGCAAAATGGGCTCTCTTTATTTCTGAACAGTGGCATGCTGAGGAACGCTTGTGCCCACCTCTTTGCTCAGGGCACCAGAAAAGAGAGATGAGCCAAAAAATCAAGGTGGACGACCCCAACTCATAGGAGCTACCTGCACCGCTCCTGGTTCCAGGCAGAACACACCCTGCCAGGCAGAAGCAGCAGCATAAAAGACTACAACCTCTGAGGGCGGCCTGGCAAAAGTGGCCGAGTGCCTGTTTCCACACTTAGACACCAAGAAACACGGCATAATCAGTTCCCTCAGGTTATCTTATTTATCTGAGGAAAGACAAAACTAAAATATTTCAAGGCATCTGAAAGCATTTCTCCCTTATCTATAGGAGAGGAAGGCATCTATATAACAGGCAGTGAAGCAGCTCTGGAAAGCCTCCAGAAATAACCTCTCCCTCAGTCTCCTGTCTCAGGAGCTCCTATCTTCATACCCCCAGAGGAAGCCAGGTTGACCATAAAGACACACCTCACAGAAGAGGGACAACCTAAAAGAACCACCAAGTGCTGGCCCCTGGGACGTGCTTTTGAGTACCACCAGCTGCCGTGGAGGCCGTGAGATATGAGGGTGCTTCATGGGGCTGAGGTCCCAGCACTGCATTGCAATGAAGATTGTATGATAGACATTAGAAACAAATCTTAACAGTGGGGCACCCAAATAATGAAACTGGTGTCCAGGTAAGGTCTCTGAGGGACAGGAACCAAAAGTGCTCATGGAGAAGGATTTTGGACATCAAGGCGCACGAAGAAAATGTCTGTTCTGTGGTGTGGCCTGCAAGAGAAGGCCCAGGGTATTGTTTTCCAGTTTCTTGCTCTCTTTTTGATTGCCCTTCTTGACTATGCCAATAAAAAACCACCACTCCCTCCTCTTATTCTTTTTCTTTGTTTACTTAACTTTTTTTCCTCATAGCAACTGCATAAAGCTGAAGCCATCTGATATTTCCAAGTAACCAAGACCATTATTCACTGAAGGCACTGGCCTGGATCCTAATTGCTGCTGGTCTTGCACTCAACACAAGCATTGCAAACAGCTGTAAATATCTCTGTACAGTACTCCACTCGAGTCAAGCTGACCCTAATTCTTACAAGTTCCCCGAGATACAAATAAAACTTCATCAGCACACTGTCAGAGAAAATAGGTGTGCTAGGTACGCTTTGGAAGGACAAACAGCAGCAAGAGAGGAGGCAGGGTAGAAATTTAGTTTTATACCCTTTTCCAAGGCATGCAAAGGGAAAGCAGGTGAAAGGAGTCAGTGGTCACCAGTATCTGCAGGTCACGAGATGGGATGAAGAGACCTTACAGCTGAGTGACACCAGGACGATGAGGACTTTTCGGATCATGTCCCAGTGCCCTGAGAATATTTGTGGAGGAGGCTGGAGCATCCCCCTTCCCACATCACCCTTCCAAGCCTTTGTTCAAGGCATGCTGCTATTCTGGCATTACCCCATTTCTTCACACTATTTCCCTCTATTCACACAAAGGGCCTGTGTTTCATATGCACCTTTGTTTAAGGCTAAAGAACATCATAACTGCCAGGTAACAACATTGCATTACATGGGTGATGAGGTCAGTGTAAAACCCCTGCTAAGGAGGAGGAAAAGTCTGTGCTTTGCGCATTTCCTTGCCAGAGTCACAGAAAGGAGAAAAGGACAGGGCAGCAAAGCATGTGAAAAAGTGCAAAATATGGTGCTTTTGTTTTCAGTCTACTTCACTGCTATAATCAGAGGAATGCAAAGGAAAAAAGAACCTGACTATTTCACAATGAAAAAAAGATAGTCACTGAAATATCTTTTGGTTTTGTTTTTTTTTTTTTCCTTTTCAAAATATGGTGTCCATCTAAGATGGGAGAGAGGGAAGTCCAGTTTCTTACCAGCTCCCCAGAGAGTTAGGCACTTATAACACTCCCTCATCTTTTATTGCCCTTATTTTTTCAAATCCTGGGTGATTTTACACTGCCCTTCTGCTCTCCTTCCCATCTATCACCCGGTATCTCCCTTTCCTGCTCACTTCCTCCTCTTCTCTGATCCGCTCATGCATTCCAGCTTCCCTCGCTCATCTCAAAGTTTGTTGGAACATCAACATTCCTCCGATGCCTTCAGCCCCTCATCCCACGTGGCTGCCTGCACCCTGCCAAGGGGCTCCTGTCCTGACAGTGGGGCTGCAGGAGCCTAAACCTGCTGCTTCTCGTGGCCGAGTCAGTTCAGCCACGCAGAAAAGCAGAAACTTTGGTGAGAGGTTTCAGCCTAGCTGGGGGAGGCGAAGAAGGCACGGTGCGAAAGTCCACTGCTACATACCAGGAGATGGAAATCAGTACAGCTGGTACTGTGTGTTCAGCTCTCAGCCAAAGTCCTTTCTCTCAAGGTTGCGCTGACAGGCTATGAAAACAACGGCTGAAAGCACAGCATGAAAGCGAGAGATGGGGAACTTGCCCCAGAAGAAAGAATTCACAAAGAGGAAGGTTTAAAGTGTTTTGTTTAGATGTCAAGCCCTTGGCAAGGACTTGTCAGGAGGGAGGATGAAAGGTGTTAGTCCAACACACACACCTAATGCTTCTTGATGCACATGTGTATTTCTTCCAACCTTTCCACATAAGCGCTCTCTTTAAGACTCAGCCCTTAATAAGTGACATTACAGAAGGACACCCCAGACCCCCACATCTGCTCCAAGACAGGAGATATGCTGCAAATTAAGACATGTGGCAAGAAGATTTTTACCAGGAACAAATATTTACCATCGTTCTGGATGGCTGCTATGCCACACTACATTATTCCTGGCACACTAGAGTGGATAAATATTCTCAGAAAAGTAAGTAGATTTTTGCCATCATCGCAAACGGCTGACAAACACTTCAGGCTGCTGAACTCTGGGTCTTCATTTCTTCTTGTCAAGTTGGAGGCCCTACCCTGGGTAGGACTATGCACACAGCTGGCTTCTCATGTGTGCTGGCAGGACAAAAAAGCTAGAGAGTCAGATAGATAATAGTTGTTAGAAAGCTACAGACACCCAGCATGGTGAAACCTGCTTTAAGGGCTGCTGACACATCCCCTGTGCTAACTAGCCGCCTCTTAAGATCTCTCAAGATTTCCACTGCCATTTCATTTAATCTCTTGTTCAAGTGCCACGTCTACCGGGCAAACGAATTGCCTCTGTTCCCCCATGCCAAGTTTCACTCCAGCATGTCAAAACCACTGCCCTATACTGCAGCATTCCTTTCCAAGTGAACTATTCCCCTCCTCCCTCCCGCAGGTCCCGCTGATGGCAGCTCGAGGTTGTATAACTGCGCGCTCACTCCTTAATAATAACGAGAACCAGGATTTCCTGGTATGTCAGAAATGGGTTTGCCACTCCTGCCCATGTGAAAGGGGTGGGACAGGAGGCGAAGCAGCCATCGGGTGATACAGCTCTGGGTCGTGTCTGCGCACCTTGACATCCCGCCAGGCTATAATAAGAGAGACCTGCAGGGAGCAACATGTGTCAAAGTTGGTAATTTTCCTTCCTGCCTTCGCTCCTCGAAACTGCCTCAACTGGATCAACGCCCGCCCAGTTCCTTCTTTGGATAGCCAACGAAGCATGCACACCGCAGGAGCAGCTGCCAGCTCCACTGGAAAATGTACAGACCGAAAGATCACCTGTGAGTGCGCAGCCTTGGCGTGAGCTGTTCTGCACGTCTGCAGCTTGACAACGCTGCCGCAGCTTTGGAAGGCAGCAGCAGCCGACTGCAGCGCAGACTGGCCACTTGCAATCCGCAGCCAGAGGCACCTCTGAAAACATGCTCCCTGCAGCAGGGGGACCTTGCAAAAGCCTCCCAAACCTCCCCATTTTTAAGCCGAACCGTCCTAATAACACCTCCTCTCCCTTTCCCTCTCCCAGCAATTTCCAGCTTCCCTGGACAGCCACGATGTCAGCCCACATCTGGAAAGGGCATCCCTAGACTATTTGTGGCTGGATCTGAGCCAGATGCAGGAAAGGCTCGAAAGCTGCCTTGCACTGTCTTCCTTCAGGCTTCTTTAACGCATGCCGTGCTTGCACCGAGACCGCGGGTGACTTCAGCTGGCGCCTGCTGTGCCCCCCTGCCACGTCAGGCGTTCAGCTGAGATGCAGCCCCGGTGCTGGGGAGCTGGGCTTGGACAACTAAGTGCTGCCATTCTCTGTAAGGCCCCCAAATTTGGCCTCCCAAGCAGAATTACCAAAAATTGCACAAAAGAGCCCCAGTCTCTTGAGGTTTGCAGAGGTTTCAATAACTTGTAAAGCATCCAGGTTGTTAACTGCTTCTGTGGACATAATTCAGATGCCACATCATTTGAGGCTGTCCCATCCCTTGTCAGGGCCAAGCTGGCTTTAGATTCATATGGAGACAACCGATAAACTTGCCTGACCAGTGATCTTTGAGCTCCCAGAGTTGCCAAAGCAGATCTGCTTTGCCTGTTCTCCTTCCTCCTGCCTCCCTTACCCCAACCCTCCACGCTGCTGTCTCCCCTCCAGCTACTGACAAACGCATGTGGCCCACTTCACACTTTCCAAGCTCCTACGTGAATATGGGATTTGCAGGCCGTTCATTCCTGTGATGTTAATTCCAGGGAAAACGGGAGCATTGGTGTCGTTATCACGTTACTGGTTTCACCATGTTGTCCACATCAAGCGCAGGCGGGCTCACAGTGCTGCTCAACGCTGGGATGTTCTCAGAGCCAGCAACGGAGAGTCCAGCAGCTCCTTTGACAGGAGCAGGAAAGACCATGCACTCCCACTGACTAATTCAGCTAATTTATTTTCTAATGTCGTATCGAGGCAGGCACAGCATGAACGGAGAAGTGCAAACTCCCCAAGATCTAGAAGGCGCTTCGAGCTGTGTGTCACTTTCTGCCTCTGCCTGCCTCTCAAGTTGTGTCTGCGAGTGATTCAGAAAACCCTGTTTAATCAGACTCAGCTCCTGCCATCTGTTAAGTGAGACACTATAGGGACCGGGTATTGTAATGTATTGCATAACACAGTTACTTTTAATTTAGTGTACTTTGAACAACACGTCCCGTTGCCATCATTCACAGCGATCAGAGTGAGGCTTTAAGGCTCCTTTTCTCTTTGGGATGTAATGACTGGCTGCGGTGGATGAGCAGGCCAGATCAATCCTCTGCATCCCCCCAGCTCTGAGTCACAGGCTGGGATTACAGGAACACGTTTAGGATTACAGACAAGCGCTCTCCCAGAAACTTCCTTCTCTCCCACCTCTGCCAGCATCTTTGCCAAAAGAGGTTGCGTATGTTCTCAGACGTGGCAGAAAGGAAGGAAATTCAAGGAACCCACAGACAGCTTGTGACTGTGTAGCCAGGTGTCACATCAAAGGTACCTATCGATCAGCTTGGTCAGTGACGCCCAGGCAGATAAAGATGGGATGAAGTAAGTCCATCCACCCTCATGCCAGGAAGGCCCTTAATAGTAAAGCGAAAGCGTGTATTGGCAGTTGGCATAGGCGGGTGTTTTGCAGGATGCCTGACACTTCCGAATGGGCCCTCCTGATGGCACGGAGCGGGGGCATCATTTTACAAAACTTTGAAACAATATGTGCTTCGTGCTTTTTGGAGCAGTCACATTTCTGTTGTGGTGACCAGCAACCTTATTTCTTGAAGATTTTGCTCACGCCGCCGAATGAACCCAGCAAGATGCATCTCAGCGCAGTGGTTTGGGGCCAGGGCCCTTCTGCCTGCCTACACCAGACCTGGCTGCAGGCGTGGGGAGAGGGAGCGGGCTCCAGGCGAGCCACCGCCAGGCAGTGCCGTGGGCAAGGGTAGGGCAGCACACACTGCAGGGGGGAGTGGGGAAGGGGAGGCCTCATTAATGAGATGGGGTTGATGACTCCATTAGTCTTAAGGTCTGGTGGTGCTGGAAATCAGAGATGGCAGGAGCAGAGCCGATTACCTCCTCCTGGCAGGGTGGTTTCGCTCGCCTCTCACAAAATCCCTGGCTAAGCAGTACCTGCCATTTTGGAAGAACATCTGCAGTGGCCCTAGGGGACGCATACCCCAATGGATTGGGAAACACCTCCCTGGGTGCTTCACTGTGTTGTTGCCCAGGCTACCCCTGGTGAAATACCTGACTTGGTTTTACGGGCATGGATACAGTCAAGCACAAGCATCAGCATTTGGAAAGTGACTCAGAGAGTCAGCTATAGACTTTAATGAAATGCATTTAAAAAAAATAGAAGAAGAAAACAAAAGAGGAAGAGCTGACATCAAAGTGAGCAACAGAAGACCCAGAAATCGATGGATTTCACACTCGGTTGATTGTTTGAATTAATTAGATGGAAGGACCTGTGAGTGTATGTGTACCAAACTGCTCCCCCCCGCACAGCTGGACGCTCAATTAACTCTTGAGGTGAGGCCACAGGAATCAGATGTTGCAGAGGATCCAGTTGCACCATACATTTCCACATCTTGCTCAAGCTCCCCAGGTGAGTGTCTGGGTTTGGTTTCTGCGGTGCGGTGCCGTGTGCCCGAATTCGTCAGAGACGGGCGTGTTCATGCCTGCTACCAGCCTGCTGCGTTTGTCTGCCCGCGGGGAAAGCGGGAAGGAAGCAGAGAAATTGTTGGGTTTGCATTTCACAACTGCCTGCATAATCCAGGTTGCCGTGCACATCCCGTGGCTCGGCCTCTCTCTCTCGGGCGCAGTGTGATGGGAAGCGGGAGAGAGTGTTTACACAGCTCGCCAGCCGCTCTGCAGTCACTATAGCAACCCCCGAGGGTCAGTTTATAGTAGGAGAGGAAGTTCACTTTTGGGGAGTTCAGCTTTCCAACGCCAGCATCAAGCATGGCGGAAAAACAAAAGGCCAGGCAGTGGGAGGAAACACATTTAAAGGAGCTTCCTATGTGCAAACCACCCAAGCTTTCTCACTCACCAGGAGATGCTGCGTTCCTTTCCCCTCGGTCAAAGGCACGCTGCTGTCCGGCTGATGCCTGCGCCGGAGGGGTAGATCCCCTCTGCTGCAGATGCCTGTGGGTGTTTGAGACCAGGGCAGATGTAGATCAGTGCAACATGAAGCCACGCTTCCAGAAACACCACCGTGCTGGCATCCCCAAGCTGAGAGCCACAGGACCAACGCCCAGAGCGTACTCACTGCATGTTCTGGCTATGCAAAGGCTGTTTGCAGACCTTCGTGATGTCTCCCATGGCGGGAAGAAATAATAGGCACTGCTCCTTCTGGTCTGGAGGTAAACCAACAGATGTCCATGCGCTCAAACTTGAGTGCCCTATGTGAAGATACGTGTTTTTTTGAACTTACCATGCTGAGACTTTGTCTGCATCAGTGCTGTCAGTGGTACCCTGATTAAATCCGAAATAAATGACAGATGTCTCTGAGGTGGTGCCTAGGGAAACACCCTCTTTCCAAACACTGCCGTCTTCCCCAGGAAGCTCTCCTTGACCTGTATAGCTCCTTTCTCTGTTGTATCTCACTACTAAAATGGCCTGAATACTGCCCAAGAGCTGAAAGAGTATCTGTCAGCCGTTGTTATAACAGTGGGACAGCGTCAGAGTGCGGTCACCCTGGAGAATTGTGTTTTCTCAGGGAAAGAGGTAATAAACACAGCATCTACTCAGCCACAAGGGAAAACAGCCTGTGGCCTGAAGTCATTCTCTCCCCAGCAGTTCCCATCACTGGGTCTGAAGCAACAGAAGAGAAAGGGCTCATTGGGGCACTGGGGACCGGGGGCTATTTTAAAAGAAAGTCCACCCCCAGCTGAACAAGTTCAACAAGTAATGGGAGAACAGGCCCCAAACTTGCTGAGCTTCCCACCTAAGCTCACTGCTGTGCATCATGCTCCAGGGTTTCAGAGCAGAGTTGCACTTTACCTACCCTCTGTGCCACCTCTCTGTGATGGATATAAGGTTATAAAGGGATCCCTGCACTCAGCAGCTGCTGGAGAAAGGGCCCTGAGGAGTCCTGTGCTTGGTCGAAGACACAGGGGACGTGCAATGGGTACTCCTGTGCCTGGCCTTGGCCACGGTGGGGAACGTGAATTCCGGGGAGGAGTGTTAACTGCAGAGTGCTAGAACTGTGCATCCCAAGGCCCGTTTTCCCCTCTAAAATGGCAAGTTACGTCAGCTAAGGATCTTTCCAATAAAGCTCCTTCTTCTGCCCATGAAGATCTGTCTACCAGCACTTGGCTGCTGGCAGAGCTTAGGGAAACTAGCACAGGTGTTTCCCAAAGGACCAAGTTCAGCACAGAGGCATCAAGCCATTGTCCAGGGTAACACACAGGGATTAAGAGAGGATGTGGGGAGGAGAGACTGTGAGGATCTGTGCGTAGGAAGATTGGGAATTGCGATACATTATGCCAGAGAAAAACAAGCAGAAAGACACAGCATCATGGAAGAGCACAGGCTTCAAGGAGTGGAGAGGAGAGAATGACACTGTGAGGCACTGTGCAGGAGAAAGAAGGACCACATGAATGGGAAGGAGTGAGCCATAGCTGAGGCCGCCGAAAACAAAGTGAGGAAAGGAAAGATGATGAAAATGAGCATGGGTGTTGCAGGGGACGAATGGCAATGAAGGCTGTGGAGATGAGAAAGGTGGCTTTGTGAGGTGAAGGAATTCATCTGGCCTTACAAAGATGTCAGATCCACTCAAGAAACAGATGTATTGAAGGCGCAATTGATCTCATCCCAAAGCAGATGTCAGATACATTGTACATCTACTCTCTGAAAAGGGCACCTATGGTAATGATGCCAGAAGAAGACATCCACACTGTGCAGGTCAAATTTCAGTGAATGAATCCTTTATGCCTAATAATCCTCTGCTCTTGGATGTCAAGCGTAAGGGCAGAGCTACCTGTTGGAGCAAGTCCAGAGGAGGGCCATGAAGCTGATCAGAGGGCTGGAGCACCTCTCCTATGAGGACAGGCTGAGAGAGTTGGGATTGTTCAGCCTGGAGAGGAGAAGGCTCCAGAGCAACCTTATATCAGCCTTCCAGTACCTAAAAGGGGCCTACAGGAAAGCTGGAGAGGGACTGTTTACAAGGGCATGGAGTGATAGGACAAGGGGTAATGGCCTTAAGCTGAAGGAGGTGAGATTTAGATTAGATGTTAGGAAGAAATTCTTCGCTATGAGACCTTCACTTATTCACCATTCTATGAGTCTATAATACAAAGCTTTGGGATGGGAGCTGCATGTGTGTGTGTTTGAGGGCGATCTCCTGGGAGATTTTCCCTGGGCCTGGGTGTTGCCCAAGGAAACATGAGTATGTTTCAGTGCTGCTTCACTCCTGAATTCGTCAGCAGGGAGGAATCTCCCAAGGAAACTCCACAGGTGGGTTTCACTTTTGCTGGCAACACCCATCTTTGATATTTAACTCCACAGGCTTTGAGCAGGGGATGCACGTAGAGCCAGCAAGAAAATGCTGTGTCCAGGAGTGGCGGGCAAGCCTGCAGGGACAAACCACAAGGGTCAGCAACACAGCCTGCAGGCTGGCCTGGGCTCTCGCCCTGCCAGTGCCTACAGCACAGCAGGGATGCCCACAGGATTAGGCACTGCTCCTGTGTGGCGGTGGCAAGCAGGCTTCAGCATCTATCAAACAGGCTGTGGTTCATGCCCAGGCTTGGGAAGCCCTCCTGCCATTGCCGTCTCCTTCCTGAGCTGCATGTGGATGAGTCAAAGCAGCTCCTGCTGTCCTCAGCATCACCTGAGTCCCACACAGCCTGCTGCTAGCACTGGTTACAGGACAGACATGCCTGATCTCCTTACAGTGATTAACAACGGCCCTTCAGATGGTTTAACGTCATGAGGAGTCTTTCTACAGGCTCGGCTCACGCCCCAGAGCAGCGAGATGTGCTTCCCACTCCTTTTCCCACATTGGTGAGCAAAGGAAGCCCTCTGACCTGGTCTCCATCCTGCAGCACCCCCAGCTCCCTGCGTCTGCCTCCCTGTACAGCCCACACGCAGTGCGTGGAGATGCTGCAATATCGGCTGAACCGGGCCACCTAGTATGGAAAAAGCAGGAGGACACCCAGGTGACTGAGACACCAGCAACACGCACGGCGATGGCTCAAACCCTTGGCATGGCTCTTTGGAAATATTACTTGGGGCCGGGGGAGACAGAGAGGTGGAGGCAGTGTTGTCAACATTCCTTTATTAATACTGTGTGAAGAAAAATGCCCTGAAATAACGCGGTTGGGTTTGGCAGCAGTTGTGAGGCGCTTGCCAACTCCTCCCCCTGGTCCTCCGCACCCTCAGCAGCTGGAGGCGAGGGGCGACAACATCTCAGCAGCGGCTGCGTCCGATGTGTGCTCAGTCCTGTCTGTAGGGCAGAGGTCCATGTGAAACCCCAGCCCAGGCAGAAATTTAATCTGGCTCCCAAGATGTTGCATAAAGGTGTAAAAATGTGAGCTTTGGTACTGGCTCACCATCTGCTTCTAGGTACATGTAACAACACAGAAAATACCGTTTGTGTGTATTTGCAGATTTAATGGTCAGATAAGTGGTAAGACTGGTATGAAAAATGTCTGCTTAGAAACAAGTAACGTTAAAAACAAGTATCTTCATCTTTTTTGCTACCGCTACTTTGTATGGAAATAACGCTTACATTAGTTAGACCATAAGTGGTCATTACAGAGGGTAAAAATAATTAGGGAGGAAATAATAGGAAGGATGTTATTTAACATTGTAAATGCATGGGGCGGGCCCGGTATGGAGTGCTGCTCATGGTCGGGACCAGAGGGGTGGACAGATGCAGCGCCACTTCTCCCCCGTCACATACCGCATCATCGTGGGGCACCCGGCGCTAAATCATTCATAGACGACCTGATTCTGGGTCAGGGTTTCGCTGGCAGCAGAGCAGCTCCCTCGCTGCGATCTGTTGAGAATCAGCCCTCGACACAAGCCGGGTGCCCTCACCTGTGCCTGGGTGTTGCCACTGCACCCACCTCCGAGGATGTTTATTGATAGAGAAAGAAGAGATTATAGAGGGAGATGACAAAAATGGTATTGAAAGAGATGGAAAAGACTTGTGGAAAAATTCTTTACTCCATAGGCTCCTCTGGCTCATTAGAGAAGGCTTAACACCCTCAAGCCTAGAGAAGGCCAGAACAGCACAGAAAAGGCTAGAGAAATATTTCTGTTAATATTCTGCAGGGTTAACCTGACCCAAGGCACACCTCGTGCCACGTGCCATGGGCTTAGGGCTCAGCGCAGAGCCTGGCACGCAGCTGCGGGGTAGCTTTGCCAGTTAACTTTGGGAAGGATATTGAGCCCGCAGGTTTCACAACAGGACACTAGTCACTGAATGATGGTTAGGAAGAAGGTCCCCCTCCAGGCAACTTAACCCTTAATTGTCTAACGTGAAGCGTTTTTCCTTGGCCCCAAAGCCATGGGTACTCAGTGCTGCCCAAAACAGGCTGCTTGCTACTGCCTCGATCCTGCACAGCACTTCTGCCCTCCTAAAGGCGTCACGTGGGTGTGAAAAAGCCAGTTCACTTTGGCCATGTTTCTGTGCCCCTTCACTCTCCACTGAAGACAAAAGCCTGGGGGATTTATTTCTGTTTTCTGTGAGATGCTGCTGTCTGGGGGGAAGTGGAAGCCAGCTTTCCACAAACATCTCAGACTGGCACCCAGTATGAGCCAGCTTTCGGAAAGGGGGTTGGGCATCGGGACCACACCTGAATGAGCGATCAGGCCTTCGGAAAGGCTGGGAGGCTGGCCATCAGCACCCTGGTGGGAGCTGGCGTAGGATGAGTCCTTGTGAAAGTGCAACATCCTCAGTTTGTTCGGCTTAGAGTAAAAGGCAGGGCCTCAAAATGATTCATGTTTGAGACTCCAACTGGGAGACAGGGAGGGTTATGTTTTAACACCTTTGATGCAGGAGTCCAGACAACGCTTCCTTGTGATAGCGAGGGCCAGTATTTTGTCTTCTGCTTAACACACTGTCAAGAGAAATGGAGTCATGGACCATGACAGAGATTTATCTGTATTGCAGCATCACCTATGCTAATAACTGTAATAATTACTGCTCATTTAAGTCTTCTTTTGAAAAAATGCCCTGCGTACACAAGGTTTTCTTATGCGATAGAGTATGATAGACTGCACACTTTCAAAATACACTTCTCTGCATCTAGCCAAATCTTCAGGGGGAGGATTTTCTTCATCCTTTATATTGCTCTAGGGGCTCTAACTGGTGCTTGGTTCATCCTGCCCCTTGAAACGGCTGCATTTCCACCGAGGCGGATGGCAGTCAGGCACATCCCACGCGCATCCCTTATGGCCGAAGCATTCCAGAGCAGAAGGGATGCTTTAACTTTTGCTTCTTTTTGCAGCTTTCTTATGACTGCTTCCCTTCATGCTTGGCTTAGCCTGGCTCCCAAATACCCAGGACCACTTCCCTTTCTGTTTGGGGACAGTTCCACTTTCTCACATGTGCTGGCCACACTTAGGTTTCCAGCTCTCTACGGAGAAGAGGTTTAAAGATTATAAGATGTCCCTGTGGAAACTGCACCACTTTTCAAAAACGAGAGGAGGTCAGTATTCATACGAGGCCGGGAAGCCTTTACTAAAACGGAAAAATCCACTACATTTTTGTTCCTTCTTCTCGGTGGTGTCCCTTTAACAGCACTCAACAGCTGTTAAATGGGATAATCGCCTGTTATCCTCATGTCACTAATTCAAATGCTAATGGCTCTCAGTGCATGAGAGGTTATTCAGCCATCCAGCACCCCAGGTATGCTTTGCATGAGGAGGATGCTGAAGCGATTAAGCTCCCTTCTGGGATTCTAGAAACATTGGAAAGAAATGCTTCCAGATGAACTCGGAGATGAGATGATGTCCAAGACAGAAAGGAAAACCAGGCAGGGAGGAGGCCGGCAGGAAGGATTTGCATGTTTTGATGCCTCGGAGGGGCTCCATCCCCACGCTGAGACCCCATGCCCACCCCAGCATCTCTGCCAGCCAATTCAGCCAGGGCTCAGTTTGATCCCAAATAACTACTGCTTGTATGGTGGTGGTGCTCACGTGGTGGTCACTACCACAAGGTCGTTAGCAGGAGAGGAGCAACTCTGCTCCTGGCCAGGTGACACCAGGCTCAGTGACCCTCCAGCCATGCAGTGCAAAGTGCCAAGGTGCTGGTACCCTTCGTGGCAAACCTTCTGGTGCTCCTTGCCTCTGTGACAGGAGAGAGGCTGCAGAAGGCAGAAGCTAAATCTTTAAAATCAACACCACTTTTATGGAGCAGAGCTTACAACTAGATCCATGGTTATTTATCTGTGTGTGTGTACAAAATGTGGTTCAATGCATTCATTTATATCTCACACATGCAATTTTCAAAAAGATCTCCCAGTATCTACAAATGTATGTCATGTCTTTTACATGGTAATAACCACATATTGAACAGTCGCACTGTTAAACAGGTCACACTATTACCCGTCAGTGATATCAACACAAAAGTAGAGCTGGAGTTAAGCCTAAAGCTCTTTTGTTATGAAACTGCTGATAATGCATTACCCGCAAGGAGGTAGGCCACCAGTGTCTGTCCTTCCCTTGCACAGAGACCAGACGACAGCGTTATGGGTGATGCCAAAGGACAGGAACAGCAGTGACTTCGGCTTCCACTGCAGGCGCTGGTGGATGTACCTCACCCATCCCTCTTGTTCTCCAGGGAGGGTACCCAGATCCCAGACATTGGCGTCATCTGTCCAGAAAGTGTCAAGTAGGAGGAGAAAAGCGGGAATCAACAGATCAGTACAATACCCTGGAGGGGAAAATACAGAGCGTGAGGAGGGTAAATGGCTGGAAAAATTATAGCTCGTCCACAGCTCTCAACCATGATCACCTGAAATGCTTATGACCACATTCTCCAAAGGGGTCATTATTCAATGAACACCCAATTTTGTCTTTTGAAAAGCCTATTTTGATGTCAAAACAATGGTGCATTTCTACACCTGGTCTTAAGCCCACGGAGGCCACTATTATTTAAGGAAATTCACTGGCCAAAGCACCTTCTCAGCCTCAGCATCCATCCTTGAGTTTCTTTTTAACTTTGAAATGATCCGGTATTCAACTCTGCTGCTCTGGTATCTCCAGTCCTCTCAGTATTTCATTCCTAATTCTACTTTCTCAACATCATCTCCTCTGAAGAGTTACTTATGGGCAAGAAAAGTTGCTCTCATTGCACGTTCAAATATATATATATATATATATATATATATATATATATATATATATCTGTTGCCGTGGCAGTGGTTACAACCAACCATTTTAGCCACACTAAGTTTAAAATGGTAACCAAGTTAACAACTCTTTTGTTTCCTCCCAGGAAGTAAAGAACCAATGCAGTCAACTCAATAACAAGTGCTGGGATGTGTTTGCTCCTGCGGGCTTACGGGCGAGCAGCAGGCAGCCACGGCTGGTCCCCTCCACAGGCTGCAGGGCTGACCCAGTTTCTCCTCGGAGCTGTCATGGCAACCTCCATGGTTGCGTTTGCCACTTTGCATGGCGAAACCTTCGATTTCTGGCTACGGCAAAGCAAGAACGCAAAATGCAGTGGCAGTGCAAGCCAGAGGGCAGCTCAGCCTTTCGCCCCGGGTCCGGCTCCCCAACAAAACCCACATCCATGCGGTAGCAAAGGAGTTGGACATGGGAGGGAAAGCAAACTGTCATTTACTTTTTTCCATTCTGGTGCTGCTTTATTCCTCAGAAGGAAGCACGTTCAGCCTGGCTGGATAAAGAAATGAGGCACACACAGCCATTTCATGTGTGCCCAGCACAGGGTAGAGCCTGCTCCTCTTCCCTCCCAGTCCCCCCCTGAACTTGAGGCCGTTGCCCAGGCAGACCGAACTCAGCAGGGACCTAGCAGCCTCAGATCCATGAAATCCACGGGAAGAAGGACAAACAGGGGAGAGCGACAGCGGGAGCTCAGCCTGTATTTGACATCAGAGAATCTGCACAAAAGCGGCACCGGCTGAGGGGTGCCCACCTGGGCTGCTCCCAGGACCTCCATCTTGAAGGTGGTTGTGCATTTACCCCTCCCATTTGTTACCCAGAGAGCTGGCTGCCTTCAGCAACAAATAAATGTCAGCATTTTGCACTAAAAACCTTGTCAGCTCGAACGGGAGAGAAAAATGTTCCACACAGTGGGGCAGACACCCAAAAAAATCACTCCCGTGTCACGGGGAGGAGTGAAAAGGAGAAAATAAAAAAAAGAAAAAGAAAAAATGGATGGGCAGTTTGATTTGTAAAGGGAAATGAGCTGTAAGATAATGTGCCCAGACTGGCTAAGCCGAGGCGGGCGCGAGAAAAACGGGTGACAGCCAGCAAGCACCAGAAGAGCCCAGGCAGCGGAGAGGGAAAAGCATCAGCCGGCTCGCAGGGAGCAAGAAGCGCAGAAAGCGCACAGCAAGTAGGAGTGCCGGGATGACATTTGAAAAGGGGAAAAATTAGGCCGAGTGGCAGGAAAAGCTTCCTGACAGTGAGACGCACGCATTGGAGCCGTCCCACGGGAGAAGCCCTGGAAGCCTCATCACTTGGCGTGCGAGGACAGAGCTGGAGGAAAGCTGCAAGTCCTGGAAAGGCCTTATCCAAAGCTCGCTTAAAGTCAACAGGAGGCTTGGCTCGGAGACAAACTCCACCGCCAGGAACAAGCCTGCGGGGAAGAGGGAAACTCCCAGTAGGTGACTGGGTGGCAGCGGGTCCCCGGCACGAGCATCCCCCTCCTTGCGGGAGCTGGGAAACAAATGGGTGAGCGCCATGGGGAAAGAGATGGGGAAATAAAAAATCTCTTCTCCTTTAAGGCAACGTTATCTGTCGGTGAGGAGCTGCTCTGCTCTGGCCAAGGCGCAGGCAGAGTCAGGGCTCAGACTTCTGTTAGCCTGGGCCCCTGGGAAGGCCAGCTGCCAAAAAAAAAAAAAAAAGAAAAAAAAAAGGGCAATTTTGCTTTAGTCAGGGGGTAGGGCATGGGTGGGTGGGGAGGGAAATGAGGGAGAGAGCGAGGAAACGCACATGGGAGAGGACATATGCACCGTGTCTCTGGATGTGCAGCAAGAAGCCCAGCAGGATGGGGCTCAGGACTCGGGGGGAGGAGGCGATGGCTGCAGGCAGAAGCCAAGGCAGAGGCAGAGCAGCTCCAGGGATGATGCCGTTTCCCTCCTATCAAGAAGGAGCCTTGTCCGAAGAAACTCATGTTAAAAAACAGCCGGGGCGCTGACTCTGTCCCCAGAGCTCCCTGAGCCACCAGCCCTCCCCATCACAAGAGGCAGGAGGCAATTTCCTCTGCGGGGAGGCAAGCGCCCCATCCCTGGGCACGCCGCTTGGCCCACTGTGCCCAGCCGGGCCAGGTGGAGCCTCTCCATCTTGGGCTCACGGAGAGCTACAGCACGTAGCCCCAGGGCTGCGAGCCAGGCTTGCAGGTACCACCCCCCGCCCCCGCCTGAGCTGAGCATCATCCCACCAACTCCAGTGGCCTTACTGGGAGCTGGCATCACAGCATCTCCTCCACAGCATGAAACTGAATTTCAGCCTCCGATCCCGTGTGGGTTCCTGCTAACCCCAACAAAAGCATCTGTGCGTGAAGGCTATTCCCCACAGTCACGGAGCCGACAGCCAGGCGTGGGCAGTTAAAGCACTAACCGGGCTGAGCACACAGCAGCCCTGGAAGTGCTCGGGGTGTGTGTGCCATCCATCCCCCATCCTCGCTTTTCCTGCCGTATTACTTTATTCGGATATACCGCCTTCTCCAGTTCAACAGCAAACCCAGCAGGGCAGGAAATGACAGCCCATGCTATTGCCGAGCCAACAGAAATGGAGCTGAAGTGGAAAGCCTAATTTTAAAGTACAATATAGAGGGGTTGCACTTTTTTCCAGATCAGGCATTGCAAACCCAGGGCATTCAGAGTTAAAGTTATGCTTAAAATAAATTCAAACTTGTTGAAGTGTGGCAATGTGCAACCAAGGCATACAAACAGCCTTAATTCTGCCCTGCAGTGACACATAACCATATGACTGTGATTAAAATGTTTTAGTACTTGTGCTCCTAGACTAGATTACCCTGATAAATACAATATTTTTTCATATTCCCTTGGTTTGTCCCTCCCCCAACAACCATCTCCCCCAGATATTGCCGCTAATACAGATTTCACTACCTACCAGGAAAAAAAGATCTATATCACAAGCCCTTCACATCTGTACTGGGAGCCCCAGGCTAAGCGTTGTCTTGGAAATACCCTCCCTCCTACCGTCGGATCCACAGCCACCCCTGCCCAAGGCTCTGGAGAGTGCAGCTTAAGCGTGCACCAAGCAAGTATTTACTCCTGCTGAGGAGAAGGGAAGGGCTTTCCTCACACCTTTTATACCACTGTAATCTACACTCATGTATTTATTTTACAAGCCCATTAAAACCTTGGTTTTCAAGTGTAGAGAAAATAAGAGACACAAAGAAAAATCATCTGGATAAACAATTATGGCTTTTTGTCAAGGATTCAGGAGCTAATCGAGTCCAGATCTGTTCCACATTCACATTTACATGCAAAATTGTACTTACTGAGCTAGAAAAAGTCAGATTAGCATCGAGTCAGCTCTGCCCTCAGCTACGTACTGCAAACTCCGTGGAGTGAGTGGGGGCTCCCAGGGTGTAACAGAGGGCAAAGTTTGGCTCCAAATACTTGAAGACCATTTGGCCTAGATACACATGAAAGTGGCTGCTCCGCACTTTGGTCCAGTCTGAAATGACTCTCCAGAAGTTGTATTTACTTAAGAGTGTGGGTGGCCTGAATTGTCATGATGTGTTTAAATATTTGGCACTAAATCACAGCTGTCCACTTATTTGCACTTTTGCTGCCGGGCAGCAGGAACACCCCTGGAATTAGTCAGCATCAGACGCATTAATGAGCTAACAGATATATTGTAGTTTACAGTTTAGACTTCTTTTGTTCACATAAATACACATCCCATCTCTGCTTCTTTCCCAGAACAGTATATCTTTTCAAACATGTCGACTGTCTAAGCTTTATTTTATTTGGCCTTTATTAAGGAGCTTGCAAAGTTTTCTGTTACGCAGAAAAGCACCTTGCCCCTAGCAGGCTTTCTGTGCGTTACACACAATCCTGAAGAGACTCGTTGTGCGAGGGGAAACGGTCCAGCCTCAGAGAAGTTCCTCTTCACAAGCCAAAAGCCATTCTCCGCATGCGAAGATCCCAAGTAAATATGGAACTAATAACAACTGCAAGCGAAGACCTTTGCGTATGGAAAATATTTACAAAGTCCGTGTTACAAATCGCATCAGCTGGAAGAAAACGCTTGCACCTTTGCTGTGTGGAAAGCAGGAGATCCCTTGCACAAAAGGAAACAAAATCTTGTTTTCTGAGTTAACACTCCCGCATGTCATTCATCCCACTTCGCCGCCGCCAGTAACCTTTTATAAATCACAGGCATAGCATAAGGTCATGATTTAATAACTCGCCGACAAACTACATCAGTATGGGAGGACCTCATTAATTCCCTGTGACTTGTATGCATAATGATGCTAGTTGCAAATCATAGTAATTTTTTATTAAACAAAACACTGGAGATTTTACCAGGGTAATGCTCTAGCATGGAATCAATGGGAGCCAGTTTTTCGTGTGTGAATAAAACAGATTTTAATCAAAAAAAAAAAAAGCTTATTTGCTGACACTAAAGTTTCTTGTGGGAATACATCACTTTTGTAATTAAATTTTCATCTGGAAGATTTTTCAGGTCAAAAATGGAATTTCTGGTCAAAAACATGGTGGGGAGGAACACACAGGAAGCCAGGCCCTGAACCGAGCAGAGCCGAGTGAGCCTCTCGCATCCCTAGCACTTGGCTTAATTACAGGGCCAACAGCTCATCTGCCATATGGCCGCTCCTTGCCTGGTCTTGCTCATTTTTGGCCATACTCCTCCAGCATCGTTTCCCGGTTTTCCCTCCAGCCCCTCCCAGGAGCAGAAGGTGCAAAGCCACAGGCTGAAAGCATCTCCCCGCTTTCCACTCGCATTTGCCAGGAAACGTCCCTGAGCGGGTGGTTGTCCCTGAGCGGGTGGTTGTCCCCGAGCGCGTGGTTGCCCCCAGCCGGAGGAGCACGGGGGAGCGACCCCACCGCCCGCAGCCGCTCTCATCCGTGCAGGAGGACCTGGGAGAAGATGTCTGGCCATATCTGCCTTCCCCGCTGTGTGCAGGAACGCACCGTATCAGCAGAAAGCACCTTTGGTAAGGGTGTAAATGCATCCCCCCTCCCCGGGCGGCTGCACGGTTTTATCTGCAGCGGCGCAAGGAACGAGGATTGCAGAGCTGCCGGCAAGCCTTCGTACCCTCACAGCCTGATTCACCAGAACAGGCCGGCTGCTGTTTGCCACCATAATGACACACCAGAGCTGCAAACCTGGTTTAACCGGCCAGTTTGTGACACCGTCGTGTCCACAGAGGGGTACGGAGTCGCTGGAAGGGGCCAGCGAGCCCCTCCGTGAGCCACTCAGCATTGCGTACCTCGGCCAGGCTGCTGCGGCAGAGCTGGAGACCGAGCTGTCACCAGCCACCACAGCCTCATCCACGTTTCACCTGAAGGAGGGTAAGTCAGAAGTGGTTCAGCTCAGCCACTGTAGTCAAATGAGTCTGAAACACTGTTAGGAGGGATCAAAATCACGTGTGTGTGTGGTTTTACAACACCTCCCTCTCCCCACCGCCAGCCACACCAGTTTCCTCAAAGAAAAGCAGAACAGTAGAGCACAGACCCAAAGCTACGCCGTGATGTATTAAAGCCTTGTTTTTCCCACTGCTTAAAGAACTGACCCAGCCCCCTCAAATGTTCCCAGCATATTTGAATTGTGAGTCAGAGACCACAATGGAGATACTTGCCTAGCTTGACAAAGTTTAAGTATCTCCTGCCAAATAGTAATCGCTGATTTTTTGCTCTGTCAGTCATGAGTCCTGTTTCCGCCGCGCTAACCATGCAAAACACACTGCCTCACTGAGGAAGCGAGGATTACTTCTTGGACGCTTACCTGTAGCATCTCCAACTTCTCATGGTCCCTTTTGTGCAGAGCACTGCTACCAAACAGGATGGAAACTTGCAGGTATTGAAAGCTCACGTCTCTGTACCCACAGTGGAAGCAATGAAGACAGAGGATGGAAAGAATAGCAGCAGTACTGAAAAGTGAGGCCAGGAAAAACTTCATCTTTGCAGGCAGGGTCTAACATTTAGAAGAAATAATAATTCAAGACCAAGATTTCCACAGACTGGACTAGCACCTCACTTAGCAAACATCCTAAGGCTTAGGAATTAATCTGTGATGGACTATCGTACCCCTTTGCTGGGCCATCACCACCACCACTGCAGTAAACTTCGGCAAAAGGGAGCAGCCAGGAGTAGGAGCCACCAACCACGTCATTCACCATAGCTAAGGAGTAGGAAGCACCAACCATGTCACTCACCACAGCTAAAGCCACCATCTGTCACGAGTTAGCATCCAAAGTGGCAAAAGAAGTTTTAACTGCTTGCTCTTCTGCAGCAGCAACAGGGCTGCGGCACTGAGCGGGGCTCTGTTTTCTCCCCACCATCATCCAAACAAATCACGCAGCCCTTCTTGAGGCAAAAAGGTAGAATACACTTTTGATTATTATTTTACTATAAGCCACACTCATTTCTCATTTTTAAGTTTCCCTACACAATCATGAGTGCTAGAAACCTTTTTTCCTTAATTAGCTTCCCCTCCCCCCCTTTTTCTTCTTAATTTGAAAGCCAAGATTCGCAGGCGATCTCAGCACTCTGGCAGAGAGGCGCGAGAGCTTCAAGGAAATCCCCAAGTATCACAGCGCAAGGGCTGATCTGCAGTGAGGAGAGCTGGCAGCACCACGGTGCACCTCAGCACTCCAGCTGTTGCTCCAGCGGTGGAGCCGTGTCGGGAGGAGTCCAAGGACCAGCAGCTAAGAGAAAACTGAAACACAACCAAACCCTCCAGCATTACACGAGGCTGAGGTCCTCTGTGTGTCTATGTGTGTGCGCTTGCTTTATTTTTCTTTTCTTTCCACTGCAACTAGACTTAATATTTCTTCAGAGGATTCATGCTCACACTTGTACCAAGAAACCCTTCCCATTACGTTCTCCATCGCCCGGGCTGCAGCACAGCGAGCAGCCTGCTGCAATCCATCCCTGCTGCTGGGGGTTTGGGACAGCTGGGCTGCAAGGCTGGCGAGACGGGGGAGTTTCCGGGCTCTGAGGTGCACAAGGAGGAGGAGAGAGATCATTTTGTGCACTGCTAATCTCACTCCGCAGGAGTGCCGACTTCTGCCTCTTTAGCACCTGCCATGGGGAGCTTGGGGGTGGGACATGGGGGATAGCAAGAAAAAAAACTTCAAGCAACATTTACTCACTTTCTTATTAGTTAATGCTTGCCCAAAATATGATGCAAAGGCAGAGGGGTGAATAGGTCTGAATGGGCTTCACATAACCAATGCAAACATCACACTTCAACATCTCTCTGCTTTTAGGAAGGGGGAGAAGCTGTGTCCAAAGCCCTAGAGACCCAGGACCTCTAGGATTTCCTTCTCAGCTCCACCTCGGGCTTGAAATTTCAGGACCGTGGTGTGTTGCTGACAAACCTGAGCTGTGCTAAACTGCAGATAAAATACCAGTGATCCTTTTAAACTTCCCATCCCCCCGAGCACACCTTGCCCTGAGCTGTGCACATGTACTGACCTCTCCCAGCTCGGTCCTGGCGACAGGGTGATACGCAGCCCAGACCTGCGCTCCCGAACGCCCCACGGGCTTTCGTCTAGCATGGAGCCAGGCACCAGAGGCGCGTAAGAGGGAGCAAGAAAGAAAAAGTAGCTGAACTCTGCAATGTGCAACAAATGCAGATTCTAATATGGATCTTCGGATCATAAAAAAATATGGATCCTAAGTCCATTCAAATCAATCACTGAGGGTTTCCAATGCCTTTACTAAGCTTCAGCTGAAAACAGTAAAACCAGTAGTAAGTATGATGGCAGCAGGAACAGGTTTTAGAGTCCCAGCTGATGGGTCAAACCCTGAACTGAACACTGAATTCATCCACAGAGGTGATTGCTCCAGGACAGCCACACTGGCAAAGCCACGAGGGCTGAGAGAAGGGTGCTTGTTCTCCTGCCTGCTGCCACTTGACCAGCTTACTTCACCTGTCCAGACTTGTTAATCTGATATCATCTGTGAGCAATAAAGCACGTCCATTAAAAAAACATCTACACCAGCTAAAGCTATTGATGGGAGACAGACCAAAACAGCAGGCAGACAGGGCTACCATGAAGTTGGAGCAAGAGGCCTCAAAGCTCCTTGCCTCACACAGAAGGTGCCTTGCCCTTGCTCCTTGCCTTCAGAAGATGCCAAGCTAACCAAGCTTGGAAGGAGAGCTCCTCTTGCAAGGGGGTCTTCTGCAGCCACCTGCACAAGACCACCATCAGCTGAGCTGAAAGAAGGACCCTGTTGTACAGCCACGGTAGGAGGCTGGGCCAGCTAGCGCCGGGGGATGCAATGCATTTTAGAGCACACCATTCTGGACAACAAGCTTTGGAAAGCATTTCTGGAGGCTGAGCCAGCCCCACAGCACTGGCCCTGAAAATATTTAACATGTGCCCTTCTTGAAAAAGGCATTTTAAAGAAATCTGGATTGCAATCTGAACACAAACAACTTCTTTCTGCCCTCCATCCTCAGAGACAATGCAAGCAGATCGAGCAGTTCAAGGGGCATAAACTGGCCCTAGAAGAGCCTCAGCCCAATGTCTGGGCTTGTTCCTTAAGCCAAAAAGAAAGAAGACGGCAGAAAAACCATTGTGTATTCACCTGGAAGGTTTCTAACGCTGTCTGCCAGAGCAGTGGCTGCCACCAGGAGCACACCAGAGTCCTCTCCCCGGTAGCGTGCCGCCACCGTGCCATCGCTGGGCCATGAGATTGTCAGCTGCTCCTCAGCAGCCCAGGCTACTCACATTACAAAATCTGGAAGAGAGACGGAAGCTGAAACCAGAGAAGCTGCAGACGAGGGCTAGCAGCCTCCCACAGCAGAGCAGGACATGTTGCCCACCAGGAGTAACTCTGGCGCTTGGGAGAAGACAGATTTTCAGCGCTAAGCACTCAGAAAACCTACGTGAGCGCACGCATTTGCACAACGTGCAACAAACGACTGCCTCTGGACACATGTACCGGCCCCTCACATCTGGTGCTCAGATGCAAATACTTCCAAGACCTAAAACAGGGGATGCACCTCTCTCCTGCCCCTTGTAACTCGCAGCAGTTGCAAGAGGGACCACAGCAGATGCCTCCCCTCCAACGCCTGGCTGGCACATCCATCCCCAGCAGCCTGCCAGGCTTTTACGCCCTCACGAACGGGCTTGGCAGAGCAGCCTCCCCAGTCAAAGTAAGGTTTGTATCAGGGGCTAAAGATCAAACCGTATCTATCTGTGAACACACCTTTGTTAGTTTTGGCTGCACCCTTTCAGGTATCACCTGCCTCCCCAGGCAAACACGTTCCCATCCCGAGCTCCACAAGCCTGCCGCGCTCCTCCAAGGGCTGCTTTCGCCTGGCAGGTATCTGCTCACCTACCGCATCTGCAACAGCAGCGAGCGGCCGAGGAGGGAGAGCCCCGGGACTCATGCACGCAGCTGCAGCCAGCGTGTTGCGGGGAGCGGAGGAAGGAGCTGGAAGCAGATTCACGGTCAGGCTGCTGTTTGGCTTTGCTGGAAACAAGAGTGGAAAGCTGGCACTGACATCCAGCCGCCCCAACAAACATTGCATTCATATGCAGAGCTACGGAGCAAATGATCTGTCAGTTGTTCATCTGGAGAACAGGTTTCACCAGCCTGGATTAAATGATTACGTTGCCGCAGCATGTGCTTCTTGCTGCTTTGTGAGATAAAGGAAGTAAGGCGAAAGCACTGCGGAGAGAGGCCTGACCCTGCAACCCAGCTCCAAGCACTTTTACGCTCAGAGAAGGTTCGGACTGGCACGGAGCACGGGGGACACAGCACGAGTGTGTTTAAAAGGCAGCACTTTGGTGCCAATGCGCTGAAATCGCTAATGCAAGAAAACACCTCATTTGAGTACAGGAGGTGCGTACTCTGCCTCACGTTACTGCCTCCAGATGTGCACCAGACTGCCTGTAGTTTTGAGCCTTCTGCTCCTCATTCCCACCAAGCTGAAGGCAGGGAGAGTGCACTTGGAGGTCTAACAGCACATGTGCAGCAGCGACAGGCTCCACCGAAGCCTGCGTCCTGCCTTCACAAAACCCCTGTTGAGTGACTCCCTTAGGATGTAATTGCAGTCGACTTCATTCCAGGCCGCGAGCATATGTCTGGCTATGGCCATTACTGCGAGCACACAAGGAAAAAAAAAAAAAAAGAAACATAAAGGAGAAAGTGCAAAACAACACTCTTGTAATCCAAGCCCAGTTAGGATAACGGGTGTTTTCCTCTGTAGGAAAAGGTTACTTTGCTACCTTTGGCAGTCTGGCAGCTTCCCTGCGTTAGTCTTTTGCAAGGCAGAGAAGAAAGGCTGACACCAGCTTAGTGGACTCAAAAACACGACATTGCACCAAACCCATGGCCCCCAGCAGCACGCCCGGAAGCTCTCCAGAGCCCACGCGGGCAAAAAGCAGGTGCCCAAAGAGCTGACACAGCAGCTCTCCCAGACCTCAGAGAGCTGAACCCTCACACCAGGGAGCCCAGCACATCTTTCTCCACTCCAGGCCTTTGGTGGGCCACTGTGGCCTGTCCCATGGCCCCATCTCTGAGGGGAGGATGCATCTGCAGTGGGGGTGGTGAAGGGCGCAGGGATGCAGCCACAGCACACCGTGGGCAGCGGGAGCCAGATCCACCACCCTCTTTCCCCACCGTGTTTCACAAGATGAACGGTAGCAACAGCATTATTGCTTTTGTATTTGCCGCTTTTTTTATTTTTTCCCCCAGAATGAGCAAACCAGGGCATCGGTCCATAACCCACCCTCAGGAACGGCACAAGCACTGCTCTGGGGGAAGCTTCCTAGAAATAGCCTGCAGCGAGCCCCCAGCACCCAACGCTTCCAGCCCGAGCAGTTGCAGGCTGGTAAATTTCTAAGCCATCCCAAGTAAGGTCTTATCAATGGGTTGTGTCAGGCAGGGTTAAGCAACACCGAGCTGCCCTCCCCACATCAAGTGGCCACGAAAACACGTAGGATTTGTCCAGCTGGGATGGCTCCCAGTCAGGCATTTACGTTTGTGACTCGTGGACGAGTCTTTAAAAATACATCCCAGTGCACGTACGGATGTACTCCAAGATACACTTACATCCATCCACAAGCACATGACCTAAGAGGTGGGTTCGAAGTGACTCAGCCTCCCAGTTACAGGAACAAAATTAGCAACCACTCATAAACGTCTTGTATCTCAGACGGGGCTAGATGGCACTGTAACTTAGTTAATGTGCAAGCCCTTCGCCTCAGGAGATTTCACTTTGGCATTATGATCAGTGGAAAACCAGGAAAGCTGGTGCTCCCTAGGGTATATTTTCCAGAGCTGGGCTAGTAATTCACACTGACAGCCTGATTCAACACATTTTCTAGGTACCTAGTTAGCAACTGTGTCCAATAATTTAGTCATTCTCTGGAATTTACTTTTTTTTTTTTTAGCAAATAATTCTTGGCTTGCAAGCACTTAAACATGTAATATTTATTATAAAACATATGTTTTTCTCCAATACTTAGCCTACATTTTCCCTGCTTTAATTTATCCCATTTCTCCTCATTAACCCCTGCCCCCCACCCCCATTGTTCCCATGCTGGATCCCTCTACCTCTCCCAGGAGAACAGCGATGAAATGACATTCGCCTCCCAGACCTCCTGGCACATCACCCCTTCTCTTCGGGATCAGCTTGGCGAGGCAAAGAGCCCTCTGGCCCCGAGCCCCCGAATCACTTAAGGATGCACAGCTGAAACAGAGGAAGGCAAAGCGGCGGAGGGAGGCGAGGACCAGGCTTGCAGCGCAGGCGCCTGGCTGTATTCAGGTCAGAGCATTCAGGACCCGCAGCCTTGGGACTCTGCGTGAGCTGGTTAGGAGATGAACGAGTAAGGATCTGCACTAGTCTCACACTCAGACCTTCCAGAGCCTCTGCGCTCTCTCCTCAAACGAGCATGCCGTGGCTAATGGCATCGGGCCACCCCAAGGGAACGGGATCCACATGTCTGGTGGGGGGAGCGAGGGGGACGTGCTGTCCTGCTGCAGCACATCTGCCTCTGGGGCTGGGAAGAAGATGGCTACCTCCTTAACAGAGACTGTATCCATCCCATCTAATACTCAGATGAGTATCTCTCCCATCATTTAACAAGGGCAGCAACCCTCTGAAAAAAAACCAAAAAAACTTTTCCCAGCTTCCTGACAGCCTGGGTCATTCGTGCCTGTGAATCTGCCTCCCCGTTCCTCAAGTAACAGATTAGTCACGTACATTTGCAATGGCAGCGACTCTGCCAAATAGCTGAGGAGCGGGGCAGGAGGAGGAGAACGGCAGCATAACAAGAACAGCCGGAGGAGGGGAGAGGAGAAATGAAATGTTTCTTCCTCTTCTCCCATGTCTCTTCAGTTTTCAACAGTGTTTGCATGCTCGAGCTGCAAAACAGCTGCATCACGTGCTGGAGGTGAAATCCAGGCGTTACCTAACCGAGAGACTCGGACATCCCTGTATATCCTCTTTGGCCCCCAGGCTGGCAGGAGCATCGCCCAGCAGCAAGAACACCAACAGCTCCTCTGAGGTTGGGACGAAAAGCCTCCCTAAATATGGACCACGTTTGGCAACTGGGAAAAGCTCTCGCTTGAGCTCCCATCTCCCGAGTGACTGACAAATGCCAGACCCCGGCAGGGCTGACAAAGGCTTGGGGCTGCAAAGCAAATCACTGGGAGGTGAAAACAAACAGGCAAAAATCCCCCAGAATCCAGCTCCTGATTAATATGTGTCTTACTGCAAACGGTTACTTCCCCCTTCCAATAATGTGCATGAAAAATCACCGTCTTTAGAGCAGCAGCGCATGGAGCCTGTAAGCAGGTCAGACTGCTCCTCCGTGCTGTACGCGCTTGTGTCACACTGTCCCTGTCCTGACACGCTTCCAGCTACAAATGCCCCAGTAGGTAACAAAGAGGGAGATTCAAAGCAAGAGCACCTGAGTGATCCAGTAACAGGAAAGAAAGAAAAAAGAAAAACAGGCTGTTTTGGGTCATCTGAGGCGTGCACACATTCCCAGACACTCAGTCTGTCCCCTGCAGTTCAGGGAAATGTTAAATGGGCAGCATGGCCTGGAGAAACTGTAAAGAGGGGGAAAGCAGAAGAGTGCCTGGGGGAAAGCAGATGAGCAGGTTTTCAAGACAAGCAGTTGCTACTGCAATAAGAGATAGGGACATACGTAGGCGTTCCCTGTCCCGGTAATAAATAACAGCTACAAAACTCTTACTAACCTCTGTAAAACATGTTGGTTCTGCCAGTACATCCATCACAAAGTTACTTGTCGCTTGTTAGCACTGCGGTACTCACTTCAGCGGTCCCAGAGAAAGACAGAAAACACAGCAGGCCAGTCACAGCATCCTGTATGCCAGCCGAGGGGAGTCACAACCTCAAAGGACGCATCTTTGTTATCATAAAAAAGATGCTTCCTTCCTGTATCCTCCATCTTAGGGGACCACAGTGAAAAAGGAGAATAAAATACAAGCATCACTTCCGAGACAGGAACCTCACCGTAACTTGAAATACCAAAGAAAACCTCAGAAGTGTCCTAGCGTCCCTTCCTAGGAACGAGCGGGCACGAGGCTACACGTGAGCACCTGGGCTGGAGCTTTCACTCGCAGTCCAACACGCGAGCCTGGCCCCATTCACCGGTGGGATGGGAAATGCCGGGCCCCTTCTCCTCTCGCCATCCCACGTCCCAGAGGGGAATTCAGGGCACCAGTGGTGCAGTGCTGGCGAGAGAATTCCCATCCCACGTGCTGCCAGGCTTCCCCACAACCCGATCTAAACACTGTCCTGCTTCAGAAACCGGTGCTCTGACATCTGGCACTACACCAGGACATAGATTAGACTACTCAATCATTTTAATCGCCATCTAACAATAATAATCTATTTATGTAATGTACGCTAAAATGCACATAGCATTATGGTCTGGTTTTAACTCTAATTGGGGTCATCCTGACCCAAACAACCACCCTGGGCAGCAAAGCCGTGGATTTGGGGGGATTTTTTTCATTGGCTGCTTCCAGAACTGCCCTAGGCTATGGTTTTGCTTAGGTTTTTACTTCAACATATATATTTTTGTCTGTTGACTTTTCAATGTCACATATTTGGCAGACAGAAAAAAAAAATGCAGAGCAGTAACCGACACTACACATACTTACTGTGCGACATGGGTTTATTCTTCCAGGGCACCCGTGTCTTGTTCCTGTCCTGGGTATTTATTTTTGTACTCCTGCAAGGACTTGGATGCTCAGAAAAGATGCTGGGTTTAGAATTACTGGACCTAAGGAGCTGGAGGTGCATAAACCAGCAGTATGCTGTGACCTGGAGGAGCCGATGGCTTTCCTAGGTAGTCAGCTAAGCCACACAGCCAGGAGCACAGGGTGTCAAGGAAGGAGATAAGCTGGCTCCAGGACAGGCCCCAGCGTCCCTCCGCAGGAGTTTTGTGCTCCGCAGAAGCCCTTTGCTCTCCCTTAAGGAAGAGGGGAGATTGGAGACAGTTCCTCTGCCTCCATCCGCACCATTAAAGTCTCCAATGTTGCACGCATTGGGAAGGACATGTTGGGTGTGTGGAAGATATTACCTGCCACGTACCAAGCAAAATCACAGAGAAAAAGATGGTGCAGCCTCTGTGTCCATCCCACATGCCAATGAACAATAAAAACAGAGCACTGAAAAATAAAACCTACGGCTTCAAAAAGCCCTCAGGAGAGTATCTTCAATGGTATCATTTTTTTTTTCTGCTTCTTTCTGATCCTTTTTTTACTGTTGAAGTTGACATCTTTTCCTCTTGCTGAACCAGCATTTCCTGACAGCAAATCATTGTCAGAAATTTTCCATCCAGCTCTTGAGAGGATTTCAACACTGGGTGCTTGTGCATACTCATGAGAAGAGGTTAATGTCAATCTCAGAAAATTTTCTACAGGATGTGCAAAAGGGTACCACCAGCGAGGAGCAGCGCCTTCATTTGGAGAAGTTCCGGCACTAGCCAGTTTCTTGGCCTCAAAACTGGGGTCAGCTCCTCTCCGCTCGATTACAGCTGTGACGGTGATCCTCCTTCACGTGTTTGCTGCCCAACTGACCTGGCACTCAGAAAAAACGCTTCCATGGGGAAATCTGCCTTTCAAGGCACAGAGCATCCCCTTTCAAATGCCCTGGGGACATCTTGATGGTTTTAAAAACTAAACATCTCAGAGAAGAGCATTGCTCTCCCAACAAACAGCAGTACAGACAGGCCTCAGAAGCTAAACAAGCAAGGCAGGCACTCGTGGGAGGAGATGGTAATAAATGCGATAGCCAGCTTCTTAATCACCGCCCCTCGTGCCTGATTACCATTACCTTGTCACAGCTGCCCTGCGCACAGTGGCGACGGGATGGCTCTCCATGTTTGGAGGACTTTACCCAGCAAAATCTCTCCAAAGATGAACACGCACTAAAGTATAATTGCGCCCAGCTAACTTTTTAAAATGTTGGAAAAAGAAAAATCCCCTGGTCCATCACAGAGCCATCAGGCACGATGCAGCCCGGGAACAGCAGCCTGCAGCACTTGCACTCCGGGGGGGGGCGGGGGGGGCAGCAACCCCCAGAGCAGAGGCTTTTTTGGGACCAGCCTGTCCCCATTCAGAATTTCTGCCTGCAGGGCACTCAAGCCAAAGCTGCCTTAAATATGCTTTTAAAGGCAGGCAAATAACAAGCAAGGCATCCTTCCCTTCAAAGCCCAGCACTCCTCCTCAGAGACATCTATACCTGCTATCATCAGCTTAAGGGGCAAGAACATTGCCAGCAGGTGAAGCTGGTTTATGAGGGGGAGGGGGAAGAGTTAACCCAAATTCATCAACCCACCCGCTGTCCTCAGCCAGCAGCTCTGAGCACACTCGGGGGGAGGACACAGGACACAACACAACACCCAAGCAGCACGTCCAAGCGAGGATGCCTTTTCTAAAGGACACAGCTGATTCATCGCCTGCTTAAGTATCACGGGCAGCTTCAGCTGCAGAGGCCTGACCTGTTTGGCAGCAGCCAGCCGGCATCAGCTGCCTCCTGGAAAAGGGAAAGAAAAAAGAAAAAAAAAAAAAGAAAAAAAACCAGCTTTGAAATCACAGAATGAACAGAGGAATGGGGAGAAAAAAGTAGGGAAGGTGGGTGAAAGAGGTGGGTTTGCAGTCTCTGGTTGGCTAACAGGCTAATTCCTCCCTGCTCCCTGCCTGCGACTCCATCTAATTACCCTGTTTCCTCTGAGCTGATTGGAAAGTGGCCTTGTGTCTGGAAAAGGCCGTAAGCATCTTACATGCATCTGTTCCACCTAATCCCTAATAACTAGCGCCTGTGTGTTCAGGGAGAGGAGGAGGAGGTGGGGGAGGACGAGCAGGGAAGGGCCGGGAAGGGTTTCCCATGTGTGCTGCCATGTGGTGGCGAGCAGGGCTGCCCTGCCGCCGGGGCTGGGGGCTTTCGGGGAACTAACGCTGTTCCTCTTCTGCCCGTTTCACAATCTGGAGGCCCTCTTTTCTCCTTCCCCTTGCAAGAAAGAAAAACTTTATTTAAAAAAAAAAAAAAAAAGAGGGCCAGGGGTGGGAAGAAGGACACGTTTTGCTGAGCCTCGCTGCAGTTTGGATCTGTTTAAGCCACTCGTTTTCCCCTTGCCCTAATCCTGCATTATCCTTTAGGAATGACGTTCAATTCCTGAAGGGGGGTGGGAAGTGCTCTCCAGGGCCCTGCATGGTTTGCCCGGGAATTTGGATTGCACTTTTTATGTGCAGCTCCGGGAAGGGGCAGAGGGACAATTATTCAGCCGTTTAGTAGCAAGGCAGGCACATTTTCAGCAAGCTCTTCCTAGCAGGAGCTAATTCAGCACGAGGAGAGCGCGGGGATAAACAGCTCTGTTTGCCAGTAAAAGGATTGTCACATCTGGAATTTACACAAGTTACGAGGAGCCAGGAGCCACTATTTTGTTTTGCTCACACCGCGTCGTAAAACATGTTAGCACTTTAAAAGCGACGCGAGGCAGACGCACGCAGGACGACATCTCGCACAACCCCGCCATGCCCTTGCCCTCCCCTGCCATCGGCGGGGGACGCCCCTGTGTCTTGCTCAACACCCTCAACTTTGCTCCAGCCCCTGGGAAGGGAGGCTTTTGGCCTCCAGCGCAACTGGCTGGCGGTACCACGTCACATCTCCACGTGACAGCCCGGGGGGGTCCCAGCCAGGAGAGGGACGCGCTGTGCCCCCTGCACACCTCGCAGGGGACGCCAGCCTCCCCCCCCCCAGCCTCAGCCCACTTGGAGGAGGACTCAGTTGCCGATCGCTTTAAACCAATTTCAAAAAGGTTGGCTGTGCCTCTGTGGGGTGTTTACTTCCAAGCGCTTTCCACATTTATCCAGCCAGCTTTCCGCTGTTTTGCTTTGGGATTTTTGCAGTTGCAAGCCGTGAGCGCTCTTCCTGCAAAAGCCTCCTCACTCATCCGTCAGCACGCTAACGATGCCAGAGGTGGTAATGAGTCCCATGGGCTGGGCCGCACCTGGTTCCCATAGGAAGCCCTTTTCTTCACCCCAACAAAGATGCTGGGATGCATCCTGCGAAAGAGTGGTAGGATACAGGCATCCACGGGCTGGACCCATCCTGTCAAGTAACAGTGGAAATAATAAAAAATTAAGGGGAAGAAAGCTGAATTCAATGGCATTAGCCATTGCTAATGGCTAATGGCATTAGCTGAGATTTTCACCTTTGGTGCTTCACACCTGCACACAGTCCTTAAGGATGAGCAAGGCAAAACCCAACAGCCCATCTTTTCCAATTTGTTTGCTCTCTCATCTTGTGTCACTGAGCAGCAGTTACCCAAGAAATCTGCTGCCCACTGACTTTCATGAAGCCAGCCCGGGTAGGAAAACAAGTACGAGCACAAAAGTCATCTCTCAGCCTGCCGTGCCGGTTGCGAAACATTGTGCAGAGGTAAAGGCCTGCAGGTTACTGTGTGGAAACCTGGCTGTGATTTACGCCTCCTCTTCATCCTCCCACCAAGGGACAAAGGGCTGCCTGGGGGAGGCTCACGTCACCCTGCAGAGGACCAGCAGCATCACCGCTCGCTTTGCTGCCTGCCAGCAGGGCACAAACCCAGATTTTGAGAGTCACCCGCCTAGCCCATCTAGCTGCGGATCCGCTGCCCAGAGTCCCACCAGCGTTCACACGTGCCTGTCGGGGAGCAAAACTCACACCAGGGACGGCTTCCCGGCAGCGGGGATGCACAGCACCAGCCCTGCAAGGGCGATGTGAGACGGGGAGAGTCGGCCACCTTCTGCTTCAGCTCTCGTGACTGGCTGGAAAAGTGAAGTGAAAGAGCGTGATGGGAAGCTGCAAGGTCACACTTCGCTTGCAACGCTGTCCTCCCGGTTCACAGGCTTTCCTTTTTTTTTTATTTTATCATAAAATGTTATTTTTTATTTTCTCATCAAGGTAACACTTGAGATGAGAAAGATGCACCAGTTGAACTTCAGCTTTGCTAGCGTGATGCAGAAGGCATCCCACATCATTCTAACTACAATTTAAAGCCCCTCCAGATAACTCAGTACAATTTTCCCATGAACACAGGCTCCTGCCACTTTAAGATTAGCAGCTGAAAGAAAAAGAAAAAAAAGTGTCTTCAAAACCTCCATCTTTAGGTACCAGATAAGTGGCATAAACACTCCAAGTAGTGCGCCCAGAAGCACTGGCAGTTTTCTGTTAATTCAGCCTGAAGTGCTGTGAAAATGGAGGCCACCTTCCTCCCAAGCTGCAAAGACCGCTTTGGTGAGGAGTGCTCCAGGCTCCTGAAAGTCAGGCCGTGCACCCGGGGCCCTACATAACCCTCTCAGAGCCTCCTTAGACCCTTCCTTTTCCCCCATTCTTAAAAAGAGAGAAATCAAACGCTGACGCCTGAGCCCCTAAGCTGCAGAAGCGCGCCTGAAACAGGCAGGCCACTGAAAACGCGCTGTTTTTTCCCCACCTCTGCCGGCTTTGGTTTGTCAGTGCCTGGGAGCCTCACTGTGCACACCGGGTTTCCCAGGCTGACGGCGTTCTGGCTGTGACCACGGATGTCCCAGGAGCACCAGTCCTTGCCTGAATGTGCAAGGGTTGCCACGGAATATAAATAGTATCAAGGAGGTGGTGTTTTAGGATGAGAAAACATCCGATTGATCAAATTTATGGCCAGAGGTTGTGCTTACAACTACAACTGCATTCTCACTCCCTCCTTCTCAATATCCCGCCAGCTCCAGGTAGGAAGAGACCGGCCGTGCCACAGTGGCTCCAGCCCTCTCAACACCTTTTCCACAGCCTGGGCATTGCACCCTCAGGAAAAAGAAAAACAGCCCAAGCTGTTTCTTAAAAGACACACCGGCATGAACTCTGCCCCCAGCTACACCTCTGAATGATGGGAGCTGCAGAGGGGTAAGGAGAAAGTTTGGCTTGAACAGATCTCCTCTATTAAAGAGTCAGTGCAGGAGGACATTTACTTGCACCAAAGTAGTAAAGACAAGCTAGGTATCCAAATACTTCTGAAGACCCAGGTTTCCCAGCTGGTCAAAACTTCCCTAGCATTTACTTCCAGAGCTGGAAGGAGACTGTGGCGGTACGGCTTCCCACAGGTCTCGTGCCCGTAGCAAGAGCAAGTGACCACAATTCAGGAGCTGTGTCTACACAGAGCCCTGCAATCAGCCCCTCAATATCTTGCATTCTTTGAGATCCCTTTCAAACCCTTTAAAAGGGTGTTTAAAAAAACAGAGGTCTTTGCGTGACAAATTCCACAAGCTGCACACACAGACATGTGATGATTTTAAAAACTGCTAAAGGAATAAATTCACTGTATCCCGATTCATGCTCTGCACATGGCACAATGCTCCCAGCCTAGATGTATGAAATAAAACAATAGCTATATTGTATCACAGGGCTTAGCATGAGAGGCCCTCTATTTTCTAGTCTGCTTTCACTGAGGTCCTATCTATCTTTCCAGGATGAAACCTTCATAAATTTTCAGTTTGGGGATATTGAGCAGATTTATTCTGACCCCCTTCTCTGGCTTCCAAAAGACGGGCCAGGGGTGCAGCATCGGCACAGTCACAGCCCACTGAAGGGCATTCATTATCACCCATCCCAACCGAGCTGATTAATCCTCAATAGTAATGGCTTATTTTAATTGTCTGAACTCTTTTAAGGCAGGACCGAATCCCTTTAACTCCTCTAATTCTAGGAGCTGGATTTTCAGCTCGGTCCATATTTTTTTTTTCCTTTCAGCCTTGCACTCTCTTTGCACTAAGTCACATACCGCAGACCATACCTTGGGAAAACCCGTATCTGCAGGTCCCTGTCCCGGCCAGGGGAAAAGCTGACCTAACTTGTAAGATGGCCCTACTTTGAAGGTGTCCCTCCAGCGGTCCTTTCCAACCAAAATGTCCCGGAGATGAAGATGTTCTACTACTTGAACAGGGAGAAGCAGAGCCGAAGCTCCACGAAGCTGGGCTGGGGCACTGGGCTCCCTGGGAGCCTGGAGATGCCGGACTTGGGGGGCATCACCTGGCTGGAGATGCACAGTTTCCTTTGGGGCTATCGATACTTGGCAATGGGTTAAAAAATGGGTTAAAAAAAATAATGCCAGGCCAACAGGCTTTGGGACTGAGTGACCACTCCTGAAAATCTCAGCTGAAAGAGCTTGCCCAGGGCTAGGCAGCGAGCGAACTGGCAGAAGCACAAATGGTGCCTCCGTTCTCCCCATTCCCAGATCTCCTCTTTAGCCACAGGCCCTGTGGTAAAAACTTAACTGCTGCAACTTTATATAACAATTGTGTCGCCATTAGATTTCAGAAAGCACCTGCATAATCCAGGTAATTTACCACACCAAAAAAAAAACTAAAAGGTACTTCAGATGAGAAGATAAAACAATGGCATTATTTCCAACGGTGAAGCCTTTATGGTTTATATTTAAATATAACCCCTTCTTTAAGCTGTTAGCCTATTTTTAATGCAAATCCTTGAGAACTTTACCTAATATTCTGTAATGGGAAAATGTAAATGAGAAATTTCCAAAGCAGATGATAACAAACTGCTTTTACAAATGGCAGAAAGCATTTCACCCACACCATAAATATTACAGGCGATCCAACTGAGGGGCTGAGCAGACACAAACCCTATGCATTTCCATTTCCATATGAACCGATGTAAATCAAGAAGAATTCAGCTGGTCATTAAGCGTACCAGAGACCTAGGTTTTCACTCTGGCTGTAGCTTGTTCAACGATGGCTTTATATTTAAATGTTTTTACTGTATCTTTTGCACTGGGGCTTGGGGGCTCCCAAGCAGTCAGTGATGCGATTAGATAAAAGACCAATTTAAGGGCTATTTGACTTTCCATCCTTACTTCTTACTGCCTTGCTTTTGTGGGTTTAAAACATAATCTTTTTACTAATTAAATACATATGAATATTCTGTTGCCCACGCAATGGATATATAATTAGACTCAGGAGAAAGATTATGTGCTCTCTAGCTGATACTAACACTTCAGCATAAAGGTACCCAAGACACCAGTAAATGTAACCTATGAGCTTCTCCTAATAACGTGCTGCCTCTGATCTCCAGAGGATTATCTTACACTGGAGCTCTTATAGGAGCTGTATATTGAAAGGGGCCTGAAACAGATACCCTGTAATTTATGTTCCTGCTTAGTGCCTTGGTGAGGAAAGGCAGCCTTTGCTCAAAATTGTAAGGGTTTCTTTCCTTCTCTTTTTTTTTTTTTTTTTGGTCTGAAGTTAATGCACGTGATCTTCAGGGACCAGGAGGCTGTAAGGAACCTCTGGGTGGTTTCAAGGAAGAAAGCATAATTTGTTGCCCAAGATCCATCCTTTTTGCTTTTTTCTTTTTTCTTTTTTTTCATGTCCGGGACCACTTTTCCTACTTAGAAACACAGAGAAACCTCTTAAATAAATTATATTAGGCAGAGCCCTTTCTCTCCAAAATTAAAGAAGTATGTCTGCTGCTTTATCCTCACCAAGCACATACTTTGTAAGCAGTGCTACCTCCAAGTCCTATTATTTGCTATACCTCATAAATATCGGAGTCGTTTTCCTTTCCTCTCCTTGGCACTTTTCCCATTGCTTTTAGGTTGCTGGGTTTTGGTTTTGTTGCTGTTTTTTAGCAAAGGTTACCCTCCCAGCCATCACATGATAATACTTTTTTTTTTCCCCCCTCTGTGGTTAGACCAGCTCAGACAACTAGATAAATATTGTGGGGAACTGACCCTTAAATATCAGGTTTGCCTGTACTTTTTCACGGAGGTCTTTATTTCTTTAAATTGTAGGTGGTCTCCTTAAGATAGCACAGAGACGGAGCCTGTTGTAGCGACAGGGGGAAAAAAGAAGCAGCAGAAAAATCCCCTCAGGATGTTTCCTGTGGTAAAACACAGTAAGGAATATTTCAGGAACGGTAAGAAATATTTCAGGGCAGCTCCAGACAAATTCAAATCCAAATCTTCTGTGAGGTTCAGTGAACTCTGCAAATTGCGCGTTTCCTCCAAAACCCTAAACCAGGCAACTTGAACCTGATTTGGGAGCGAGTAGTGGGGACACTGGCATTTCTGTACCCCTTGGCAGTTGTGAAGAAGGTTGCGTGGGTTTTTTTAAGATGTCTGGTTTTTCAGAGCAAAGTTTGCTTAAAAGAACAGTGGGCTAGCTACTGAAAATCAGCCTCTATCAACTAGTGTCAACCGAAGATTTAGACAAGGAGGCGAAAAAGCTCCTGTACTAGAAGTACGGTCTCAATGTAAGCGATCTGCAAATTTCCTCTCATCTTAAAAAGAAAATGACACCCGGACAGGCCAAGAGATAACGAGAGACATGCAGGCTCCCTGTCGGCAATACCTGTGACATTGCTAGCACTACCCTCAAGTTAACACAGCAAATCATGAGGTGACATTGCAGTTCAGTCACTTTTCCGTAGGGTCCAACTCCTTAAATAACTTCCTTCAGCAGGAGACTGGCTTTTTTTTCGTTGTTTACATTGTCAATAAAACATGTCCTCTGCTGGCACTGAGGAGAACTGTACCAGAGAAGACATAGGACCTATGTCAGTGTATTTGATCTCCAGATTTCGTCACACATAACATGCTTCACTGCAATTGCTTTCCTTTACTCCTTGCTCAACACAAAGAGGTACCCGGACTTCAGAGTTTCATATCCGTGCCTAAACTTCAAGGTTGATATACCTGAACATCAAGAATGAAGGGCAGATCTCCTTTACAGCCCCAAAAGCAGGCAACGTGCAAAGCTTGGGGATGAAGCAGGTACTTGGCTAGAGTGTGCTGTGCCTTGGTCCCAGCTTATGTCAACCAACTCAAAGTAAAGCTGCTCCAGTCCCGGGGCCACAGGCAGTCAGGTTGGCCCCAGTGCCACCCCACCGCAGCACAACCCCAGCCCTGGTGGAGCTGCTCCGTGCCACTCACCGTGCTGACGTAAGCAGGCATCTGCTGGGACCCTTCGTTCACTTTTCTCAAAGCCCTTTCCTTCTGGGAAGGAAAATCCAAAGTATCTGCCTACTCACATGGAAACATACCACATATCTCAATCAGGGCTGCTGAGGCAGATTGCTAAACTTAATTACCAGTTCCAAGGGCTGAGACTGTGAATGACGGGTCAATTCATGCAGTGAGCTAGCAAAGATTGCTGATAAATGCTTTCTAATTGAAAGGATGATAAAACTCCTATTAGTCACTGAGGAGCCTGAAGAATGAGTTAGTCCTGGGATTTTTTTACACTACGAAGATCAAGAAGCGCTAATCTCGTCAGTGCTCTGCCGTCATTTCCTACCAGCCTAGTCACTCAAAAGGTTCAGGAAGGATCGTGACATTGCAGGGGTTGACCAGTCACTGCTCCCTCACTCCTATTAAGGAGATGAATAGAAATAAGCATTAGCAGCATGGATGAAGCCTATTGTACTCTGGAGAACATCGGACGTTTTTGTGAGTTAGGAAAACAGCAAAGAACAAAAATAACCTCTCGCGCACGCAGCTCCCTTGGAAAACTGGCTGTATTAACAACACGCCGTATCCTTGGCACAGCACCTTTTGGCCCGAAGCATACGGTGGAGGCTAGTGGGCATTAGGAGTCCAGGTACTTAAGGCCCACCTCCAGCGATACCAATCATCTCCTGTATACAAGCAGTTTGAAACTCAAAAGCTGGACTTTGCCCCAGAAAGACCACTGCATAGGCACACGTACCTTTTTTCACTGACTAAGGCATTAGGACAGTCACTCTGGCAGTAGGACACGGCAGTCATACAGGACGAGAAATGCTCTTAAATTGTCACAGTGGGAAAAGCCACCAGAGCTGCCCTGCAAAAGCCTTGTGCGTAGATGTGACCCAAAAGTTACCTTCTGCAGCATTAAGTGACACAACACCCACTGCTGAGAAGGCACGAAAACAGCCACCACCCATTAGCAGGAACCTCTGCTGCCTTGTTTCCACGGTCTGCGACCCTGGATGAATTTTTTTCAGCTCTCTGTTTCTCTTTCCCTTCCTGCTCTTTTGCTGGTCCTTTTAGACCATGAGATGTTCGGTGAGACTGCCTCCCACAGTGTATTTGCTCTGTACCTAACACAATGGGTTACAGCCCTCGCTTCAGCCCCCAGGTACTGCTGTCATATAAATAATAATTCACGACACACACCGCATTGCTGAAATGTAGCCACACTGGAGTTAAGGTTGGGACGTGGCCAAGTGACACAAGACACAGAGCACGTATAAAGTGAGGTTTTGCCAAAGACAGAAGGTCAGGCCGTTTTTACATCCTTAAGGAGCAGACATCACCTTACGTGTTAGGATGTGCCTTACTTTCCCCTTTCTCCCTCACCAACATCCAGAGTTCTCACTACACGGTATTTAATATCTACATTGCAAAGGCCAAGGTTTTCCAGGAGGTTGCAGCACTCCTGAAACTGTGCTTTACATGTTTAACTAGCGACAGATTTACTGTCTCAACATCAAAAATTGTGTTAATTCTTTACACAAAGAAGAGCATTTCCTATGGAAATGAGTGTGCCTGGCTGGTATATCTGACTAGAAACTGGCATGAGGGGAGAGAGAAAATAGTTTTATTAACCAGTGAGTGAAAGCAGTCCAACAACAGCATGATTCATGGTGCTTGTATTTAGGGATTCAAATAGCATAGAACTTTGTCAAACTGAAAGACCCTGTTCTTTTAATTTCAGATCCCCAAATTATTGAAAGTCCAGATCAGTCTTGGGCAGCTCGTTCCTGTTGTACTCGGTATGGTTCGCCCCAAGCCAAAAGCCTCAGGCTATGGGCAGACGCCCTTCTTCATAGTCAAATGTACAGGTAGATATTTTGACTGAAGGGCATGAGGCAAATCAGATCACCAGCTCTGCCAGTAAATCTTAAAGATGTAACTTGCAGAGAAGGAACAGTGATAAGGAACTGCAGGCAAAAACTTCTTCCAGCAGCTGGGTCCAAAAGATATATTAACTAGTACGGTAGTGCCTACAATATTACACTAACATTTAAAACAAAGTCTCATTTAGTGCCTGGCCACGAACGAAGGTCATCTCATGCCACTCACTTTACAGCACGCATCTCAGACCTGCTGTCCATACACTCTCCACACGTTATAATTATGTACCAAATATAGGTGGATGCTACTATATTTTGTTTATTTATTTATTTATGTGGTCTTTAAGAGTACTATCCCTGCTGCGCAAGTACCTATGCTGGTATAAAACTGCTTTTTATTTACGAAGTATATATCTTCCTAATTTGGGGATAAGCCATGCCACTTTACATCCATATAAACTACTACGCTCCCATTCTCACTGCAAGATTTTCTACTAGGGATTTGGAAAAGTACACCTGCTGAGGCAGGCCAGTCTGCAGTTGTGGTGGTTGCACAGAACTTCAACATACATCCCAATAAAGGCTCCCTAGACATTTTCACACATACTCTGGAAAAAAGGACACATATCTCAATGAAGCAGAAGCTTTTCTCCCTCCCTCCCTCCCTCCCTCCACATTCCTATCATCAGTGAACATCCTTCCTATCAAAGATTGTTGTTTGGTCCCAGGAAAAGGCTAACAGTGACTGCAGTGCTTAGACAGTTGCTCCAGCAACTGTTCATAGAGCTGTACTGCAAATCAGATCAGGCAACTGATCCTTTTTTTTAAATAAAAATATCTTTAATTTTTCAGGGTGTGTTTTGTTGTTTCTTTTTTTTCTTAAAACACTTTCTCGAGCCAGCTGCAGCTGCAGCCTCCATCTCATCAAGCCACAGCCTGAATTAGCATCCATTCAAATGAATAAGACAGATATCGCAAGTTTTATGTTTCATGCTTACTGCAAAGCTGAGCAGATGTGAAGCATGTTTACAAATGCAGAGACATTTTGGGAGTTGCCCTGTTTGATGTCTGGACTTGTTTTGTACACACTCCTCATATTGCTGCAAGTTCTTGGAGGAGGATCCTTCCATGGTGACTTTACTAAATGAAATAAAATGAAGCCTCCTTCTGTTTAAGCCAAAGGGAACTTGGCTTAAAGCTGTTCTTTTGCAGTTGCAAGATAGGTCTTTAGTTTATATCTTACTGTGTCATCAGTAATTAGGCATGTACAGGAAATCAATCTCAACAGGGATGTAGGATTCAAAACCTGCCAGTAAGCATTAGATAACAATTCTTTTTAAACACAAGCTCTTCAAAATGATGCTTATTAGTGAAACACGGTGTCTGAGTCAAACTCCTAGACAACCCAACAATAGTTAATTTTGTTCAAAAGAATAAGCCTGAACTGTTTTGGTGACCATAGGAATACAGACCACTAAGATAAAGCCTGGCCAGAGTTCCTCTAGGCTGAGAAGCATGAATAGGCATCATGACAATTGCTAGGAGGGACGCCAATGTAAAAAAGAAAACACCTCCTAAGAGACATGTAGGCCTGAAAAATGCATGTCAGCCTGTAAGGAACTGCTGTTAGCCTGGAGATTCAGGATGCCCTTACCAGGTGCAAACCACAAGGACTGCTTTCAAGGCATTTGTTTCCTCCGATGGTCGTTTGCATCAAAAAGTTTTCTCCGATAGTTACTGTAGCTAAAATTTCCCACCTAAGTGGACAGGAGAACATGGTAAAGCATAGATATGTTGTGTTCATGCATGTACTTCAATATCTCTAGACTCACAAATGCATACGAACACACAAACACAGAGAAGGTCAAATGTTGAGCTGAAGGGAGGCAGTGTCACTCCTCTGATTACATGTCTGCACACGTAACATCAAGTTCAAACACTGGGATGATGTAAATTGGAAATGCTGTGTTTAAGTCAGTGGAGTTAGGCCATTTGATGCTGATCCAAAATATCTGCTTTAAGTATGTAAGCAGGGCATGCCCTCTTAAATCTGAGCAGATCCACTGAGTCAGAGGTAGTTTGCAAAGAATCAAATCTACCCTTTTTTTCCTTCCACCTGCAGCCTATTAATCCATAAAATCTGAAAAACAATGAAAACTCATTGCAGTTTGTTATTAGATTTTGAAAAGCCCTGCAGACCGTTGGAGGTACTTGCAGGAGTTACGTTAGCAAAGTCACTCCGGCAACATAATTCTTGAGATGCAGTCAGCAAACCAAGACTAAAAAAACAAAGAACCCACAAATCAAGCCCACACAGACATGCAGCTTGTTTCATTGCTTCTGACAGCAAGGTAGTTTAAGCCCTGCTTTCATTTGGACATGTGTCCTTAGTGATTTTGTAACTGGAAGGGACCTATTAGATATGTTGAATTGGGGTACTGCCAGTAGCTATTGCTTTCAAGACCTTTACACACTGAGATGGGAAGAATGCGTCCATGAAATAGATACTGTGTGTTTGTGCATGTGTGTGTCGGCTTCAGAAGCAAAAAGGCCTGAATGAGTTAGATCTGTAAAGTTAGCTCCCTTTGGGAAAACTCCTCCTCCAGAAACCTTCTACTTTTTCGGAAAATACACATTCTTGTTATTCCAGCTCTCCTCATCTTATATACTTTGTCATTCCAACATGCAGTGAGATCAGTGTTTACACTGGCATAAAGGATTCCTGCAATTATGGCACGAATGAGGAATCAAATATCAAGACTGCCCCACAGATACACAAACTGATCTATAGGAAGGCTTAACATGCTGCTTAACATTCATGAATAACAGTGCACAGGTACTCGGATGCATCTTCATCCTTGCTCATAATAGTTTTCACTTAATGACTTTATTTAGTCAAAATTCTTCTATAACGTAGGAAGAGGTACTGGAAGACACTTTGAAGTTGAACGGTCATCACAACGCTCTGCCTCTCTGTTTCCATCTTGCATCCATATCCTGTGGTTTCACTTCCACCTCCAAGTTGGAAAGAGACAGGACTGAAGTGGAAGATAAACCAACAGCCCCTCCGCAGAGTCACTCTGATGGGGAGAGAAAGACGTGGGTGGGATGGAGAGTGGCTCGGAGGACGCATAGTTGACCACTGGTCGCTCTGCATCGCCTGCTGCACCCCTCGACTCTGTGCCACTTCCAGACTTTCACTTTAGCAGCGATCTCTGGGCCCTTTCATCAGCCCTAACTCCCAGCACCTGCCTGTCTTTATGATTTTAGAGCTACTTGTTTGCCCCACAGCTAGTAAAGGGAGCCGCCAGCCATCTGGAGCAATAGGCAAGTCCCTGCTGCCCTCCCATGGGGTGGGACGTGCCCCCCCCATCTGCTCACAGAGCTCTCTGGACCAGGAGTATGAGAAGGGACGAGGTCCTGCCCCACGTCCAGCCATGGCAGCTGAGCTCAGCTGGGAGGCGCCTGCAGCCATCTCCCACGTTCGACCCCTCCACGTCCAGCAACACGGATTTCTCAGATGAGTGCCCTGGCCCTGGAGCTCGCTCCCCTTGGCAGTCGCTCAGACCTTGAGTCTAATGACCTTCAGGGCACCATACAAGCCTCTTTCATTTTGCTTAACATTCGATTAACTGTTTCTGGGTTTCTCCTATAATTTACTCTGAGATTGAGGCCTCTGTGGCAAACAGGAATGAGAAATAAGCTTCTTAAATATTTCTGCAAAAGACAGCATGGCAGCAAAATAAATACAGTGACTCCATGCAATCTAAACCAAAAAACAATACTGAAATGTATACGAGAAAAAACCCCTTAAAATTGATAAACCTAAAAACACTGTCACAGGTCTGCAAAGAGTGAACTGCCTCTGCCTGTCTCCTTGGCAAAGAAAAACACTTGAGACACAGAGCGGAGACATCACAAAGGGCCAAATGAGAATGCACAATTAATTTTATTTTTTTAAAAAACCACCTGTTATGCTAAGGATGCGAGAAAAGTTTTTCTATTTATCTTTACTCTGAGCAATGGCTAGAGCTGCTGCAGAGATATTTTGCAATTGTGAGTACAAAAAGAGGTGGTTTATCTGGCAGTCAAGCTGTGGTTCTCATGATGAAAAAGTCTGAGGACTCTGGCGCTGGCATGCACATACCAGCTACACCCTTGTGTGATCCTCTGTGATGGAGCTCACCCATTCTCCCTTTTTTTCCCATGTCAGGACTTTGTCCTAAAGTTTCTGAACACCTTTAGCTAGGCTTCAGATCCTCTCTCATCACAAATGAAGCAACTGCATCAGGGAAAGACGGCCTAGCTAAAGGCTCATGTCCTAGTTCCTAGGATAAAGTAGGGAAGGGGAGAGATTTAAGGGATTTAAGGGGGTTTAAAGTGTTCCCTGTAATTTGACAGTTATTAATCATGTTCCAGCTCTCTAAGTGCCTACAGCTCCTTCATAACTTGGTATGTACCTGCAGAACTCCAAGGGTTTCTATGGAGCTGTATAAGGCGAAAAGAAAATAAAAAATACTGAATGCCTCCCAAAGTACTTCAAAATTAATTGGGTAGATTATGCTGTTGAGGTTTGTTGAGCTTTTCCAAAAATCCTGGCAATTTACGTGGACCAAAACAGGGCAGGGCTGGCTTTCAGAGTCAGCAGGGTTGGAGCACATTGCATTTCCTCAAAGGAAAGAGAGAGAGAATCATTTCACACTTTGCAGTAACACTGGAGGTATGTGAATCGTAATGATAAGTGTTACAATACACAGCGGACTCCTAATTCAGAGTCTTCTCTTTATGAAATTTTCCTATCTCTAAGAGAGTATGATGTAGCTTTTGGGTGGATCCCAGATGGTGGAAATCCACTTCAGCACAAACCCCACTGAGACCTTTGTGGCTGAGACGAGTCCTCTTCCTGGGCGGATAGCGCAAACACGGCTTAAACATGCTCGTCCTCCGTGGGTCTGACTTGGTGAGACCTGGAAAAAAGAAGACACAAGTACCCCACTCAGCCATAGGAAAGGACAACCTGTTGCATGGCTAACTCCTATTAACCAGGCCGTTAATGGTGCATTCATGGGGCTTTCAGCTCTGCAGATTTTCAGTTTGATCCCTGGTAAGGCAAGATAGCATTCAGCACACACACAGACTTGCTGTTTTGGGGGAACCAAGCAAAACCTCGCACCTACAAAATTTAGAGCTGCATACATATTTTGTAGCTCTTGCCCCGCCCTGCTCTTCATTAATAGTTTTGGAAAATACTATTACAAGATGAAAGGAAAATCAAAAGCTTCCTATTCTGCATGATGAAGGGATCACGGATTTCCACTTGGGAAATCACCTACCCCACTGTCCCTGCAAACGAGATGCCAGGCATAAACATTACACCACGCTGAATGCACATACAGATCCCTCTGCTAAACCTGCAGTCCCACACAAACATTAAAAGGCTTAAATGAAGTAGAGAGACCAACAACGACCTTCAGCAGCATGAGTAGGCACATGGCTGGGGAGCACAGGACAGCAGAGGTGGTGGGAATTTGAGTTGACTCACGGGAGTAGCAACTTTCACTGTTTCCAACCATCGAAGAACACCCTTGGTCCCTGCACCATGGTGTGGCTGCACGTACCGGAGGTGTCTCAGGTTCCAAGTGGCAGAGGTGACCATGGGGGACCTGGGCACCCCTGGGACTTCTCCCTGCCCCCTGGATTCCCAGGCACAGTGGCAGGACCTGCACATGCTCTGAAGTGCTGCGTGCATCCCCGCTGCTCTGGGTGGGTCAGTGTGGTCAGGGGGGAGGCAGGTGCCCCCACGTGGGGCGGCTCAGGGGTGACCTCCGGTAGGGGTACGCTGGCAAGGGGATCAGGGCCTGTGTGTTGCTGTGAAAACGACTTTTATCTTCTTCCATCTTCTGGAATAAGTAAGGTGGTGGGAAGGACAGAGAGGGAAGAGGAGATGACAGAGGATGTAAACACCCAGAGGTATTGCCCACCACCTGGGAATCTCTCGAACATGGGAGAGGGCTTCCTTTGCCAGAAAGCTCAGCCAGCTGTTTTCCCAAAGGGCTCTTTGGGGCTACAAGTATCTACGCATAGCAAGGAGCATCTTTTAGCCTGCTCTGCTTTTTATTAAGGACTTAGTAAGCACTTTCTTAATTTAATGACATCTTTCCTTCATTTCCCAAACCCAGTCACGCGCTGAAATCAGACTGACCTTAGTAAACACCAAAAAAAAATAAAAGTATCACTCTTTTCATGGAAAATCTTGGCATTATTTCCCAGGAACAACTGCAGAATCCTCATGGAAGAAGCCAATTAAGCAATAAAGCACAATAAAGTACAGCCTATTACGTTAACATAATAATTCACACCTACAGTATTGCTACTAGAATCACACCTGCAGTGTTACATAAAGCCAAAAGCCAGGAACTATTAAAACAAGCTAGCCAGTTTATTATTACAATATAATTTGTGCCTGGGGATACACTGCAGAAATTATAAAATATTGATATGTATTTTTATTTGAGTGTGAACAAAATCTGAACTTTAAAAGGGAAATGATCGAGTGGTTTAAGAGTAAAATCAGATGGAGCTTGATTCATTTAAAACTATACAAGGCAAAACACTGACAAGGAGCCAGTGGGGTGGGGGTCTGCAGCAGAAGGGGAAAGGAGTGGATGAGGTGACAGCATGGCGTCTCGCATCTGCTCTGTGGCCTGCTCTCATGGGGCAGGTACTCATCTGACCTTAGCTGGAGGAGCTCACTGAAGCCAACAGAGCTATTATGTACGTAGAGCTAGCTGTTGGGCTGGAAGTAATTTTATGGAAAAAAATTAAGTGCTTAGTCAGAGTATCTAGCATGCATTCCCTTTTAAACATCCTCCAGTGATAACTATCATAATTATACTTCCTTGCTCAGATTGGTTACAGAGGAATTAGGCTGCCATCGTCCATTCTTGCTCTGCGAAGAGTTTCAGCTGAGTTGAAGGCACTGCTCAGCAGCAGGTCGCCCATCCTAAAGCGCTCTTAAACAAGGAAGAACTAAAACTGACAGATCCAGAGACAGTAAAGACTCCCTCTCTTATGACACTCTCCAGATCGTTCAGAAAACAAAAAATCTGCTGTTTTCTTACGCTTACAGCATGGGGCTGGACATTCCCATTTCATTTGGTTGTGACCCTAATTGAACCAGTTGCAGGATATAAACGAGGGAGTTGAGTGGTGCTCTGGTACTTGGGATGTACCTTTTCCATTCAAAATTTTGGCAAGCCAGAGAGCAGATGTAGCCTGCTCCTGCTCTAACACCTGGTGGGTACTGGGGGGCGTGGGGGAGTTGCATGCCGGCATTCATTGTTAGTGCCCCTGTAACGCAGTGCCTGAAGCCACCCCTGGTATTACGGGCGAAATATAGGCATTGTCCACTCCCATGCAATGTCTGAGAAACCGTACTCGTTACCGTCAGCTCCTTTGGCAGGCTGGGACCTGACTAACAAGCCCCACAGCCTCTGTGTCTCCTCATTGACCTGATGGCCCAAGGCTGGTCACCTCAGTTGGCTATTGCATCCTCCTCCTGCCTGACCCCCCCTCCCGCCTCCTCTCTCCCGTCTATATAAAGAGTTGCCACAAAAATAACCTTCCCCTCCCGCTGCTCTGACCTTGTCCCCAGGTGCCCTGGGAGGTGCACACCAGATCTGCTGTGCAAAGGCTGCAGCCACCTTTGCTGGTAACACTTTAACTCCGAGCAGCCAGGCGGGCAGGCGAGAGGTCAGGGTGGTCCCCGCACCGCCTCTGCTGACCGAGTCCATTTCTCCAGCACCGCCCACCAAGGTCTCTCACGCAGTCAGGCTCCTCGCACTGTTGCAAAGCGGCGGTAACCCCGCTGGCGTCCATCCTCCCCTTGTCCTAGCCTGCATCCTGGATCCCCCCCAATGAGGACCTTCAGGACAAGGGCCAGTGATGGGGCTGGCCCGCCAGGAGGGGCAGGGGGACTGCAGGGGCACCAGACCTCAAGCCATGTCCCTGCACCCCGGCTGGGCTCCTCTGAGATCCCTGGACCGTGCCAGACAGTCTCTGGGAGTCCACATGCTAAAACGTCCGGGGGCCCACTCTCTCCGTGAAGAGCTGAACACAGATCCTGGTGGAAACCCCATAAATTACAGCCCACAGAGTTGCTCAGGATTACCACTAATTAGTTAGACAAACCTTACCCGCTGTGTTTTCTATGGAGACTCAGTGGCCCCAGCCTCCACCGCTCTAACAAAGGTGCTGAGGAGTTTTCAGGGGCACTTGGCTCAAAACTGGGTTATCTTGCAACATTTTTCTGAAGTGCTGTTTGCTTTGGCCTGCGGAATCTGTGAGCGAAACAAAACAAAACAAAACAAAGCCCCAACAAACTAAAACACAACACAACAAACAAGTAGATAATTTCTAGGAACGAACTAATGGCTTTCGGGATCAAGTTGGGGGAAGGGAGGGTGAGAAAAAAGCAGTGGGAGCTGAGGGACTTAAGAAATGCCTGGAGCATGCCCAGAGCTCGTGTTAAAATGAAAGGGGGTAAAAATGGGTCAGATCTGTTTCTTTTAAATTTGTGTTCTACCTGTTTTAAGGGGCTCCTTGAAAAGTTGTAACAGCCAAAAGCGTTACACAGCTCTGAACACTGAAGGGAAGTAAAAGTAATCTCGTCTTTCTCTGCTTTTTTTGTGAAATGACATGCCTTTGCAAAGGCACAGTGCTGTGCTGTATTCAGTACCCAAGCTGTACTATTAAACCACACATACATACAATTAATTCTAAAACCTAGAAATATAGGGGAAGGGGAGCGCACTCTATTTTTTTTAAAGAAGCCATTTCTAAAGATGTGGCAAGGGGGAAAAAAAAGAAAGGAAAAAAAAAAGGCAGAAAGACACATTTTATATTAGGACCAGATGTGGAAAGGGGGAAAAAATTAGGTTTGTGCCAACCAGCATCGAGGAGAATTTTTTATGTTTCAGCTTCGGAGTTGAATCTGCAGCACGCCGCGCCACATGCTGATATCCGTCAGTCTAACGACTACGGCATATTAGCAGCATTACGCTCCTGCCAGCAGAGAGAAGGGAGTTGGTAAACTAAAAGCAACCTCTTCTCTCCATCTATTACGGTATAACCTTTTGGACAGTTAGTGAAAACCGGTTCAAACTCTGCTGTCGTCCAAACTTCAGACCCATTGAAAAGCTTGCCTTGGCTCCAGGCCAAAGTCCAGTGTTTTATTACCGCTCTCATGTCTTTCTGTCCCTCGCCTTCCATTATCCACTTATTTTCTTAGCTTTTTAGAAAAGAAAAAAAAAATAATAAAGCATCCTTATACTACAACAACTATCTTAACAAATTCTGGTACATGTCGTGGACCTTGTTAATTGATTCCACATCCAAAACACAAGACTTTGGGCTATTTTTGTTGTTCAAAGCTGTACATTGGCCAACATCCTCTGCATATAATTAACCCCCTATTTCCATGGAATCTCTGCATTAACTTATTACAGACTCGGCTGGTAATGAACTCCCGGGAGAAGTCCACATACAAACACCGGCCATTGGCTTCGCTGCCCACGTGGATTAAACAAAAATTAATCTCATCTATTTGGTTATTCATTTGATGTCTTTAAATTGGAGGCATTTTTCTGCTTCGTTTGATGCACACAAAGAAAGAGGGATCTGGCTACTGAACTTTATCCAGAAACATCCATGTGTGGAGCAGATTAATGGGAACTTTTCATACCCATAATAGCTTTACAGCAGCGAAGTAGAACACGCAGTTCTCCCTGGGTGACTATAATGCTCTGGGAGACAGGGAAAACAAATGTGGCTAGAAGATAGTAATGTTTTGCTCATCAAGCGCTGCGTAGTTTAGACATCATTAAAGTGACATGTTTAGAACCGAGCCGGGGAGGAAACTCGGCTACCAGGGTTGGGGGTTTTTTTAATGCTTTCTTTTTGTGGAGCGCTGAAGCTTTTGGGCAGTGAAATAAAAAGAAGGATGTGACAGATAGAGATGTCCCAAAGCAGCTGCTGGTATCAAGTGACCATATGTAAAATGGTAAAAGGGAACTGACAGGCAGACTAGTAAGGAAAAGCAGCAGCAGGGTTTACCGATTCCCCCTCTACCTGCTTCCCACTGGAAATGGGAATTTCTAAATAAAGAGAGCACAACGGCTATTTTTATACCACTTTTAACTTAACTTGTAGTGACCACCTGGCTGGAACCCAAAAGTCCTTCTCCAGGCTTTGCACTGACCATGGATCAGTCACCTCACTGCTGCGCACCTCAGTTTCCCCACGAGCATTTTCCAGGGGACGCTGTTATTGTTACCCTGGCTTTACTAGGGAAAAAGACTGTAAGAGGATAACTCTAAATGAACTCAGTTCTCCCCTGTCTCCTCCTCACCTCATCAAACTTCTCCTCAAGAAGAGGGTGGCTTCTTGGGTTTTGGGATTACAGTTTTCAACAGCACCCTTCTTTATACCATGTGGACATCTCTCTGGCCCATTAGACTTGCATCAAGCATGGAGGTGTCCTGAAGAGGTGCCATGGGGCCTCCTGGTCTTCTCCCTGCCATTGCCACAAAAGCTGCTTCTTGGCATGAATTGACTTCATCAGGTTAAACACATCAAGGTCAATCCAGCTCTGCTAAGGAGCTTCCTCATCTAGGGCCTTCCAAATTCATGGTCTATAGCGGACAGTATTAGTCCAATTTCTCACATGAGGTCCCAGCATAAACACCCCTCCCTGCCTCTTGTGCAATTTTGGTCTTACTGAGGAAAACTTCATTACTTGGAAAGTTATTTACACAATTTTTCAGTTGGGGGGGGGGGGGGCATGGGCTGTTAAAGCCCACAGTCCTGCCTAAGTCACCTCCTTGTACAATATTCCTGTTGTTATAGGACCTTCTGGAAGAGGACCAGACCTGGCCATATGCTTCAAGACCCTTAGGATTTATCCTGGCCCAGACAAGTGGCCGACTTCCTGCAAGCCAGGGATGGAGCCCCTCAGAGATCAGGACCTTGAGCTGACCTTGGAGGTGACCTGAGCAACCTGGAGGACCATCCGCAGTGCAGCCCATCCCTCACGAGGGAGCCACCAGCCAAGATCAGTGCCAGACAAAACCTCTGCCTTTCGCTGCAAGACTGCCATTTTCAGCCTGAGTTTTTCAGGCACACATGGTACTCGCTCAGGTGATTAAAGGTTGGGGCAGCAATTCCCTGCCTACCGGCATCTGAGCCAGCTGGATTAAACCTCGCTGGCGTCTGCCTACATGCGTCAAAGCCTCGGGCGGCCGTGCAGACGTCGCCTTTGACAAGCAGGGGCAGATGGGCTCAGAGGAAGGCGAACGCGGTGGTCCACCTCCTTCTTGGAGGAATTTCTCCCCTCCTGCCCCCCACCTTTCTGGCCAGCATCTCCCTCATGTAGCAGCGCTGGGGCAGCAGCCAGCTGTTCCCCCTGTCCCCGGCAGCTGCTGTCTCCCTGCCACTTCAACATCCCGCTGGCACGCTAAGTTATGTCAGTGGGAAAGCAGATATAGGATTCACTGGTGTACAGCGAGAAACAAAATTGGTCATCATGCCAACTCTACAAACAGCCCAGCCCCCCACAACACAGGGAGTGTCACGCATGGGTGAAGCCCCTGAGGGAAGAGGGGACTACCTGCCCCACACCCCCAGCCTTGCTGGAACGGAGTGGCAGGAGCCATGTACCCCTATATTACCTATTTCAGGTGTATCAGAACAGAAAGCATTAAAAACTGCTGAAGGACCTGGGAAAAAGGGGTTTAGAGAGAGCGCTCACATCCATGCCCTTAAACGCGTTGCATCTGCAAACGACCAGCAACCTCCAGGTCATGCTGCTGTGAGTCTAACGGTGATGCCTCCAGGGTTGTATGTCCCGAGGTGCCACCATCACTCGTCTACCACAGATTCAAAGATGAGCGACAGGACCATGACTGAATGTCCCATGCCTTCTGCGAGGTTTTCAGGCTGGGCAGAGAACGGGCAGGCTTTGTTCATCTGACAGAGGTCCCCGTTCACTTCTGATGGCCTGCCACAACCCACCGGCCAGCATTTCCTGCCAAAGAAGCAGAAGAGCAGGAAAGAAAGAGTGTCCAGGACATGGAAATCAGGCTCAAAGGCGCAACACAAAAGCTGGTGGAGACGTGGCCGAGACCCACCTACTTCTTCAAAGTAGCTTTGCAAGTTCCCTTGCCACCAATATTTAACCAGTCGACCGGTTCATCTAGTCAGCTACGTCAGCAAACACCTCCACCTCAACTGTGCTGTTTTGGTCCCCCGTGCAGTTGCTGCAAGGACATCAGCACTGCTCAGGCATACGCCGGCCAACCAGAAACATGCTGGCTCAGGTACTGAGGTCATGCGAATGGGCAGCAAGGCACAGGGATGGACTAACTGCTGGAGGGCTGACTCAGGTTCTCCAACAGAGCTGCCCCGCTCACCTTTTTCCAGATGCAAGGGTGTCTCTGGCCCAGTAACAGAAAGCGGAGCACAGCTACAACCAGCCTAGGGCACAGCAAAAAGACGAAGCCAAGCAGAAGTGGCACTTCTATGTACTGCATCAAAGCCAACATTTGAAGGACACTGCTGTTGTTGACTGTAAATAGTGCAAGATGGTTTCTGCAGGCAAATAAATTGGTTGGATGTGTCCAGGCTCATGTTCATTACCCACTTGGAGATGAAACTGGTGGGATTTTGGCAGTGCTGAATTACTTGGTTCACTACAAGCACATGCGCTCACACATAAGTGTTGCACCAAAGTGCAAAAAACAGTGCGTGAGAATGAATTGTGACTGTAAGAGCAGGATTGCATCCAATCTAGCAGTCTTACTTTCTTTCACAGTTCCCATGAAAACAACAGTGTGACTGCCCTTTATTCAATATTTACTAATGCTTCTAAAATACTGAGAAGAATTTGGTTAATCATCCATTTCCTTACGCTTTGCAAAGGAGCTGAAATAAACCCTTAAAAATTACAAGACATGCAACAACTAGTGGAGCTTTGTAAGCAGCACCAGTTAAATAACAAGCCAGCAGATTACAGTACAAAAACCTTTTCAAAGGGAACTCAATAGCAGAGTGTTGCCGAGGATGCGATGAATGAAGATTGCAGAGTTATCTCTGAGGAAGGATTTCACTGCCGCTGAAGGCAATGAGACCCTAGGGGAGAGATTTAAGGAATTCACATCTCATTCAGCCTGAAGTCTTCTCAAAGCAACTTGGATATCCACGCTGATATCCAAAGCCTCCAGATGAAGCACCCAAAATTCAGACCACCCACAGCTCTCACACACGTTCAGGCCCCCCAGCAGAGTCAAGGGGAGCCTCGTGGATCCCAAGTTTCCCATTTCTCTGATTCTCCTATTTCCTGACCCGGTGGAAAGTCAGCACAGGAGGGAGCTGCCTATATTAGCAGGGAGCTTGGGCTGGAGAGGAAGATGAGAGGAGAAAGCAACTGCTCTTCAGCTGACCTGACCACCCTGCAAGCCCACACAGCCTTGCAAGGCCCTGCAAGGAAGATGAACCTTGGGGAACCTGAGGCACAGGCAATTGCCCAGTGACGGAGGTGACAAGGTGCCACGGAGGGGTCAGAGGTCCCCTACGCAGATGTGTCTTGCCCTTGGCAGGTCCCTCAGAAAGAAATAACATGTTGGAGGGAAGCCGAGCCATGGGTTGCACCACGGTGGGGTGCAGCACATCTTCCTTGCCTCTGTCTTCCTGGCAATCCACTAAAGAGTGAGCCAATGGAAACAGTGACTGGGCAGCAGACTGGAAACCCTGGGATTTCAACCACTTCCCCGCAGTTTAAACCGTGATGGCAACCATCACACACCTCCAAATCACCATCCCATGATCCTCATCCATTTTTATCTTCACTCTCCCCATGGTGCTCTGGATGATAGATATCAATCCATCTGTAATCACACAAAGAAAATGCTATAAAAAGTCCTGATAAGCTGCTAGGACCCGGTAATTTCTATAAATCAGATTTACTGTTTAAATTCAGGGAAGAAAAAAAAAAGAAAATTTATCTACAGTAAAAGCTGAAGATGCTGTATCAGGCAAGTCTAGAACTTCCCAATTTATCACAGCAGTGTCAACTGGGGGTTTAAAAACCAACCTCTGTGTGTCAAAAATGTAAAATTTACAGCACAGCCAGGTTTCCAAAGGTTTATCCACACAGTTGCAAGCCTTATGTAGACATGAGGAAGCTCTACCAGGCCAACAAATAACATGATTTTTAAAGTGAGTTATTCTGGTTAGCTCTGTGAACATGTATTTCATTTTCAGTTTGTTTTGGTTTAGCTTACAATTTACTTCAAGATTGATTATTCTGGTTTCAAAGAAAGTTGTCCACCCAGGGCTTTGCAGCAATTTTAAACTTTGCTTTCGGCAACGGAAAGCAACTTTCACACAGAGCAGAGGACAGGACAAGTTTTAATTCACACCTTTGTTTATTTGAGAATTCCTGTGTGGAGCTATTCTTATTTTAGAATAAAAGCACTCATGCAGGGACTCCAGTAACAAGAGAGTTAGAGCCCATATAATTATTTCCGAACATTTTGTGTGTAAGCCAGCTTTGTATCACAACACCCACTCTGTATGCCAGTTCTGATGTAATAACATAAGTCGTAATAGATTATTTGGGGATTATAAACAAAACAGGTATTATAAGGAAAAAATATTGCCACATGAGGGCATGCTTCATCTGTTTCAAAAGCTTGCCTTTTCGTCTCAGATATTTAAGGCAAGTTACATTTTGAGACCTAGTTTTAGGAAAAGGAAAACTTGGCATTTAATTATGATTTAGTAGGTTTCTTACATACCAATTAAGTGCAAAATTATCACAAACTTTGAAAAGAAATATTCTTTGCTCCCACCCATGGACATACTATTTTCCTGTGCTGACAGCAGCACATGCTTTGGTCTTAGGGCAGAGAAGATGAGCTGTCTGGAATACTCAGGTTTTGTACCATTCAGTACAAAATAACCACAAAGCTACAAAAGATATAAATTTCACCCTTTTCCCAGTGGGAACAGTTTCCTGGTCGACCAGCCACACCAAGGCAAAGGGTGCCATCTCTTACTGTCCTCTGGCAAAAGAAGGGCAGGGTTGCAGGGTTCCCCAGGGTTCCCCAGCTCTAGTGCACCCCTGGATCCATCTCTTCCCAGGAATGACTGCCCGTGCATCCGCGCACCCCCCGCATCCTCAGATCACGAGATCACTGCCAAACCTGCAGTATACCTTTGTGGAGATTCCTCAAATCACATGGTAACCCCAACAAAGTCCAAGTGTCCCCAGCAAAGTCCACCTTTTAGGCAAAACTACCACCGTCAGGCTTTCAGGCTTGGCAGAGAACAGGCAGGCTTTGTTCATCTGAGAGAGGTCCCCGTTCACTTCTGACGGCCTGCCACAACCCACCGGCCAGCATCTGTGGTAACAGCCCAGAAATTAATTAGGTCTGCAGACGCTACTGATGGGCAGCAAGAGGTTAATCTCTCCACCTAGAGAGCTGCACCAGAGCAGGAAGGATCCTCAAGGCCACAAACTTTCTCTGGTCCTCAAAGGAGGATTTTGGACCCACGGAAGAGCACAGTGATTAACTAGGAAACAACAGCATCCAAGCCTTTGTCATTAGAACTAATTTTTCTTCTAGTGAGACAGAGTATCTGCACATCCTTACTTCCTGGAAACTCGAGTACTTAAACATGCAATAGCCCACTTGAGTATCATGTCTGTATCATGGAAAGGATTGTCCAAAATGTTAGGTTTCTCCCAGCTATAGCCAATATCCACAGATGCTCAACATGCTACAGGACCTGGCCTCAGGGTGATTTGTTAAAATCAAATGGGAGGATGTTTTCCCAAATTCCAGAGGAGCAGTGTCACACGGCAAGTTTCAGACGCCTGACCTGGGCTCAGCAGTCCCTGCCAGAGGAGCACCAGCTCCTGGAGCCTTCACCCTTGGCTCATCCAGGGAACGAGGAAGCTGCAGGGGCTGTAGCCCTGACAGCACCCGGCTGCACAATTTTGGCAGGCTTGTGCTGACTAAGACGTTCGCACTGACGATAAGAGCCAGCTCACGGGGGAATCTTTCTTCGGCTTCTCCCTTTATCCCAGAGATGTAAATCCACTACGTGCGTCTTTCACCACCGCACCCATGCTCCAAGATGATTTCATCTGGCCACGGAAAAGACAGACAAAACATGAATGCTCGATGCTTGTGGAAACAGGTGCGGTAAGAGCCATAGTTGGAGGGGTAAATAAGTTGAGAGACAGGCTTTTAATCAAATGACCCAGACAATATTGAATTCCCACATATTTTTGTTGTTGTAAACATGTTTTGATTATGAAATTGAAATATGCCAGGCTTTATGTTCTCACTGTAAAATATCACAGGAAAATGCACTGTAGTATTGGATGGGAGCATCACTGATCTTCTGTGCTAATGGTGACCAAAAGTTTGCTCTTTCTTCTGTGATTTTACCAAAAGTAGTTTTGAATTTATGCCTCAGCACATATGTAACTGGATATTTATCTACATCCATGGGGTGAGATACGTTGCATCCCTGGACGACCAGACCCGAAGAAAGAAGAACTCTGAATACCCACTTGCGGTTTAGGGAGGGATCAAGTTTCTCCCTGACTCCCTTGCCAGGCCATAAATTGCTTTTTTGTGCGTGGCCTGGCTTCCTTGCTGGCTTTTGCACCACAGCCTGAACCCATCCATTCCCCCCCCAGACCGCCTTGTCCCGGCTGAGGCCTGCAGCTCCCAGCAGGGCAGCAGCCACCACCGCTGCCCGCTCGCTCCTGCCTGCTGCCCCTTCCCTGAGGGCCTTGCCCAGCCACTGGGACCTGGAAGGGCCACACTGCAGTTTGCTAACAGGGCAGAAAGGGCAGCTGGATCCCTCTGTGCCAGCCAGAAATAAAAGCAAGGGCAGGGAGATGACCAGGCAGTCATCTGCTGAGCGCAGGGGGAGAGGAGAGGTCCCTGCTTGCCTGCCTGGCCCCTGGCATGCACAGCGGCAATATTATCTGCACCTCTGAGCATCCCAGGCTCGCCTGGCGCCGGGAGATAAAGGAATCGTATTGTATCTTTAAAGAGGGACAGGGCCCTGTGGCCCCATCTCAGACCCGGCAGGAAAAGGTCAGCAAGCGTGCAGGAGCGAGTGGTCACAGGAACGCAGGACACCCAAGTCACACAGGGCAAAGACCATCCTGGCATGGGCACTGCAGCCCAGCCGGGGCGGTGGGACAGCCCTCCCGCAGCTCCTCAGCCAAATGATGGACTACGTGCGGGGCGAGCTCCAGCACCCGAGGAACAACCTTCCTGCGGAGCAGAGAGAGAGGGAGGTGCAGAGAGCGGGGTGAGAGGGACCGTCAGCCTGAAGAGCGCTCAGGGCAGGGAAGTAAATAGGATAGAGCTGGGTGAAGTAAAACAGAAAAGAACAAAGTAAAAATAAATAGAGCAACATAAAAATAAATATATAAAAATAAATAGGACAGGATGAAGTAAAATAAAATAAATACATTTTATATGTAAAGTAAAATGTGGTGGGGAGGGAGGAGAAGTAGCCACTTTCTCGCTGGCTGCTGCCTCAGGAGCACAGTCCTGTCCCAGCTCATGGAAGGAGAAGGGTGGGTCTGACAGGGAAGAACTTCATCCCTGGAGGAACACTGCCTGGACAGTCCCCGCTGCCATGGCGGGAGCCTCCTCTGAAGAACGGGGGAGTTGGCTGCCACCCACCATGGCTGAAGAGGCTGCCCCATGTCCAGGTGGGTGGTGAAGGGGCCTCCCCTCTCCCCGGGTGCCAGCTCACCCTGATTCATGCCACCATTTCGCAGGCAGCTCTGGCTGGCAGTCAACAGGAACCTGATGACCCGGTCAAAGGCTGGAGCAGCTCACAGGCCACATCAGGCTTCCTGGCAGAGCCGGTGCCGTGGGTGCTCCCAGGAAAACGCAGGAGCGGGTTTTGGCGGCAGAGGAAGGCAAAGCACTTCCTTTTTCAGTGCATGCCCTCCTGGATTAGGCAGGACGAGGACACCTGACATCAGATGGCCTGTGCAGGTCCCTGTGGGGGACTGCCACCCAGTGTGAAATCTCCAAGGAATGCAACAGGGCACAGGAGATGTCCTGGGCCCACATGTCTAAGGCACCGGCTGGTTCACCAGCTTCCTCGAAAGGCACTGGTAGGACATGCACAGCAGGGGCAGGCTGCAAAATCTACCAGCCTTGGATTTCATCTGAGCTTAGGAGATGTTTCTGACCAGCCACTGCTTCAGCAGATGGCACTCTAGCTTGTAGGCCAGTATGTGCACTTGGAGATCCCTCTGCCAAAACTTGCTGTTATTTCACATCACTGCAAGTGTGGCCTGTCTGGAGGATTCCCTGATGGCTGGGGAGGAAGGGAAATGACAATGTCCCAAAAGCTTAGAAGGCAAAACCTCGGCAGGAGTCAGGTACTGAAGTTCCTTTGGTACCACAGAAAATCCCATCCAAAGTCCTCAGGCCTAGCACAGGCAGGTTATACAAGCTCACCTGCCCGTACACAGGCACTGCTGTCACTAGGACTTTTGCCCCATTCACAACAATAAAAGCACCAGCTTCCTGTTCCAGCTCCACTACCACTGCTCGCAGCATCGACGAGCGAGCACTTGCTAAGCGAGATCCTACAGTGGCGAGGCTGCCCCTCGCCAGGAGCCGGCGGGACAAAAAGCCTGCCCACCCCAAAGCAGCTCCTCCGGCCACTCCACCACAGCCTTGGTTGCATCAGCTGCTCTTGCAAAGCCGTTGGGCTCCACACAGCCACAGCCAAGGTGCGAACACACGTTTCGCTTGTCTGATGGCTGGTAACCTGTGGCAGAGGTGGCGAACAGCTGGGTTGAGCAAGTCTCCACTGCCACCAAGGGTACACCAGTCAAAGCCCTTGCACCAGTACATAAACACAAAGCACAGGTAAAAAGCCAAAGGATCAGCCATTTGAATGCAAATAAAAACCTCACTGTGTACTGAGAAGCACAAGGCAAAAATCACTGGTCGCCACAAAAAAAAAAAAATAGCTAGGCTTTTCATGGAGTAAGAGCTAAGCAGGAGCTCCCACTTCAGCCCAGGGACAACTGCGCCTGCTTCTCTGCAGAGGAGAATTCCTCTTTGACTGGGGAAGAAAACAGGGAACAGGCATAAGGAAAACAGCACATGGCAGCAATCATGGGAGAGTGGCAAACAGCCATCCTAACTGGTGGTCACAAAGCTGTCCAGCAGCTGCAAAGAGAGAGGAGGGAAGGGGGGAAATGAGCCAGAGGAAGATGGAGTGGAGGAGGAGGGGAGGAAGTTTTAAGGATGAGCAGATTGAGGGCAGCCTCTCAAACGAGTCAAAACTCACTGAGATGTGGTCATGACTCCCTGTTTAGTAGGAGGCATCTGTGAATGAATAAAAAGGAATAAAACCTGGACAACTAGGAAGTTGAAGTCAATCGGATTCATACATATTTAACAGGGACATTCATCCGAATAGAGGCCTGCTTGTAGCATGCTGGAAGCAAGTCACGCTGCCTGGGAGGCTCACACAGAAAGCCTCACTCTTGGCCAGCACAGGACAGAAAGGCAGGGGACTGCTCGTTGTCCTCGGGGAAAAAGCAGCTCCGATGTGAACGGAGGAGAAGATGAAGGAGCAGGTGAGATGCCAGGGAAAGGTTATCTCCCGCGCTGGTGAGATGTGGGGGAAAGGGCACACTCTTTGGACTCTGACCCGGGGAGGGCAGGAGAGACCATGCTCTGTTTCGCAGCTGAAACCCGCCTCCTGGCACATGCTGCAGGGGACAAGCAGGGCTGCTGCCTGTGGAGCTGGAGCACCTGAGCTGCGGCCCAGGAGACAGCATGGCTTCCCAGGCTGGGACAGCCCCAGGAAAAAGCTTTAGCTCTCATTTTCTGGTCCAGAGCTCTTGCTCTCAGTGCAGCAGTCTGGCTTTGACAAGAACCCCCAGAAAGGTGGACGAATGTGTGTCAGGATCATGACTGACATGAGGAGGATGAGGGATGGAGGGATCACATCTTCTCTGGTTTCTCTAACAATGGCCTGGATCTAGGTATGGACCTGGGTCATAACCTATTGCCACACATCCCAGTGGGCCTTTTCAGACCTGGATTAGTGGGAATTCAAGCCTAAGAGAACCACACCGCATCAAAACACCTTGCTTCTGCTCCACCTCTGCCTGGGCACTGGCTGAACTGATGCCCTTGTGTAGGGCTCTGCAACGGCATGTCCTGTGTCAGAGCTGCTCTGCAGGCAACCCTCAGCAGTCCCTTGGCATTTGATGTAAATCCTATTAGTACAGAAATGGGAAACCCACCTTGGGTACTATTGGCTTGGGAAGCGTCATCACGGCATTCCCCCTGCCTACTGTCTTCCATAGGCATCCCTATGAAACACAAAACCAATTCCTACCAAGACAAGTTTCCTCTCTGTCCGGCACAGGCCGTTGTAGGAGTTCCGCAACCCAGGCTATACGTCCTCGCTGACACCTGCTCAATCTCAGAGCCCTCCAGGGGTTTGCACAAGCACAACTGGCTGAACTTTCAGATGAGGCAGAGGAACACAGGCATTCTCATCCCACCAGAATTGCTACAGCCCTGTTGACATGGAGGCTGCTAGATGGTGTCTCCAGAGCACATTTCCCCCTCTCCTAGATGCGGAGATTCTCCCTTGGGGCAGAAGCAATGGCTTCGGTCCACCCTGTCACCTGTAGCAAACAAGCATCAGCCAGACAAGGAGAGGCTCTTATCTGGCAGATGGGAAGCAGGACGTAGCTGAAGAAAAAAGGGGAGCGCACCTACAGCACGTGACAGTAGTACGTGATATGTTCCAGAGATAAGTGAAAATGACGGTTATGAAAGAAACAGGAGGGGAAGGGATAAAAAAAAAGTCTTTTGGCCCGTGTCCAGGGGGAAAGGTTCATTTCTATCATCAGACTTAATGGTTCAGCCTAGGGAGAAACGCAAATGGCATCGGGTCCTCCCTTCCCAGAGAGGGAGAGCAGGGTCAAAGGCAGCACCACCTCTCCTCCCCCTGTGCATGCCATCTGCCTCAGCCTGACCCGAGGCAGGAGGTTGTCCTGAACTGCCATTGTGGCCGGGTTTAAGGAGAACAGCAGCGGTCTGCTGATCACTGCATCATGTAGGGAATCAGAAGTACTTTTGCCTCAGGCACCACGGTAAGCTCAGTAGGAACCAGTTTTCATGCATCAGATATATTACATGGATGCCACACATCCCCATTTGGCAACTCCCTCAAGTATTGCAAGCTTCTGGACAAAGGGACTCCAAACTCTCTGGATCTGGCACAGCACTCACTGGGCTTGAATTTAGACTTACATTCTTGGCTGGCAGCCCTGAGCGCTGGGAAGGAAGCATCCTTGTCCCCCCTCTCCTCCCTCCTTCCCCCTCCTGCCCCCGGATGGAAGGCGTATTGGATCGCTCCTCTCTGCGGGTGAGGGAGTGCTCTTCTTCTGAAATAACACCCTCTGTATGGGGAGCTCCACCAGTCCTGCTCTTCTCCATCCACCAGGAAAAAAATCTCTGCTGGAATCCTGTTCTGCTGGAATCAAAACACATCACAAAATCCAGCTGATTCTGCCAGGATTTCCCTTAAGAAGAAAATCAGGAAAACAAAGAGTTCCAGCGGTGCTGAAATATTTTTCAACATGTTTGAAATGCAACATAGCTGCTTTTTTTTTTTTTTTACTTCAAAACTACTTTCACTTTAATTTTGTGTCTGTATTGCATTAGGTAAGCCACAAAACTCAAAGCTTCCAGCTGATCCAAAACAAAACAAAACAAAAACAAGAATCGAGAGTAAAAAACTATAAGATTTTTAGATTTTCCAAATCAAATTCTGAAAAGTAAAAAACCTCTACAAAACTGAACTTAAATCTCAGTTTTCATCCTCTGTACAAATGTTAAACACTATTTGAAAACAATTCTCGATCTGTGAAATCTCCTAGTGTAGATAAGCCTTTAGTACTAGGTAGGATGGGAAAAGTGCTGTATTGTGTAAAAAGCTATTATAGAAGTGTTATAATTCCAGTAAGGGGTTCTACCAGTACAGCATCTAAAATTTTACATATATATATATATATAAAATCACCAATAAAAGCATATATCCAGGGGAGAAGCTATCTGTACATCAGGATTTACAGATTTAGGAATTATATAATCCTAAATGACATTTCCCACCATTGGTCCTCTAGACCACATGACTTTTCAAAACAGGGAAACTGACTTCAGCATCCTATTAACTGTGTCCTCATGTGCATGTATGCAGCTCCATTGGTCTTACAGGTGTAAATTAGGGCAGGATTTGGTCCATGACTTCCACAGCCCAAAAGAACAATTGCAAATCCTTAAAGGAGAGGGGGCGGGGGGGGGAAGAGACAATAGCCCTAAAACAATTAGTGGAATTAGAGACAAAAGAAAAATAATGATGTTGACAAAAGCAATGCTATATGTTAACGTGACCCTAAATAAAATCTTAGATACCGGCTAGTAAGTACTCTGTTGAAATCGCTGAACTGAACACTAAAATAAAGCCACTTTGGAGGGGGCAGCAGCTTTAAACCTACAGAAAGCAGCTTTACATACCAACCGCAGGCAGGGAGTAAAGAACACTGTGTTTAAACAGAAATTGCAGGAAGTGTGTGGGTGGCAATAGCCATCCTCCACGCTAGAGTTTAGTGGAGGACACTGCGACCATTCCTGTGGCTGGTCCAGGGAAATCTCCATGATGTGGTGAGATACGCTGCCAAGGCGCACCCTGTTTTCCAAGGGACACCCTGCTTTCCAAAGGCTCAGCAGCCAGGCTTGGGATGAGCCTTCTGGAATTGCCATGGACTGAAATGGAATTAGAAGAGCCAGAAATGAAAGGTGAGATCTTGGACCAAATACAATAGATCTTGGATGCTGCACAAAAGTCACAGAGATCAGATGTCACCCAGCAATTTGGGGAAGATGGGATAATATCAAAGAGAAGGTAGGCCAGCTATGTTAAGAGGAAGAAGACTCCTTCGATCATAGCCCAGACCTATGAGTCAGAAAATCTAGTTTCTACCCCTGGCAAAGCTGAAAACTTCTACCCTTGGCAAAGCTGACCTATGAGTCAGAAAATCTAGTTTCTACCCTTGGCAAAGCTGAAAACTTCCTGTGACATCTTAAAAAAAACCAATTTGCTGCTCACTACAACAGGATAATAATTTACACAGTCCAGAGCTTTAAATTAACTGAAGTTTGTAGACTGCTTGGAGCTCCCGAGGTGAAAAGTGCTCTTACCTTAAAACACAGCAACAAAACCCTCCTGCAGTCCATCTGCTGAGCACAGCAGGAATGGTTCCAGCAGGGTACCATACACAGCCAGCTCCCACTGATGTAAAACACGCTTTAGAGCTTGCTACTTAGTGCCATTGACAATAAGGTGCCACCATACCACCTCCTCCTTTGCCTCCTATTCCTTATAACCAGCTATATCCCACTACATTCTTCGTGAATGGAAACTATTCATATCATTATATCAGGTATAGCCAAGTAAACAGGAAAAAAACAAAAGATTTGCTAGTGGGTGCTGGCGGAAGGGAAGAGGTAATGGCGATCAGCAGCTTTGGCAGCTATACAAATGGTACCAGGCATGGCAATTTCGTTAACCACCTCTCTGTCAAGAAAGCCAGGGATTCATATTTAGAGAAGGCTTTCCAACATGCTGTTGGCTCTTATCTTGACCCAGCATTGCATATGCTATTAATCACAGGCCGTGACAGAAATTATATCAGCATCAGCAGCAACCAGAGTAGCAGAATAGTCTACGTGGAAAAAAAAAGCAACTAAAACCCCACTGATGTTTACTGTGAATAATGTCAATTGTACTACAGTTTCCACCTTCCAGTTGGAATAATTTGGCTCTGAGCTGGTGAAAACACTTTCAGAATACTGGCTGGAAGGAAGACAGCATCCAGATGTATTTGACAGGAGTAAAAAACTATGTAAGCCTTACGTTTCTTGTCTAAAAGTCACCACCTCAAAATAGCTTGTGATCTAGTTATTTTTATTTAGAGAAGCGCCTGTGCCTTGAGTTTGGATCTGAGTCCAAATTCCACTAGAGTTTCAGACTGCTGTTAAGGTAGGATGCTCCATTCTGGCCCAGTTCAGAAACAGGATGACTAGTAAGTTAGGTATCTCATTTAGAGCCAGACTCAGACATTAGTATGGCCCATATTTTACAGGTTTGGGTCATACAATAAATCAGTAGCCTTACACAAAAGGGCAAGTTTGTTTCTTGATGAAAGGAGAATTTTAAAACTGTGTGTTCATTTCCATGTTTCTGAAAGGCTGCAGGTTGTTTCTGGGATGTTGGGAAGACTCCTGAGCTTCACCAGTCCTCAGAGGGGACCATACGATAATGGAGAGCACATTTTACCACCTGAAAATCATAGCAGTGGATACTATCAGCTCTCCGTGTTAAAGCATTACCAGCACACAGACGCATTTACAACCGGGCCACAGTATTACAGCTTGCTCCATTTAGCCTGTGTATGTGTCAAGGATTCTTTGACAGTTCTGTATTTTTGGATCTGGAAACCCTGTAAGAACTCCAGGATCTCTTAAATAACACCTGCACGTTTTTTCCTGCTTCCTCCCATTGCTGAATGATCCCTTGAGCACAGGAGCTTTCTTCTTTGCCCCTAACTGGATATTCTTAAACATTTTATTATAACTTGTTGGTTCAGCTTTAACCACAGCGGTACTAACACAATAATTAATGCAAATTCCTTGTAAACAGTCTGTTAGTAAATGTGGATAATAATGATCTCTTAGTTACCTGGGCTTCTACCACACTGTGTGCCCATCCTACAGCTTTTGTTTACACAAGAGGCTGACACAGCTCCAAATACACCACTTTAGTTGCTCACGTAACAAACAAGTACTTCACATGTATTTTACGTGCATGCTTGGCACAAAATATCCAACTATGTATTCACCAAAACAGGAGTAACATGATCTGTTCCAGTAGATGTATCCAGTCCTACACATGTGCCTTACCAGCCCTCAGACCTGTAGGAGGCAATGCAGGAACTGTCTGGGGCTATGGATGTGTTCTGTGGGAAAGGCTACAGCCTTCTTTTCTTTTCTTTTCTTTTCTTTTTTCTTCTCTTCTTTCTAAAACTGAAGGTAAGGCTGTGCTAGTAAACAGCTCTCTCTTAAAGGTAAAGCAACATCAGCTGGATTAACTAACACCACCTTTTGTCAGCACTTAAAACTGAGAGGCTTCACCTGACAGATTAGGAAGACCTTTTCTATTAGCAGAGCAAGGGGTACAGGTGCCATCAGCAGAGGATTGGTAGCAAGCATCTGGAATGGCTGTAAGATCTCCAACCAGCTCAGCTGTTTGAAAATAAATGTCTGTCCACAGCCTTATGGAACTGAGCTGGTACATCTTCAGACATCCCTTACATAAATCTCTTGTACACTCAAGAGATTTATGATAAACACTTGCTCCTTCCTTAACCTCCAAAACCTTTTCCACCTGCTGAATAACATAAGATTCCTTCCCCTCACCCAGCCTGTTCAATATCTATATAAAGCCTCTAGAGAAGATTCGGTGGCACCATGGACTGACTTGTCAGCAGTACACATATGACACCCATCTCTACATCATCTTCACCTCCCATGCAAATAACACCATTACCCAGCTCTTCAAGGGCTTGGCTGAGATCAGCAAATGAATGAAGAGAAGTTGGCAGAAGCTGAATTGTCACAAGAGCCTGGGCTGATGGTGGTATAGGAAATTATTTTACATTTCCATAATGTCATCCATTTTCCATTGCTGGAATTAAGACTAATTGAAGATTTAATGTTCATCTGAACTCATTCATCCTGGAAACCCCAACAACTGTTGCTGCAAAACCCTCAATACCTCGGCACTACTTCTGATTGGATGACTTGCTAGATTGAACCTGGCCCTTATGCTTGACTACCACAACCTAGCGGGTTTAGAAGTGACACCCCATACAAGAATGCTTCAATCCATTTACTCAGCAGCACGAGATCACGAAACAAGCTTGAGTGCTGTTCTTTGCTCTGCTTGACCACTCAGTCCCAGCTTAAATTCAAGGCTCTGCCCTTATTTTCAAAGCCTTCATGACCTTAGCAAAAATTGGTGTAAGGACATCCACACATCTAATATTATATTGAAATCTGACAGTTATATTGCTCTGTAACAAAATATATACCCAATGTGAAGGTGTGTGCACCAGAGATTCCCTAGTGCCTAGAACACGATTATGGACTCCTGATCACCTGTGGGAGACAACCATAAATCTCAAAAGTGCAGAACAAAAGAGAAACTCCAGTTTTCCAACCCAGCCTTCCCATCTCTATTCTAACCATACCAAAACCACCAGTACAAACAAGTGGTCCATGACTGACAGACAGGATGAAGTCTGATTCCCAAGCGCACATTCCAGTGGGAGTTCTCTGGTGCCAGATAAAAGGTGAGCTGAGCTGACAGCACCATGATGCTTCTAGCACAATCAGGGTCCCTCGTGTACCCACCTGCATCTCCCTTTTAACCTTGTAGGAACTTCACTTTCAGATCTGTATTCTTTTGCCAAACTAACTGACCAACAGGCCCACACTTTTGGGGAGATTTGAAGGTAGGGCACATGGAATCACATACACAGACAGACATACACTCACAGCATGAATACAGAGGCATTGTTTTACTAGGCAACAGTTACTGGCAAAAATACCCTATGTAAAAAATAGGAGAGGAAAAGAAAGAGAAAAATGTTGAAGATGCCTTGTGTTCGTTTTCATGAGCTCATAAAGTAATTGGAGGCAGATACATAAAGGTATCCAGGAACATCTGAGGAGTCATTGCTTTCCAACACACCAGTGACAGTCAGACTCAGAAGCTGGAGAGAATCACACAAACATTTTCGAATGACAAATGAAGCACTAATGATAATCATATCTGAAATAAATTTATTTCCTCCTAAACCAAACACAAAAGCTGCTTTTCAATTACATGAGACGAAAAACACATCAAAAAGTCTAGAAGGTACCATTGAAATACCCTTGAATCTATGTCTATAACTCACTGCTACAGAGGGAGGGGGCCTTGTTTTAAGATTGCACTTCCACGTTACTTTTGAATTTCCTGACCACTGCTGTGTTGCAATATATCTAACTACGTTTAAATTGCCTGCCAAGGAAAGTAAAACAGAGGTACCTCAATAGGGGAACCCACCAGCTGGGTATCTATACAATATTCAGAATAAATGCTCTGATAACACAGAATCCTCACGATGCATCTAACATTGCAGGAACCCCCCCAGCTGGTTTTGCCTGGAAGGAAAAACATGTATGTATGAGCAGGGATACTGTTCAGAGACACTAAAACACATTTATAATACTCCATCCTGTTTTCTTCAGCACAAAAATAAGCCCTGAAGAATACATGTCAGATATTTATTTCTGACAACTGGCAATAACTTTGTGCATTTCAAATGCCAGTCGGAGAACTTTTCAAATGATTGAAAGGTGCAGGAAGGTCAAAAAAGCTTGGAAGTCTTGCCAAAGATGATAAAACTTTGCTGAATTTGTTAAACTTACGCTCCCATGAAATTTTCACCGCAACAACCATTGAGCTTGACATCTGCCTAAATCTGTCCAGACCTTTGGGCTAATCTGACAAGGAATAAGTGACCAAGCAAACCATCAGGCGAGAAACTTGGAATTACTGAAGAGATCCACTCGAAGCCTTGCCACAGTGGGGTTCTATCTCGTCAGGCCCTTCCAGTGTTGATTCCAGCAGTAACATTTGGGTTGGCACACCATGCCAGTGAGTCAGCATTTTCAAGTTACAACTGAGAAAACAAGGGAAAAAAAAAAAAGTTGGTTTCATTATTTGGTAAGGCAGCTAGCATCATCATAGAAGTGTTCAATTTTTAATGCAAACCAACTCCTGCCCGTTCCTTCCCAAAACTCTGCCTCCTTTTCTTAAATGGACAATTCAGAAATCAGGCAGGGTATGCTGATCCAGTAACAGGCATCAATAGTGAAACGGGATTACGTTCCACTGGTTTAGAACATGAGTACAACCCTGGGTGGGGCCACTGGAGGATCAGCTCTTAATAAGGTGTCCAATTTATAATCTAGCAGGGTGAGGAGCAACTGGCTCTCAGAATGAATAGCTCTTCTGTGTAACCATCTCCTGAGGCTGGCTGCCTGGCCAGCCTGCCTCATCCTTTTCTCTCTCCCTCACAGATGTTACTCTTTTCACTAACTTTTTTTTTTTTTCCCCCAGACTGGAAATATAAAGAGGAAGGAAGACAAGGTATCCACCCGTATCTGGTTGGACACTGCAAACTGCAGCAAAATGAGCAAACTATCTGCTAGCTTAACAGGAAATAAACCCCTGGTATTTACTTATTCCAAAAAGGCTTCATTTCAACCTAAGATCCTGTTCCCAGGGACCGACTTCATGCCAAGAGATGTCTTTATTAGGAATGTTCTGTGCAACAACCCCAGCTCTGTGGGACACCAGGCCCTACACACAGCGCGCAGCCCATGGGGCAAGGAGGAATGGTCACACGCTGCAGAGGACAGGAGATAAGCAAAGGGATGTGATTCCCAAACTGATGCTCTCTCCGGTTTTGTCTTAAACCTCTTCTGTTAAACGATGTCTGGTGACTCCGCCGAGGGTTGCAAAGCTAATAAACTGATCGTTTCAAACAGCCAGACTAGCTCCCTCGGAAGTTATTTCCGACAGCACATCCCCGAGATGCCACGACCGCCTTATCCGCCGCGTCGACATTTTTCCCCTTACGGAGCTACAGGGCCACAAGCATTTTCCTCAGCCGAGCTGCATCCCATAGAGACGCCCAGCCTGCGGGCCAAGCCCAGCCATATCCCAAGGAGGGGCTGCAGCGGGGGCCAGCGCGCCGTGCGAGCCTGCGGCGGGCCCGGCGGTGCGGGGAGGGCGGCGGCGGCAGCCCGGCCCCCGCCCGGCCCAGCGTACGGCGCAGCACCCTCTGGTGGCGCGCACAAACCCGGCCGCGGCCCGCCCGGCCACCCGCAGACCGGCCGTGCCGAGCCGGGGTCGGATCCCGCCTCACGGGAACACCTGCCACAGCAGCCCGGGAGGCCAGAACGGCCCTTCAAATGGAAGCGAGTGACTTAGCGTGCAGGTCGGAAACAGTCAGACACGCCGATGAACGAGCACCCGTCCTCAGCTGCAGAAAGACCTGCAGGAAGACTTAGCATAGCAGTTCTGCAAAGACTGGCAGCGCAGTTGAGCATCTCTCTCCCTCCCCTTCTCCGGATCAGCAAAGCAGTTTTCTCTCCCTGCCCTGGGAGACTTGTCGCAGAGCCTCCTACACCTCCAGGAGATACATTTAATAGTTTTCCTTTCCACGGTGATGATCTAATCTGACCGCTCACAAAGCATAAATCTGCAGCACGTTGTGTGCAGGAATGACTGCTCCCCAGTACCTATAATCCTCCTTTTTTTCTGTCTCTGTGCTGGCAGTACATTGTGTAGAATGACTCTCTCCCATCTGCAGCACTTAATACACACAAAAAAAACCCCTTAAATACAACTTCACCTGAAAACTTTCCATTATTCTGTGCTTCCCCTCTTGCCAAAGCAAAGTGAAAGGTGATACAACCAGCCATTTGATCGATCTTTGTCAGGGTCAGGGGCATCTGGCTCCTGTAGGATTTTTTATAGTAGGAGTCTGTTTCTAGGACCGTTGGCTCTTTTGCAGCAGGATGCTCTTTTCAGGATCCAGTTTAGGCTGAACTCTGAAAGACCACAGAGAAAGAAGAAGCAAGGGAGCATGCAGCGCATGCACTCAACTTCCTGGAGAAGACACCCAAGCTGTTCTTATCAACCACAGTCAGTCCTCCCCGGGCTCTACGGCTGGTCCCGGCAGTTGCCAGCACTGTGGGCTCAGAGGGCATGGGAAGCGACCCGCAGCTGGCCTGGGGGAGCCTGCCCAGTTTGATCAGTGTTTTCAATTAGCAGCTTGCTCAGCAGCCACATCATGGTCTGTGTGAAATGCTAAGTGTCATTAGCAGTCTCTTGGTCCAAAATGTTCGGGAGAGCCACTGTTCTGTCCCCATCCTCATGGGGTCTTTGCATCTGGGAGGAATGCCTGGGATGGAGAACACAAAAGGACAAGCTGGACCAGAGTACCCGTTATGCCATTCAAAAAAAAATGAAAATAAGATGTCAACAACTTCTGTGGGCCTAATTGTTTCTTCTCAAACAGATTGTTAGCTTATGTGAATCAGGGTAGCTCTGCTGAAGAATGGAAAGGGGGAGGGGGATAGCCTTGGGATCAGAGAGGCACAATATGGGTCTTTATCCCCATTGCTTACTGGCTACTGAGTAACATTAACTTATTGCCGCCACCCCCCGCCACCAAGAGATAGTGGCACTAAGAGAGGTGAAGAGGCACGGGGTGGCAAACAGCAAGACTGCGTTTCTGCAAACACCACCGTGCAAGGCCACCTGAAGGATCAGGCCTTGACTCCCTCTCTCTGCAACTCCCACTCTTGTTCTGCTGCTCAGCTCTATCGTGAAACTGAAACACACAAAACTAAGCTGATTAAAAACCAGAAGCAGTTATTTTCTGAGCCAGATTGCTTTCCTCATTTGGTCCACCTTACAGCCACATGCATTCTGGACCAGGTATAAAGAAAATACAACTGCTTCTTTCAGCATCAGTGCCAGCTTGAAGAGTTCATCAAACTACAGCCTGGTGTAGTTTGGGAAATCCCACAGAGAGCAAAAAGAGAAGGAAGCTGTACTTTAATTTCAGCAAAACACTGAACACAGACAAAGAGCAGGCAGTGAGTGAGTGATGCAAACACACCTAGTCAGATTTCTCCACTGGACCTTCAAGAGAAAAAGAGGTAAAACATCAAGCACAAAGGGCAGCCTGAGTTCTCCAAACACAAAATCAGGACAAGCCAAATCCTGTCCAATTGCACAACATTAAAGAGTGATTCTGTGCTCTCTTACCTTGTGCTAAGGGAACAGCAATGTTCTGACCTGCAGTGATTTATGTGTAGCAAATCTGTGCTCATAAACAAGTGAGAGGAACCAAAATCTCATGCCCTAATCCTTCCAAGCAAACCCAAATTCTTTATGGGCATACAACATTAGGCTGAGCTTGCTGCTGAAGGAGGTAATGTTTATCCTTATTTGAATCCAATAAAAAGACCAAAACAAGAGAAACAATGCTCAAAGAGCTCGTCTCCTTCACATTTGCAAATAATGCTACCAAAAAATTAATTGCTTCACATGCTTTACAAACATTAATTAATTTAGCCTGATGTCTCCCCAGCTGGACAGGTGTTATCATCTCCACTGAACATATGAGCAAGCTGAGTAAGACAGAGCTGGCCCTGTTTTTTCTAAGTAGCATCTAATTTTCAGTGTGCTTCTGTGTACAGGCAGTTTCTGTTACTTTTGGCTAGAGCTATAAATGATTAATACATGTGCAAGACAGATTCTGAGTATCTCAAGCTACTGGAGGGCTAAAATTAAAGCCCATGCTTGAAAATATGAACCTAAAGGACTTGCCCATGGCTGGGCAAGACAGGAAATCTGTTGCAGGATCAGGAAAATAAGCCAAGTCTTCAGATTCCTTGGGGCTTGTCTCCACAAGAAACCTAGGGAAGCAACGTAAAATTGCAGCATGCCAGAAACATTCTCCCCAAGTGGACCCTTTGGTTTTTGATGCTTTCAAAGAGCAAGTTTTAACCCCTCCATAAATTCATCCCTTCCCCACAAACACAGAGACACCCACTTATCACTGCTGAATACCGTAGCTTGTTGTCACTGCCTAAACTGAAAGGTGATGGTGACATGAAGGATGTGGTGACTCAGGAGGTAGCAATAAGAAAGTCAAGGGTAAAGTTTCACTTTGGTTGCAGCAGAAAACTTCTCCATGAAGATGCTCTTGGTTTGCAAGCAGCGATGAAGTAGCTTACCAGTATTTCAAAGAGGGGTGAGCTACCTCCCACTTAGCACACACAAAGATTATGTCTACGCATTTTAGCAGACACAGGCTATCTGAGTAGCTGCCCCCATTAGCTGGAGCATGATGCCAGCCCGAAGGAGGAGCTGTGTGGTTTCACACTAGAAATAAGCAGCAGGTCTCTTTGCAATAAACTGTCTAGAGATAATCTAACAACGTCCACACAGGGGGCTGGGCTACAGAAGCACATCCTCCCAAGCTAAGGTGCTGGTAGAACAGGCTGTCCTCCTAGCCTCTGGTTACCATCCATTCAGGTCTGCTTTGCTGAACTGTGCTTGAATGCTTCTCACATTTTTTCAGTCTGAATGAGGTAGGTTAGCAGAGGCCTAGTACCTCAACGTTATAAGCTACCACCCAATGCAAGGTGGGAAGCAGTCACCCCACGGTCTGCTCCCTGGATCTGAAGCAGCAGGAACCTCCAGCACCAGGGAAGAGCTGGAGACGGTAACTTCTGCCACAGCCTACGCGAGCATTGACGGCCTAAGTGCAGCGTGACCGCATCCAAGAAGTTCGTGCTCTGGCTTGTCACATGCCAGCTTTCACATGGAGATGAGCCTGGTGCTAATGCATTAGGCTTGGCTAACATTTTAAACAGTGCACTCATAGCTTTGCCATGACTTAAATTCTCCAATTGGTAAGATACAGCTTAACTGGCAAAAATCAGCGTAGGCTAGGTCTGCCAAAACTGGTCCAAAGGAAGACATTGGTACCCTGCAGTGAGGATGGCAGCCGACCACAGGGTGACCACCCAGTAGGTGTGTACACTGTGGAAGCAGGCCTAAGGGTGCTTTATGGTCTTGGAGGACTTGAGAAGAGTAGGAGCACCAGAACAGATGTAACACTGGTTTTGCCACTTCAGGTTACTGACATACATCTGTTCAGACTGAAGCACAGCCCCTTTGTGTAGCTCCCCCTCATCCCTCACACACCCATAGAGATGCTTACACCTGCTGTCCCATGACATGGAATCAAGTGTTTGTGTAGCTGAGCTCTGAAGACATTTTTAAGGGCCTTTGGGTTTAAAAAAAAAAAAAAACAACCCACCAAACATCCTCCCTGAAAAGTTCATCTTTTCTTTTAAGTGGATCATTTCACAGAACTGGCTTAAAGGGCAGCTAGACAAACAGCTGAATCAGCACAGTTGATGAAGCAGTAACCTGGGGCAGCGGAGAAGGAGCCGACAGGAGCAGCCGCCTCGCTCAGCTGCAAGCTAGAGCAGTACGCCTGGCTGCAGCCCATACCAATACCTTCCAAAGTGTCTGTTTTGGTTTGGATTAGGTGGTTTTTTTTCTTAGGTTTCCTAAGGAAATTAGGCTTATGCAATTGCTCTGTCCCTTGGTCTTCCTGTAATCCCTTTCAAATCCGCTGTCCAATCTCAGTCAAATCTGAAAGAGTTTCGAACATAGCATGTCTTTCTAAATCAGCCAGTGTCTGGGTAGAAGCCCAAACTCCTGTCCTCTGCACAGAGAAAGTCAGGCAAGACCCAGCTGCCAGCCAGCGCTGCCAGTTAGCCAACACATGACTCTGGCCTGGGGTTTCAGGCGGACAGGGAGGGAGGTGAGGTGGTGGACCTGATGCTCATCCTATGAGGCCAGGCTTTATCACTTCGATTGTTCATGCACAGCCTGCTTTAATCCAGACGTTGAAACTTATGGCATGTAGACTTCAGTACATACTTGTCTTTTAAAAAACAGTATGTATCCTTCTGTAAGTCATTAAGATGTAGTTAATACTTTTAGCTCCATTCAGTGATTTCTGTATCAGGCTATTGTAAGATTGTCTTAACAACACAAGTATTACAGACATCCTTAGTGCAGAAAGGGTGATATTTAATTCTGTGCAGGGGGCTCAAATGTACCGTTTGTGCAATGTGATGCCTGATACTGTATTTATATTGCCAGAACGCCTTTTCTGTGGGGAACTCAATACAGAGATGAATCCCATCTAACATGAGAGGAGAGAAGCAACTTGTTATCCAGATAGGTTATTCACTGATCTATAAATCAGAAAGAATAACAATGCATACTGTATTCCTGCCTGTTCCCACACACTCCTTCTTGTCATCACAAGAGGTCTTTAGTACCCTGAAATACAGCTTGACAATAAAAATTAATTGAAAGTGCACTAGAATCATTAACTTTTGGAGCTTCACAGTTTGCCCATCCTTAAATAACACTGGTTATAAAATCCTGTTTGTGCTACAATTCCTTGGCTCTCTGCCATGTAGCATGTACAGAAATCAGCAATATGTGCAGCAGGGACTTAGCTGGCTATAATACGAGCGCACATAATGGACTTTCTTCTTTAGCTCAGCAGCAAAACACTGACTCAGATCTAGAGACCGGTTATAGTCCCAGCGGTGTTTACTCCATGTAATTAGCAGTATCAAGTGTGTTGTCTTTTGGGTAGCCTGATTGTTTCCATATGCACGAGTACCTTCTGTGAAAGTAGACAGAGCAAGAGGCAGACGGCATTCAAAGCGTGCGCAGCGCTACGGGAAGCACATATGTTTTAAATACATTATCTCTACAATTAAGAAGAGTTTATAAATCGGTCATATAAATCTTCAAGAACAGGGCCAGTGGAGAAAGAAAAAGACCTTCTTTTCAAGCACAGACTCCACCTGGGTAACTGCTCGCACCCAGGTCCCCGAGATGGGGCAGACATCTCCCTGCTTGCTGATGGGAAAGCGACATGAATCAGTAGCTCAGGCGGAGTGGGGAGCCTTGCTCCGAAGCTGGCGCGCGTTGCTCCAGGCAGGGAAAGGCTGTTGATGCTGTGTTGGGGCCCGGCCGGCGTTTGAGGTGGGGCGTGCCTGGGAATGCCGCACAGCATTCATCTTAGGGGCAGGTACTTGCTGAAATTCCAATTACCAAGAGAGATGGCTGAGGCAGAGCAAGGCCTTGCCGTTGCCGTGCAAGGAGGTACAGTTTTTTTACCTCAGGGTAATGTTTCTGACCGATCCTGAGGTAAAAAAGCAGCAAAGCTGAGCAGCTTCAGCCTCACTGCAAGGCAAACCAGGCGAGGTCAACCCTGAATGGGGGTGTGCTGCTGGCCTCGCCTGCTTTACCACATCAGCAGCAGTTTTTGAAAAGAAAAAAAAAACAAAAACCACACCTTGAGAGCAGGAAAGACAGGCCTTAATGTCCATTTTGAAATAAAGAGTATAGAAAGGGGTTTGTTTGCGGTTATTTGCCTCTTGTTCTCCCTCTCCCTTCCATGCCCCCCAATGTTGCAATGTCTGACGGGTGCTCTCACCCCCAACCACCAGGCCTTCACCCCGCAGCCGGCAGCGTGGCCAGAGGCTGTGAGGAAGCAGGGAGGGACAGGGAGATTCATTCCCACTGCGGCCTGGCTCCTCCTGCTCCACGTGTCCTTGGCATCCTCCAGGCACCTCTCATTACAGCAGGGCCCCTCCGCACCTCACCCGTCATGGTGGTGCACCTCAAGGCGCGCCTTGCTCTTTGGGAAAGGCGCTCCCAGGATATTCCCTCGCATGCTTATTTTTATGGCTGCAGTAGGTGCCTGAATAAAGGCCATCTTCAGTAACTGTCTCAGGCTACTCGCCGGCTCCTGCCCTCAGCACACTCCCTTGTGCCATCGCAGCGGCCCAGGACAGCCCGGGACAGCCTCCCCACCACCCTCCTCCAAGCCTGTCCAAACCTCCTACGTACGCGTCATCTGCTTTATCACTTTGCTAACGATATTTCAGTATCTGTTCTGTAGCAAACCACTCTTTATCCATAATGTGAACTTGCCAAAGGAGAGTGCTAGACCTGGGTATTACAACCATCATCTTTATTAAAGCAGATACAGTAAAGGTTTAACCTTAAAACTTGCCTTGCAATACAGAAAATACACCCCAGCAAAGCACCTTTAAACTTGAGCAACTGCAGCTAGGCTCAGTGTCTGTACCAACTTGCATCATACAATTTCACCTCCCTTTCTCCCCTACCTCTAGGAACCATCACAAAAAGCTCCCCAAACAAGCCGTTTAATTAATAAATCTTCACTATGAAGTACCACAAAACAATATTTTATGCAATAAATCCAGACAATACCTTCTTCTCTACAGCTCTTCTTGGAAATATCTTGCAGTTGCTGATTTGGATAGGATTTTTGCAAGCCTAGTAAGAAGTAAAAATCCTTTATAGAAGGCATACGCTACTCATCAACAATTGTTCATTAAACAGTCTAGCAGTTTGTTTCAATCATGTCTTCTGACATTAGGAATGGAGATGCTACTATTTTAATAATAAGCTATCAAACACTATTGCAAATAGTCACTGTTCTTTAATTTCTTGAAAAACTCTAAGAGGGGAAAAATGCATTTGCAGCACAGCTGTTGCTGCCTATTCAGAAGCGTGTTTTATCTCAACAAGAATATTTGGTTATCCCAGTGAAAAATACTGCACTCAAAATTAGTAGTTTTTACATCTATCGCTGTTACCGTTCTGCATTTATTATTTTCTTGGTGGTTTCTCCTGGTTCTTTTCAAATTTTTCTTTGCTCATTTCCACTTAAATGTCTGTCATTGACAAGTGCACTTTCACGGCATGTGGTCGTTGTCGTAGTCACAACAGATGCAGGGAAGCACAGTGTATTCACTTGACCTAAAAAACATTACCAGGGAGCGAAATAACCTGTTTGCAATCTTGTATCCTTACAAACATCCCTGCAGGTGTGTAACTCTTCCCTAGTGCATGGCTAACTATAGGTGCCAACTCACTGTTGTGCAGAAATACCTGAGGAAGGTTTAAAGATGCTTGAGGTACTGCTACCAGCTTAGTACTGGCAGCACAAAGGACAGTGCATGCTAATTTAAAGCTTATGTAAATAATAAATACGTTTTAGGGCCCTTTTATGTGTAAAACATTAGGTTAAATGAGAAGAATGACCATTTGGTTCAAATTTAATAATTAAAAATACAAATGTACTACATACTCAGTACCTAGAACTTTGCTATATGCACATTTATATATATAGAGAGAGTATCTGGAAAACCACCTTTTCCGTGGTGATGGAAATAATATACTGCTTATGTGTCATGTTATTTTGAGTCATTATTAATCTATTACTCAACTAGTTTTGTAAATGTGGTACAGCACTAAAGATTTAGGGTGACATTGAGGATTCAGGCCCCCGACTCCGCAGATGTAAGCATGTGTGTAACATGTGCTGAAGTGCTTACAGGAACAGAGCAGAAATATGTATCAAGCCCAAACTTGAAAACAGGTGGTTTTAAGTTATACAAGCACAAAGAGCAGTGAACAATTTTTTAAGCAGCCACTTTTTGCATTCAGAAATTAAAGCAGCTATTTTTATTCCCGTTTCCACCACTCAAAAAGAAAAGACCCCAGCGGGCTGAGAAAGCAGTACATGAAATCTACGTTGTAATTTTAAAACTGAGGCTCCTTTCCACCATGGGGGGGGGGGGGTGTGCAGGAATTCACTTTTTTTGCCTTTTTTTTTTCCCCCAGGGACTGCTGGGCTAGCAGCGGCCTGTGTCCCAGACTGGCGGGCATCTAACACTGTGGGATGAGGGCAATTCCTTGGCACAAACCAGGGCAGCCTCGCAGAGTGGGCTCCGCAGCATGGCTGGAAAGCAGTCTGCTCGTGATTATAGCTGGTATTTTGCAATAACAGAACCGGAAAAAAACCCAAAACAAAAACCAAAACAAAAATGGCTTCCATTAACATCTCAGCCGAGGGAACTCTGAAACCCGGCACCTGCTCAGGGGTGCTGGGGGCCACCTTGCCCTCCTCCTTGCCTCAGGGGCGGCCCCATGCCCTGAGGGGAGGCAGGTAATGCCGAGGCCCGGAGCAGGGCCTTGTCCCCCTGCAGCTGTCAACCTCCTCCTGAGCCTCACCAGGCCCAGCCACACTCCAAATTTTGGTACCCCCCGGGGTGGCACATGCACCCCCAGGCTGTGTCCACACCCCCCAAGCAGCAGGGCACGCCCAGGCTTGTCTGCACCCCTCCTAAGTTGCAGGGGCCTCCCGTGGCCTGGTGAGGCCTGTGGCTGCCCGTGGCGCAAGGCCGGGGATAGGTGGGCAGCCCTGGTGTCGGGGTGAGGTGAGGTGGGGCGTGGGGGTTAATGTCTGCCCCCAGCGTGGGGTGAAATCCCTCTCAGCTGCCCGCAGGGGAAGGGAGTGTCCCTCACACGGTAAGATGGGTGCTGTGAGCAGCCGCCGAGATGCAAAACCAGTCAGGAGCTCCCTCTTCTTACTCACCTACCTGCCCGCTGCGGCGGGAGGCAGGAGGAGGTTTTGCAATATCTGGGGAAAGGGACGAGCCCCGGGATCGTGAGAGTGGGAGAGGAATGGCAGGGTTACATAAAGGAGGTGGGTGAGTAGGGGAGCAGGACAGCCAGACACATGCACCCAGGCTAATCCAGAGGCAAGGGGATGGCGGAAGGGTTGTTGGAAGAGGAAATGGAGCGCTCACCCAAGCATGGCTGGCTGGCTGGGGAGTGGAGGGAAGGGGGACAGCCTTATGCTGCATTTGGTGCGGGTGCATGCTTCAATGCGAGTGCATGAAAGGGCTGGACAAAAGAAAGAAGCACCATCGCAGCGCGTACAGGGCAGCAAGAGGGAAGACCTCCTGTCCAGGAGGTTTGTGGTTCCCCCTCCTATTCTCCGCACACTGCTGGGCAAACCTGCGCTTCTGCTGCTTGCTAGGAGACAGCACACAGCTTGGTGGCTGCGGGTGCGTGAGGCTTGCTAAATGGAGGCTCCTGCTGCCCTGCTAGTTGCTGCTGTGCTCTGGGAGGGAGGAGGAGATGGAGGAGGAGGAGGAGGGAGGGATGTGAAAGTGGGTCAGGAATGTAACTAGACTCTGCCCCCCTTGTTGCAGGCACAGGCGGCGCTGCCTTAGCGATGGAAAGCAGGCATTTCACTGTTGATGTTCCCCAGTTGTACCGGCTGACGGTTACTAAGGGATCCTAAAGGATGTGTTTCCCTGTGACCCTTTGAGAAGAAAAACTTAGTTGCCGCAGTAACCAAGTTTGGCTTGGATGCAATGATGCAGTAAATATCATAGGTGAGCTTGCTAATGGAGGAGGAAGCTGAAACTGTATACGTTGGATAACTCTTGCAGTCAGGTCAGGAAACATTTAAAAAATGTCCCAACAAACTGTATTAGTTAAGTACAAGACTTTTACATTTCCTGATGCAATAAAACTCTCAGAATTTATCCCCTATGCATTGTAAACTACTAAGAAAATGGAGATAGAAATAAACTGCCTTACTGATGTAGCATGAGGTGCAGAGCTCACCCACAACTCTGCAGTAGCCCTGTGCAGCCCTTTTCCATGCAAGTAATTTTTGTTTGATGGTCTGAATTTTTGAAAGTTAAGGGGTGTGAAAGAAGGTGAATGCTGACTGAAAACCTTAAGTTTGCACCCGTCTTCTTTTCAGCATTGTTACTTTAGATTTCAGTATTGATACTTAGATTAAGAGAGAGAACTCATCAACCCTGCTCCTATAGGAAATCCCCAAACTAAATAGTTTCAAAGTGGAAAACTAAAAGAACAAGAAAAAAATATTCAACTTGAGGCCCAGTCATGCAGCGTTTCTTCCTATTCCCTCCAGCTCTTATCGTCTGATTTCCATCTTCCTCATAGAGAAATAGATCTTTATTCACACGGGTGGGCAATCACTTTTCAGAGTGAGAATGAAGAACTGAAAAAAACCACAGAAGCCCGATACTGTGATATATCCGTTTCTTCTTTAGTTTTCTTCTGGAGTTGTGTTTTTTCTAAAGCACTGGTATTCTGATGAAAAAATGGATTGCTGTACATGGGATCGATTCTGCTCCCAGCCTGAGGATCGACAGAGCACTGAGCTGTCAGGCTCCCAGATGCATCAGGAGTGAGGGGACACACCGAGTGTGCCACTGCAGGCCAGGCAGCAGATAGGTATGCATCTAGTCGATGGATGAGGGTATGTGTGTACATTTCATTAAAGGAACAAAAGTCGCTGGAGCAAACTGTGCAACTATTCCTTTGTTACCCCTTTGAATTATTTGTCAAGTAGGTATTGCTATAAATAAACATCCCTTTAGCTTCTTTCATCTCTGAAAGCCATTCAGTGTTTAAAATCATCCATGCCCTTTAATTCAAGGACATTCAAGGATGCACAATGAATCTTACTGTTTCTACTTTTTTTGTGAGATAATTTGTCAAGTTGATTCCCCAAATATTTGCTATTAAAAACTAAATTTAATAATAAAAGTTACATGGACATAAGCAAACTGTGGTGAACTATAATTAACCTATTGTACCACTACTCCTGTTTTAGGTAAAAAGTAGAAGCTAATAATGGTTTAAGTGCTGTTGGCCACAAAGTTTTTCTTAAAAAGAACTCGGTGGAAGACCTGGGTGATGATAACTCATAGATTAATGTAGCCCATTGCCTCCAGTCATGGAAAATATTTAGACAGTCTTTATCCACACTTTTGAGATCAATAATTGCTTAGGTATGTCATGCTTATGCTTTGTGGAACGTTACTTGGTTTCGTCAGCTCTCCTGGCAATGCAGAACAGTCAGTGGACACAGTCTTTCAGGCCTCTGCCGCCGTGCAGTCTTGCAGATCTGGTCAGGGGGATCCCATGAGTCTCTCTCTCATTATCATATGAAAATGCCAGGCTAGAAAGCTGCTGCTTCTGGGACTGCAACAGAAAATCTTGATGGTCGTACCTATTATCAGCGTATTTCCATGTGTGTTGAAGCAACCCAGTGAGCTGGGAAAACTAAACGTTACAGAGAAGCAGTACTTCTGTTGGCAACCATTCCTTCACTTGCTGGCAGGGAGGGTCTGATTTCATTGTTAGGCTGGGCCCTTTTTATGCCCCTCTGAACAAGCAAAGGGCACGTTAAGCCTTATGGAAACAGTCACGAGAGAGAAAATCCTCCTGTGCTCTGTGTAGGAGCATGGGGTTTTCTATCTATTCCCCCCGCCCCTTTCTGTAGGGATGCCTGGTGTGATGTGAGGAAGGAGGCGTGGCCAGAAAGTTGCTGCTTTCTAGTTATTCTTGGCTCTAGCAAAGGACTTTTAATTCAAGGGTAAACGGCAGGGACCTTGACGCTGCTCTAAATCTGTATCGATGTCTTAGAGGTCCCCAGAAGGACCAGATAATATGGCAAGGCACGAAGCACAGCTTAAGTGTAACGGAGAATTAAGACCTACAACCTGTGGCTGCTTTGAACAGGAGCTGATTGTGGCATCCCAGGCTAGTCCTTTACTGCTAGGCTTTGTACATGGGCCCAGTCTGCAGTGAGAGCCTAGTTAATGCAAAAGCATGGAAAAGGAAACACAGAAAAGTTCCAGGTCTGATACCTGAGTCCATCTGGAAAAGTATTTTTGCTTTGTTTTTGCTTTAACTTGTACACTGGAAAATTAGAAGGAACATCACCCCCCACCCCCATTTAAAGAGGACATTTTCTAGCTGTGTTCAGTCAAGTCCCCTGGTTATTAGAGAGAAAGAAAGATGTATAAAGTTTTACCAAATCATGTTAGCAGGCTAGTGTGCATGGTTTAGTAAAATACTTCTTTTCTGAGTAATTTTAGCATGTTTTGGCTTTAAAAAACATAATTTGCAACATTAACAATAATAATAATAATTTTTTAAAAAAGTATTAGCTCATCTTGTTTCCACCTTGCAGGGCAACTATTTTGCATCCTACTAAAGTGGCTGACTGGCTTCAGGGAGAGGATAGATTGGGCCCCATTAAGATAGATTTAAAGATTTAGCTACATGCTATTTTGGAGATGTATTTCCTTGGTTAATATCTTGTTCTTACCAGGCTGAATTGCAGAAACTTCTCTGTAAACAGGATGAAACAATAGCAGCAAAGGTATGATGCCATACCATGCTGAACAGGGACCTCAAAGCCCATTACTATTTTAATGATGGTATTGTTAAGCCAAGTGCTCTCAAGATTAAATCGTTTGCTTCATTAAGAAAAATATGCTATTTATTGAGTGTTTTACCTTTAGCAACCAAAATACAGTAGTGTCTGGCTTGCTTTTGAAACTCGCTCATGTAGTTTCAAAGCTGTTTGCAGCTGGAGACTGTCAGCCGCTCACTGTACTTACAAAACAGGTTTAAAAGCAGACACGGTTAACAGGATGTGACATAGCCTCTCTTCAGCACAGTATGTGACACATCCCTGTACTTTTTTAATAACTTTGAAAGAGGCTGCTTAAACTTAGAATGCAACAAGTCTCCTTAAAGTTTGCATTCAACAAGAAAGCCTTAAGAAATGTATATTCCACATGTGTCTTACTGAGAATTATTTCAGTGAACTTTTGCTTATCAGTACTGAAAAGATGTGTTAAAACCAGTCTGACAACTTTTTTCATAACGCCATGTGCTGGAGGGCCTTGAGAAAACAGTTTTGAAACAATATCAGAGCTGAACTACTGAAATACTTTGAACAAGAAGAATGTTCATTAAACACATTTCCCTGATTTTTTTTAGTGTCCCAAACAACAAAAGTCAGGTATTTTGTGATTTATAGCCCTTTTCCAGTGAGATGCTTCAGAAGGAGCTCGAAAGATTTGCATCTTGCAAGTAAGAACATGGTGGACTTAAAATGCTTAACCTACCCTATTTTTTTCAAAATTTTAGCCGTGAATTTACTGGATCCTGTTTCAAAACATGCATATAAAAGTGTTAATTACCCAGCCAGCTCCCCTTATCTTAATTCACTGTAATTCAGCCAACACCCACGGGAGAGGCTATGCAGAGCCTGGACCATGGGAGATGCAGGGGTTTTATACTTGATTGGAAGCAGTCACTGCGGTATAATCCTGCTTTCTCTGACTTCCCATTAACTAGAACTCCTTGGAGTGAAATTAGGTTTCATTGCCCCAGGCTGTACTCTTTTTCTCTCCTGCAAAAGGGCTGTGCTTCAGGTCACAGGGCTCTGCATGGGTCCTCCCACCCAAGCCCAGGGCACAGTCACAGTGCCTGACGGATCAGCTCCTCTGAAGCCACCTGGCACTAACTTGCTCTGCACTGGAGGGCTGAGGAAGACAGACATGGATGAGGACTTCACAAAACACCCTAGCTTCCTATTTGTCTCCCCCTTTCCAAATGCAGATTTCTCAGTACTTCTCACCACCCCCCCCTTTTTTTTTTTTTTTTTGATGTGTAGCAGAGCATTTCAGGTCAGAATGGGTTATTCAGCACCTCTGAGAAACACAGTCTCACTTATACAGCTTGCTCTGAAAAATCAGAACTGAGTGGCACAAAAACGTAAAATAGGATTTAGAAGAAATCATAAACGTCATTTTTCAGAATAGATACTTCCTAACTCAAAACATGATGCAAACAAATAATAGCATCATGTTAGAGCAAGGGGAATTGGGTTTGAAGCATACCAGCTGAGACTAGAAAAGAAATTTTGCTAAAGAGGAAGGGCCTTCCAGTACAGCTGGTCAGCAGAATTTAAGAAAAATCAGGATAGTGAGAGAAATGTACATGTTGTGCTATAAAAATGTAGGGCCCAACTCTAGAAATGTACATCAGTCACTGGGGATGCTACCCAGCAGGGAATAGTAAAGGAAGAATCTTCTTTACATCTGGGGCTGCTCTGAAGAGCTGCCGTTGATGGTGCTTCCTCCTAGGCATTCCCAGGAGCTTCGTCTCTGTCTGCTTTGGTAAGTAGAGAATAGATGGTGATCCTGGTATTGGCAGGACCATTTACACATCCGTCTTGGTTTTTTCTTTGAAGTCTTGGGTAATAGCAAACAAGAGTCCCTGTAGAGATGACTTTTGCAACACAGGAAACACCTGTACACCCTCCTCAAATTATTTCTCCACGTGACAAATGCACACCAGCTCTGCTGTGTCACAAGGCCTTTTCACCCTAAAAGTTAGGGTCAGGAGCAACCTCACAAAAAAGCACCGGACAAGGCAAAATCCTTCCCCTAAACCTTCCCTCCTCTCACCTCATACTCTATGTTCTGACTCTCTGCTTTTTTACTCTGTATTCTTCAACCCACACCTTGCCTTCATAAAAGCATCAATTAATCATTCCCTATATTTACTTCTGTGTCTGTTCCCGAGTAGCTGAGGACCAGCAGATTCTTTTTTATTGCCCATGTGGGTAGAGCAGAAGTCCAACTACAGGCTGGTTTGCATTCAAAAGCTGTAAAAGTAGAACTGTATCAGCCAGTGATGCGATTTCTGCAGTTTCTAAAACTTTTTCTTTAAACATGGTTATACAGCTGACACCTCTCTTCCGTGTTTAACCAGAGCCTTCACGCGCTGAAGTGCGCACCGTTGATAGAAGCAGGCCGGGAGCTAGGAGAGGGGGCTCCTGTTCCTGGCCTTTCTACATCTTGCTGATTCATTCCCCTCTCACTGCCTCAGTTCCTTCAGCTGTGCAACGGGGCTCACAAAACTGTCCTTTTTATTATAAAGTGATTTAAGATTCTTGGTGAAGAATACGACTTGAAATTAGACAGCAGTAGCTGTTGCAGAAGTATTATATACTGCTGTCACTGCAAGGGGAGTTATCCCACATCGTGTTAGCATACACAAAGCGGCATAACTTTTTTCAAGGTTAGCATCTTCTACTCTTCAGCCTGGCTAGGGTAGAATAGCATCTTAGATAAGAAAATGTTTGTGCGGTGTGGTATCATTACTGTGGTCTTAAGATCTTGTCAGGATCCTGGCAGAAGTTATTTGCAATAAGGTAAAAATAAAAAATAAAAAAAGGAATTTCTTTTGACCAGTTATTAACCTGGAGACAGTCTATACCTACAAGGAAGTAGTAAATGTCATATGCACAGTATCTCTTCTTTTGTTCTCTGAAATCAGGATGGTTTCTAATAATCTAAGTGTTGTTATTTTATTACTAAGTGCTACTCTATATCTCTTAATATTTTACAGAAAACTAACAGTAGGTGAATTACACAGTTCTGGAATTCCTTACCGTTGGATATATCAGTATTTCTGTAACTTCATCTTTTCTTAGAGCAGGCCTCAAAAACTAGTCTTGGAGGATGTAGCAAACATTGGATAATTCAGGAACAGTTTTGTAAGCATTTAGACCTGTCAGTTACACTGCCTTGTTTTCTAGCCAATGAGTATGCCCAGCGTGACACTGAGTTTGTTTTATGAGAAACGGAAAGTAACTTGGAATGAAAATCCTTCCAATTTAAAAAATAATAATTCATTGCGCTAAATCACGTACACACCTTTGATACCAGAGACACTGTTCCTTAATCTAGTATCTCAATTTACTAACAGATAGTTTAATTTTTTTTTTTTTTTTTTAAGTAACCAAAATGCACATGCAGATTTAGGGTTAGGTTGGTTCTGGAGCGGGGAGGAAAGTAATTGCATTGCGTCTTCACCCTCCTCCAACTCATCCCCTAAAATAAAAAATTCTCCACCAAAGTGACAGACTATATAAGCTGCGCAATAGTTGTATATGTTGTACATGTTATTAATCTGAAGCTGAGCCTTTGCATCCTTACACCATTTTGTTCCCAGATCCTCTAACAGCCTTGCACTGGGTCAGACACTCGTTTTCCAAAGAATGCCCCAGAAAGCAGTGTGTGGGTGATACTATAATTCTGTATATTCCTACAATGGAGCAGTGTGTCTGCATAATGGGATCGGGAATTTTGCTTTGCAGAGTTAATGTGAATGCCAAGTGATAAATAAAATGCTGAAATGAAAAATAGGCCCCGAAGAATGGAAAGCATTGTAATAAGATAACATTTATCTTTCTAACCATGGGCCCTCTGAAGTCTGCAGAAAGGGTTTATGGATGAGACATGACCAGCAGAGAGCATGCAGGATCATCGCTAAGAGCAGATCACCAGAGTTCTGTAGAATCACAAAATGCATGGCTATTTAATGTTCGGGTTAATAATTCATAGAACCTTGTGATATTCAGAAGCATTTGGCAAGCATCTTCTAATATTACTGGATTGTTTAAAGATGTTTGCAGGTCACATTTACAAGTGGATATCTGTTATCTGGCATTTTTTATACGCAATATTTTTAACAGCTCTTTTTGCTGTTATCTGCACACTAACTCCTTCCCACTGTACCAGGAAACTGTATTCCATTCATAGATAGCTGACTCCATCCTCTCATTTTTCATGCATAAAGGCTATAGCAGAATATATCTTTATGAGATCATTTTGTTATCCCGTTTCCAAATCCTTATTATGGGTGCCTGATAATCAAATAAAACCTTACTAATCATATACATTTTCAAATTATCTATATAAACAGCTCTTAACTCATGTCACTCTTCTTTAAAGTTCAACCTATTTCTTCATTATATTATTTGTATTCCTGAAAGCCTTTTCTTTTGTGTTCATAGCAACCTTCCTATTTCTCTTTAATCACAGTGGCCTCTACCACTTCTCCCAACTGTTTAGAATTCGTTGGGAAGAATTTAACTTGTTTTCTTAGTAATAGTTTTTCAAGTGTTTCAACATGCTGCAGTGTATTTTACAAACTGTAGAGGATTTTAAATGAATATTTCTTACCAAGTTTTACTTTTAAGCTAACTTCCTGGTATTATTCAGAGAAAAGATTATTGGTAAGTAGATTTGTTCTGGAATTTTTCCACACATTTCTGAAATGCAATTTTACTTTTACATCCCAAATTTTTCACTTAAATATCTGAGCGCTGATTAAGCCCTTCTTGGGAGTGTTTATTGAGTCAAAGATGACTCATTCAATATCCCAGTAGTTTGGGCAGTTACCTCGGATGCAGAAAAGTGTTTCCATTTATTTTCATCCCATTTTGATCAGAGATCACACATAGTTATATGCATTATGCTATTAATTTTTAAAAAGGAATTACTGTAGTTTGACATCTAATTCATACTCATGTGCTTAAGTTTCAGGGTTGATCAGCAGCCATTGAAGCAATGACCATGCTCAACATCTCTGAAAATCAGGCTATGTAGGTGCCTTGAAAATACAGAATCAAATATCTAACTACAGGCAACCTAATTGGAAGAAAGTAACTTGCCTTCCCCCCCACCCCCCCACCCCGAATTTCTTGAAAATGGATGAAGTATTGGTTCCTAGCAGAAGCAGAGCATATGACTTAAGGGATCCCTTGCTCGTTCAGATGTGGTAAATCTGATATGTACATTTATGATGTCTGGCAAATGTCACGATTTTTCTATTTAAAAACTAAACTGTAGTTACTAAATTCTATAGTCTGATTTTCAACCTATTTGTTTCATTTTCTAAATTCTAAAAAAAGGTTCTGTTCTGTAAAATTTGGGGAGAAACAGCTGGCAGTATGAATTGTGACATCATGTATTTTACTGATCTGAAAGCTCAGTTTAGGCCTTCCTAATTACATGAGGTTCCCTCTTCTCGCATAGCCCTGGGATAATTGGATGGTATGGCAGCCCAAAGCCTTTGGGATGCTAAAATAATCATGCATTAACCCTATAAACATACTTTTGCTTTGATGTTATCACCACTAGCTGCTAGCGGAATAATTACAGTTCCCTTGTGATCAACCTTCATATGATAAGAGTGATAGCAATGATAAAAAGGATGAAAAAAATTGCAAGACACTTGACATGTGTTTTTAGTTCATACGAAGAAAGGACATCAATTTATAGAAATTGATGTGGAGCATGCCATGTAATTAAAGCTTTTGGTCCTTGTTTCATTACTGCAGGCAAACCAGGGCTTGCACTCAGTGGTGGGGAGCAGCCACAGGAACCGGTTGTGGCTCTCTGGCTGAGATAAGTTTATGCTGTTCCCTTTGGCAAATCATTGTCTTTTAAATTCCTCAATGCTTTGTTCAAAATACAGCTGTGTTTCAATAATAACTTATTTCTGTATAATTCCAGTTCAGTGGTTTTTATTACATATGCTGCGAACATTTTCACATGAGTACTCCAGCTGTACACCAGTTCTCCACAGTCAGCGCTAGCCCAAAATCATGCCAGGAACTGTCTCTATTAGTTTTCCTGTTACCAAACTTTTTTATACTGAACTATTATACACCGCTCTCATCTTACTTTCTCTTCATTCCACTGTTGTCCTAGCCCTCCAAAATGCTCTATTGTTATGGTTAGCCCCAATTTGCTGCCACGAGATTTTGCTGTAGTTCCTATTTACAGGCAATATTATCCCAGTACCAAGTTCTACAAGAGCTGTCAGTCTCCAGATATGAAACCTGAGCCCGCTCATTCTTTTCCAGTGTGATTGGATAATGTGGTGTTCATCATAGAACAGGACTAATGACACCAGCTCTACTGAATCACCACATGCAAGTAGGCACAGGGAATATTTCCTCTCTTTGGTGTGTCAGTAACCTGGAGTCTAGACCAGAAACATCATCTGCAGATCTGTCTTTAAGAATATCCCAATAAAAGTGCGTGGACTGTGGTGAATCGTGTCCATTGGCTGGTGGATCAGGGGGTTAACAGCTAACACAAAAACGTCAGGCAGGATTTTTACTGATTAAGTCTGTGCCCAGAGAATGACAGACTAGATCTTCTGAGGTGAATCATCCCCACTTACAGCAGAAACCACAGTTCAGAATTTCACCTCACTTAGAAGACTATTCGCCACTCAATTCTTTATTGCATGTAACTATAACCATAGTAGAGCTCCTATAAATACCAGGTAAAAATGAACAGGAGACAAAAGCAAGCTTACTTTTCAGTCAGAGAGACCTTTCATGAAACTTTCTAGCCTTATTTAGTGCGCATGCGCGTGCGCATGTGTGGATAAGTAACTGTGCAGGACGTGGGTGTCCTTCAGCTGATGGTATTTTTACATGTGGACCACTGCTCAGAAGGCTCTAAGGTGATTTCATCACATTCATTTTTACGTGTATTTAAATCAGGCTTTGCATCCAAATCTCTACAGGTAGAAAGCCAGTGCTCCAATCCATTGTGCTACTGGGCACCTTAGCAGTGTTCTCCTTGGCCCTTCTTTTGGATTGCCTTCTGTATAATTCTTATTCTAGTGATGTTAGGCTTCACCCTCAGGCCTTTTCTTGTTTGTTGGTTTCTTTGCATTTGACCATTTTTTCAATAATTTTGCTGAACTGCTCATTTGCACTCTAAGAATTACCTCCAACCACTTCTGAGAGGTAAAGGACATAGACAGCTTAATGAAACAAACTCAGAAGGTCTATGTGAAGTGAGTCTATAAGATTGTTCAGAAATTATTAGAGGAAATCTTATTTGCAGTTGCCATTTAATCAAAATTAATAGCTGAGAAGATTATTCCACCGGTGAGTTTAGTGAGGCACAGCAATCTATTATCAGTTCACAAGAGGTTGCAGGAAAAATATTGCATGACTGTTAGGATTTCAGGATGTTTTCATAGACATTAATCTCAAATAATTTAATCCTTTGCTGTAAGCAGATGGGCCACTGATTGCAAACTGAAAATTTGGAGTTTTAATGTTTTCTGCCCTTTCTAGTTATTTGGAGTTCTTTTGAGGAAAAGGGTGATGTCTGTGCCCTGTTCTTAGAAAAACTTTCTTTCAAGAGTCAAGATTTCCATTCAGTGAATCATTTCAGGTAGCAGTTCTCTTACGCTCATTTTAATAATAGTGGTTTGGGGTTTTTTTTCCTTTTCAAGTTTCATTTTAGATAAAGCATAGTCCCATCTGACCACCAAAGTAATTGAAAAGAAAAAAAAAGTTTAGTAGCACATCTACCCCATCTGCTAAATCTTTCCTCTCCAGATGCTCATTAAGAGAGTTTTCACCTTCTTTCTATTGCACAAGAGGGAACAAGATTATGGAACATGTTATCTTTATACAAGTAGAAGACAGGAATGCAGAAAAATGTATTGAGAATACTTTCCTCTCAATAATCCTTTATTTAAAAATGAAGATAAGTGAATGTTGAATGATAAAGGAAGGTAAAAGTGTCAGTATTAGGACTTAAATGCTCTTATCCACATTTTCCTAATATTCAGACACTTTGCAAGTATTGAGTTTTCTTTTGTAGAAGCCAGTATTTTCTTATATGAAAGCTCCAGAAACGATCTAACCCATGTCCCTATCTTATGCCCCTCTGGTCCACAAAGCTATCTTTTTCTGCCAGGAGAAACCTTCTGCTGACAGTTTTTGCTCTTGTTGTGGAAGTAATTTTATTACGTCAGTAGAAGAATTCCTTTTACCTGTCTTAATCATGTCTCTGTTATGGACAATTTGCTAATACAGTATGGCTCTTTTGACAAGCAAAGAGCTCTGCTGGTGTTGTTACACCCCTGTACACTGCAGCGGAGGTATATCTACCATGATACAATTTATATCAGCCAAATTCTGCTTTTGCCAGCATGGCTTATCTTATCCTTGTCTGAATGGCACAAGCTGCGCTGGTGAAAGTATAGTTCTGACTGCATAACTATGAACATTCGCTGCTTTTGGTAGTGTAGCTCAGTTTTAACCTCAGTTGCAAATCATATCCCTTTGTACATCTGACTAGTATAAGTAGGCCTGCACAACTTTATGGCATAGACCCGTCCTGAGGCAATTTTGCCTCTCATTTAAGGAGGCACAAAGAACCATTTAAGTAGGTACAAAAGCACAAGGGGCTCTTTTTGTGCTCATTTACCTGAGCCTCTACCATTTCCTTCTGCTTCCCCCTTGATTCTTTGTCTACTGCATCCACTGGCCATTTTTCCCTGGGAGTTCAGTTCCTCTCTTCTCTTCCCCAAACCCTGGCACTGCAGCCTCGCCCAACTTACATTAATCTCTGCCCTTGAAAGTTGTCCTGCTTTTTCCTTCCCTGCAGGGTAACTGCTCCCTTGCATACTTTCTTCATGACTGCTGCCTCACTTCCTATTTCTTCACTTCTCCACTGCTTGCTGGCCCTCTCTGCCTTTTTTCTGCTGCTTTGTGAGTGCATCTCAAAGCACTGCCTACCGTATTTTCCCTGGGCTGGTTGGGGTTTCCTTCTTCCCCACTCCCTTTTCTACTTTCACTCTTTGAGCTATAATTAGCTGTGGCATGAAGTTAAGAAAATAAAAAAATGTAGGCTGGAAAAATCAAGAGAAACATCCTAACAGCAAAATCTGAAAAAGTACGGATCAAGCTCCCAACAGAAGCTGTTGAATCCTCCATAAATTGAGGATATTTAAAACTAAACCAAGACAGTACTGAAAAGTATATTGCATAGAGCAATATTGTGGCAGCCTCGGGGAATGAATAGCAGGTATTTTCCATCCCTAGCCTATAAAACCAAAAGATAGTAAGTAATGCTCCAGCTGGATATTGCTGCCCTCCTTTAGCAGCTGCTGTCTCTGCTGGTGCTCTAGCAGCCCTTTGAATGACTGAACATGAAGAAGTCGCTGTTGGCGTGAGCATTTATTTTGTTTGTAAGAGGTTTCTGAATCAGCTCTCCCTAGCAAATGGGACATGGGGAAACACACAGCTGGCTTACTACTTGCCTTCAGGAGGGAAAATAATCACATTTAAACTAACAATCAATTAGGTGTGAGAGGCTGGGTGGTCAATAAGAATGAAACATGTCACGTTCAGTACCAAATCGCAAGCTGGGCATTAAACACTGACTTCTTTTTGCACACCTGTGTTTTTTGCATTACCTGGCAACAAAAGCTGCTGGGCAACAAGACAGAGGTTTAAAAGAAGTGAAAGTATTGCAGTGGGTGGTTTTGCTTACCGTTGTTCTTTTTCCCGCTCTGGCTCTACACAGACATGCTTGCACATGGGCTATACAACCTGTTTCTGAAGGCTGTACATTAGTGATCACAGAACTGTTTGAGAATGTGAATGTCAAACATCTGCTTGCTAGTTTTTTCACGCTACATTTTTAAACAGTTTGAAGATTAAGTAGGCTGTGCCGTTCCAAAATTTGCTAAGTCATTTAGTGTGCAGGGGGGATCTTACTTAGTTTTATCCATTTAAAATGTACTATTTTTTTAAATCCTCCTCTTTCAAGAATTTTTGTTACTAAAACTGTAATAACACTATTTTGTGCCCCTGTTTGTTTTGGTTACTTTAGCCATTCTCTACAGTTACCACTGTATATAGGATAATGGTATATCCTATATACCTGAAAGAATAGGTTTCAGTTGTTGATCTTCCCCAGAAAGGATTTAGAAACATTGATCATTGCTAAAATAGTTTAGGGGAATAGTTTATGCTACTTTTTACACCCTGAAAATCAAGGCTAGGGAGGGGACTAGTTCATCAAGCTGGTCCAGTCCTGGCAGCAGGGCTGCTCTGCATTGCATCTCTCTGCTGGAGACTCCCACAGCGAAAGGAGAGAAGGAGATGGGGCCAGCAGTTATTGCAGCCAGAGACTTCAAGCAGTCCTGCAATATGCCCTACAGGCTGTGATCTAGGGGGGGAAAAAAGTGGTGTGGGTTTCAGAAATACTGCCTTTGCATTTCCAGATGAGTCCTTAGACAAGAGGTAGTAGTCTTAGCTGGCTAGGTGAGTCAGCTCAAGGTCTATTTTGTACTGTTGAAACAGCTCAGGGCAAATACTTAGCACTCGATCTTTTATTTTTGCTGTGTGTTATCACTAAAATACTGTCTGCTGAGAACAGGTCATAAAACAGAGTGGATGGCTTGGTACCTGAAGACCTACACCGGGATTTTGGGGGAAAGGCGGGTTTTATTTCCAGCTTTGCCACTGCTAGCCTGTTGAGATGTGAGGGAAATTGCTTAAGCATGTTGTGTTATGGCAGCTTTTCTTTCACTTACTGAAAGCTAATGTTAAGATAAGTTTGGACTGAAGCTTCGGCCTTGACTTTCCGATCATCCAAAGCTGCCCTTAGAGATAATGGGTGGGGTTGCTGCAGGAGCAAGTTCCACCACTCTGCTCCCTCGCTCCGCAGCTGCCCGATTTCCAGAGGCCAAGGTAGCTGAGCGCAGTGGTGCATCACATTTGCCCGCACGGGGAGAACGGGAATGCTGTAGGATGCTGTGTCATCTGACAAATGCTCTGAGAGAGTTTGTGGCTGGTCTTACGTGATGTGCTTTTCTGTGTGGTTTTCCGCTGTACAAATTCATCAAGTTTAGTTTTCCAAACATTTTTTAGGAAATATATTTAATTGAACTTACCCCCTTTTATTCTGTATAATTACCTTGCCTGCATGGAGGTCACACTTGTCCGTTCCGCATTTGTTCTTGTGGAGTTTTTGATCCAAAAAACCCTGTGTCTCAGTTGAAGGAAAAAAAACCTCAAAAGCAAAACAAAACCCCAACCCATTAGAAGATGCAGCAGTGGCATGTTTGTTCATTTAAAGAAATACCTGGTTGAAATGTAAAGGAAATTCAAGCATTTCTTTGGGTCTTAGGGTTTATAAAGACTTATTTCTCAAAGCCCTTGGGGCTGTATTCTCTGATCCTCCAAGCAGGCTTTTCCCTGCGTTAGTATCTCAGCCGAGTTTTTCCTCTTGGCATGAATGAGGACATCAGGAAAAGGATGGAGGCGAGAGGACTCCGGATGCTGTGTAGGCATAAGCTCAGGCAGTGGATGGGGCCTCCAATGCCTCTGACATCATCCAGCCATGCGTCAGGGTGAGAGACCCGGCTCCTGGCAGCTGCCCTCACCCACCAGTTGTGAGGTGTTAGAAAGTCAGGGCCCAATGCTGCCTCTTACAGTGTGTAAAATACTCCTGGTTAGTCAGAGAACTGCCTTACTCCAAACTGGTTTGGCTGAAAGGGATGTGTAAGCATTGCAAGAAATCAAAGTAACTTCTAAGTACCATGATCTAAAGCCAAGAACATTGATAATGTCTAATAAGATGGAGGGGAAAAAAAAGATTTTCTAGCTAACCTTTACCTCCTCTTTTAATGCCAATGTTAGCTTTAGTCTCTGTGCTTTAAGACATCGTTGTATCCTCAAGTTGCAGCCTTCAGATAAGTTACACATCCTGTTTTTCTTCTCTCCTTGAATACCTTTAATCAGCATCTCTGATATTTGAATTGTGGGTGGGTGCAGAGTTGTCCTTTTCTTGGGACTGCAGCAGGTGGCTTTTATATTGCCAACATGGCTATGTCACCCAGTGGTTTTAATGAAATTGATAATACACAAAATACCTTCACAAAATTATTGTTTTTATTTGTACTATTGTTCATTGCATTTCACATCACAGTGTAGGATCAGAGAGGTGTGTGAGGGCTAGACAGAAGTAAGAGAAAGTCTTCTTGCCCCTTAGCATGTTTACCATCACTGTTGAGTATTGATGTCATGACATCCAGAAAGTATATAAACCATGTGCAATCTTAGGAAAAAAAAACTTAGTACATTAACGGTCATAAATAAAAGTGATAGAGGAAATGGGATAAAAACCAGCAAGGCAGATGGTAGAAAATACAGAGTGAAAAGGATAGCTGTCTTATGTAAGCAACGTAGTAACATTTTGGGAGAGTCATTTTATTCCTAAAAGTGGTTTTTATTATACAAAAATTATATCTACTTTCTCTTTCACTGGAATGAGAAAAAAAAAAAAGAAACCATTTGCTCAAAATTTCACATTCAGTCTTAGACCACAGTGGGTTTTGACCTCTCTGGTGCATTATAAAAGTTGGAATGATGGAAAGTTTGAAAATGGAGTTATTTTAATTCCTCTTGCCCTGTGATAGCCCAGAATTCCTAAACTGTTAAAGACACATCACTTTTTACTATTTCATAAACCCTGGTAATTTTTTTTTTATTACATAACTTTTTTTGCATTTTTTTTAATTTACAGCATTAACATAACATAGTATGTGCTGGTTCACCCTTCATTACATCTTTCTGAAAGAATAGGGATGTTTAAAACATAAAAACATAAATATGATTTTTAAAAAATCTACATTTTTCTCCAAGCACTAAAATCCTGATTTTTTTCCAGTGCGAGCTTTACAATACCTACATTATTTGCATTTCCATGTTTATAGAGGAGATTTCAGATGCCGAATTGAACAGTGTTTTCCTGTCTATCTGCTTACTAAACTTGGCTGCTTAAGCACCTCTGAAGTTAGAAAATACAGTGAGGGTGGATGGGAATCTTCATGCAGAGGTGGTCCAAAATGCCTCCAAGAGTATTCTAGAGATATTAGCCACAGGTCAGTGAGACATGTGTTCCCAGCTTCCAAAGATCATAGAATCATAGGCTGGTTTGGGTTGGAAGGGACCTCAAAGATCATCTAGTTTCCAGCCCCTCTGCCATGGGCAGGGACACCCTCCACTAGACCACGTTGCCCAAAGCCCCATCCAACCTGGCCTTGAACACTTCCAGGGATGGGGCCTCCACAACCTCTCTGGGCAACCTGTTCCAGTGCCTCACCACCCTCATAGTGAAGAATTTCATCCTAGAATCTAATCTAAATTGACCCTCCTTCAGCTTAAGGCCATTAACCCTTGTCCTATCACTACATGCCCTTGTTGTAAACAGTCCCTCACCAGCTTTCCTGTAGGCCCCCTTTAGGTACTGGAAGGCTGCTAGAAGGTCTTCCCTTATGCAGTACTTTAGGTGGGGTGTCAACGAGAGCAGAGGGGCAAAATCACCTCCCTTGACCTGCTGGTCATGCTTCTTTTGATGCAGCCCAGGATATGGCTGGCTTTCTGGGCTGCAAGTGCAAAAAGCATGCAAAGATGATTATCCATACAAGAATTTGCATCAATTACAGCAATTTAAGTAAATGTCTGTGCAAACAAGGCCTTAGGTTGTAAACTCGTAGGCCTAATCTCCACGCAGTTTATATGTATGTGCCATGCAGGCTTAAATCACGGAAGTCTTCCAATGTGAATAACATGTTTTAAGGGCTGAGCTTGTCATGGACAACTGTTCAGGTTTTTGTTTAATAGGATGCCTGACTGCAAGAGATATTGAAGTAAAGATGTGAGCTGGCTATAAAGCTATTGAATTTACCAACCATTCTGGAGGTTTGCAGGTATAATGGGGACAGAGATGAAAAGGTTAAAGACACTTTACAATTAATTTATTTTTAATGACTTCCCTTGATTGTTTTTTGGTAAAATAAGAGCCTTATAGCAGAACAATAAGAATGCACTTTCTAATGTTTGCTGCTATATTGTGGGGTAAGCTGTTCTGTCAGTCAGGAACTCCACTTTAACAGAGCTTAATGGTATTGAAATTTATACACAAAGCTCACATGCAATACTGCACAAAATTCAGCTGACAAAAATTCAGCCTGCAGAAACCACCACAACAAACACATGTAAGTTAATGCTGCAGTTTTGTGTTCCAAATACATATGTGTGCCTTTCGGTTTGTAAATTTTGGCATTTCCAGGCTCCAGATCACCAGACCTATAGGTGTTTTACTTGGAGTCCCAAGAGGGTTATTCCTGACATAAAAGACAGCTCATGTCTTCGAGACAAGTCCTGTGTATTGCTGACTTGTATGCCTTTATCCAGCATTTGAAAAGAACAGTGCAAAGGAAAAGTTAATAGTGACACCTTACAGGCCAAAAAAAGACTGTGCAAAGAGTTGGTTGCAGGCTGACTGCCACACACCTGGAATTTAGCCTTCATTTCCATGCGAATCCCTTTTCAACCAGGAGATAGGATACCAGGTAAGCTGGTCCAAGCCTTTTGCCTACAGGCCAGGACTTGATTTCTTTAAAAACCAGCCTGCGACTTCAGGTTCCATCTCACCAATAATAGCTGTAAAAGGCCTAGTTTTAGTAGCTTTAGAAATAGTGTCAATAACCATTTCCTTAAAGAGTAAACTGGTTCCTCCTTTACTCATTGTGGCACTCCTGGCAAGCAGTTTTACTTTCCTTTTTTTTTTTTTTTTTTTTGTGTCAAGCTTTCAGGATGGAGTGTATCCAGATATTTTATTTTTCTGTATGGTTATTACTTGTCAGACAGCTCTAAAGTGGTACTGGCTTTAAAGTGAAATCCCATGCCTGTGAACAGAAAGACTCCATCACTTGCTGAGCCTTCCACATCTTTCACCTTCCACTGCAGTGAAAGCGGCGGAAAGGACCCTACGTGCAGTACCACATACACTGCGTGTGCAGTTTGTAACTACCTGTATCTGCCAACGTCCAAATCTTGCCTTTGATTAGACACGGTATTTGGACCGCCTGTTCCTAAGCTGATGCCCCGGGTCTTGTTAAATTTCATGTCTTTCAGGTTTCGTCAGCTGGATGGATGACTGACCCCAGCAGGGACCCAAACCGCACAAGGACGAAAGTTTTCTGAGGAAACAACGCACTCCAGGAGCTGCCTTCTCCACACGGAGCAGCGGGCTCCTGCCCGCGGCCGCTGTACCTGGTGAGGCGCCGGGCTGGGAGGAGGAGGAGGATGCACAGACATTTCCACGGCCAGCGGAGAGCCCAGATGAATTCCTAAAGCCAGCAGCCGGCAGCGCGTTACCGCCACCGGCCGCCGCTGGCGGCTCCGGATGCGCTCCAGTCCCGAGCGCACGCCGCGGCCGAGGACAGCCGCCGGCTGTCGGGGGACACGCACGCCCGGCTGGGAGCACGGCCGCCGGACGGCCAGGCCCGCCCGGGAGAGCCCCGCGGGCGCGGCCGGTGGAGCGGCGGGAGGGCGCGGGGCGCCGCGTGGCACCTGGCCGTTTCCCCCCCCCCCCCCCCGCGCGCCTGCCCGGGGCATCCCGCTGCTGCGCTGCCGGCGGCGGGGGCCGGTGCGCGGCGGGCCGGGCGGAGGTGGTGGTGGTGGGGGGGGAAGTTGTGCTCGCTCCTGTCCTTAGAGGCGCCCCTCCCCGCGACGAGGGCGAGATAGAGATGCTATTTGCAACAGGCTGCTGCTGCCGCCGCGGTAGCGCGTCCCCGGGAGAGGAGCCGGAGCGACACGTGATGTGTCTCCTTATCAGGGTGCGCGGGGCAGCGCGGGGGCGGGCAGGGGGCGGGGGCGCCCGCGGAGCGCGGCGCGGCGGGGTCCCTAACCGTGCCCATCTCTCCCCTCCAGGGAGGCGCGGAGGACGGGAAGTTAGCGCGGAGTTGATGAACTTTGCACATCCACAGAAACGCCATTTTGATTCCTTTTTCCGGAACAAGTTTGCGGCTCCCTCCCGTGCGCGCTCCCCCCGGCGCGCCCCCGCGCCCCCCCAACGGCCCATCCTCCCGGCATGTCGCGGCGCAAGCAGCCCAGCCCCAGCAAAGTCCGGCGTAAGTACCGCGGGGCTGCCCGGCCGCCGCGCTCCCTCACAAAGGGCAGGAGCGTGCCTTAACTCCAGAGGGATCTCTTTTTTTTGCTTCTTTTTCTTAACGGGGGGGGGGGGGGAGAAGAAAGAGGAGGAAAAATAAACTTCTGGGAGGGGGCAGGCGCGGGGAGCGAGGACGTTGCAGCGTGTCGGCTGGTCGCGCGACTTCTTTAGAAAATTAAATGGTTGTTAGGAGGGGAAAAAAAGTTTCCTTTAAAAAAAAAGAGGAGGAAAAAAAGTTCCCTGGCAGCGGTGGAGATGATGATGAGTTCGTGCAGCCTCCCTCTTCCCTTCCCCCGCTCCTCCCTCTCCTCTCCTCCCTCCGCGGCTCCTGTTTTTTTTTTTTTTTTTTTTTTTTTCCCCTTCCCTGTTGCAGACTTTCTACCAACCAGCGGCACCAGCCGCGGCGTTTTGCCTTCAGGACCTGATGCTCATCCATATTAAACCGTCTGAGCTCAGGAATCCGGCCAGATCATCCCCCCCCCCCTCCTGCTGCAAAGTTTATTTTTAACCAGCCACCGCCACAATTTGGATGGGGCTGCGAGGAAGCAACATCTTTTAGCCCGGCTCGCCCCCGTCTCCCGAGCCCGCAGCCGGTTGCCTTTTAACTTTTCCTTCGGGCTTACTTTCCTGCCGGCGGTGGCGGCGGGTCCCGCGGCGGCCCCTGCCCGCTTTTCCCGGACGGGGAGGGCCGCGTCGGAGCTGGGAAGTTGGGATGAAGGCGCTCCTTCTTCGCAGGTACAGCCGGCTTGCGCCGCGCATCTCTCCGCTGACTTTCCGCCCCCCCTCTATTCCCCCCCCGGCGGGGCCGGCCGGCCGTGCCTACCCTTCCCTGGTACCCCGGTACCTCTCCTCTCTCCTCTCTCCCCCTCTTTTTTATTTTACTTTATTTTTGCCCCTTTCCTCCTCTTTCTCCACCAACACCCCCCCCTCCGCGGTAGGGACGTGCGTGTCCTTTCCCCTCTCGGCCTGCGCGGCGGTGGGGGGGAGCCAGGCCCGGGGAGGGGGGGGCGCTGCCCCCCGCGGGTCCTCCCCGTCCCGCTGCCTTTGTGCGGTGCCAGGGACACATCCCTGCGCGGCGGAGCCAGCGGCGGGCAGGGACGCCCGGGCGGCGTCACCACTACAGGAAGGAGCCGGGCAGCATCCGAGCCGGGGGGGGGGTGGTGGTGGTGGGTCCAGCCCAAGGCCGCCCTCGCCCCCTTCACCCCCCCATCATGGCGGGGGGGTGGGGGGCAGTGGAGACACCCACCCCCCCCGCAGCGACGGTGTTTCGGGTGAAAACAAAGTTTCGGGCCGCGCGGCTGCCGCCCCCCCTCCGCCAGCGCCGCGGTGCCCCGTGCGGATGGGAGCCAGCCGCGACCCGTCTCTCAGGCGACTGCGCTCCCCATCGCCGTTGCTACGGGCCGGGACCCCCCCCCCGGGGGCTCCGCGGGGGCCGCGGTGAGGATGCGAGGCAGATCCTCCCGCCCACTTAATAATGCTCGGGCTGGGCTCTCCCCCCACTCCCCATCCGCCGACGGTGCAGGGGCGCGGGCCGGGCCGGGCCGGGCGCGGCTGTTGTTGGGCAGAGCCGGGCCGGGCCGGGCCGAGCTGGGCCGGGCCGGGCCGGGCCGCGGGGAGCGCGGCGCGCCGAGATGCTGCAACTTTTTTTTTTTTTCAGCAGAGGAGGGAGGGCGGTGGATTGAACTTTGTCATGTCGCAGATAAGTTTCCTCTGGCTTCTTCTCCCTGCACTTCTCCCCCGCCTCCCCTCTGCACGAACGCTTGCTTTCTCCCCCCCCCATTTTTTCTTTACTTTTTTTTTTTTTCCCCTTTTTCCCCTTTTCACCTCTCGGCTGCAGTGTCTTCGCCTGCTCGGCATCCTCGCCGGGTTACGCAGGAGGAGGAGAGTGCTTCTCCTGGCTCAGCACATTTCCCTGCCCGGCCCAGCTGCGCACCCCGCGGAGGCCCGGGCGCCTCCGTGCCCCGCCGCCCTCCCACGGCTGCACCGGGGTGTCCGGCCTGGAGCTGATGCTCTGGTCCTGCCTGCCGAGGAGCCAGCATCTTGCCCGGGAGCCACCAAACTGATTTTTGGAGGGAAGAGAGGGGGAACCAAGCATCCAGTTTTAATCCCAACTCCCTCTTTTCTCCTGTCTTCTGTTGTAGATAAGATCAAGTGTGGTTACGTATTTGAGAAAGTAGCTGCACGTCAGCTAGTTCAGTGTGATTTGGGGGCAGTGGTCTAGGAGAAACAGCAAATGCAGTTGATGTTTCTTACCATTCCAACACCCAGCCTCGTGCCTTGGAAAAAAAAAATTGCTTATTAACAACAGGAGCGGTTGCTAAATAAACGCTGTCTTGTCACCCCTGCAGCGCACAGTAGACAGCTGTTATGATGGCTAAAGTTTTTTCGTTGAGGTCTGTCGTTTTGACACAAGCACTGAGTTTTGTTACCGCAGTTCCTGTTTTCCACAGGGTCAGTGTGCGTGAAAGGGATGCTGTGACTCAGGGTCAGGCCAGCCATATTTGTTTTAGGTTTTAATTTTCTCTTTGAAGACTTAAGGGTATATAGTCTTTTCTCGATGTGCTTGCATAATGCCGATTAGCCTTAACGGGAGTTGGGTACATGCAGGGAAGAATAGGCCCTTTTGTTTGTTAGAAACCCAGAAACAGCATGAATCCATCATCTAATCAATCAAGAGTACCGGGGCTCTCCCTCACCTGCCGGCAGGGACACGTACAGCCTCCTCTCTTGCTACAGGGCAGCTGTGCTCAGCCCGATGTGGCCTCTTGCGGTCCCTCACCTTCCTCCTCCCGGCAGCCGTATTTGGAACTGAATCATATTATGTAGTTGAAAAAACACCATCCTTCAAGTACAATCCAGTAAACTTTTTTCCTGCTCTAATTTCACAGGCAGCTTCTAGTTGTCAAACTCTTGTTTGTCCATCAGTAGTGACTATGTAGCTACTCTTACATGTTTCTTTTAATAACTAATGAACCTAAAGAATATATATTTTTGGCTTGCTATTAAGACAGAATATAACAGGGTGTTTGCTGACTTTTTCTGAGGTGTTCGTTTGTTTTTTCACTGGACCTGGGTGTTTGAAACTTCATTTGCTTGCAGATTTCAGTGTAGTGAAACATCTTACTCAGACTGGGCTCACTCAGGTTGTGTGCCCATTCTTTACTCTTTACAATATTCAGTGACCCTCTGATCAGATGGCTTTTTGTTTTGATTCTGAGGGTCAGGAGATTCTTGAAGTTTCAAAACTGGGAAAGCTGAATGTCTTCATTATCTGTTGGTAATATCTATAATCTCCTTTGATACCAAAGGCAAGTGCAGTCTTTCCCAAGGCATACAGACATTGACTTCTGTAGTGCTTTTCTCAGTCCTTAAGGATTTTATCACTTTGCCTACATCAAAGTCACACTACAATCATAACAGCAGCTTGACTTTAGCCTGTGAAAGTTTCTTCTTAAGCAGAAATAGTTTGGATTGCTCTCAGTTGGCTTTCTCATTTAAATAAAAACTGTTCATGTGCTAACATTGTATAGATTAAAAACATATAGATAAATCCCTTTGGTTGTGTTCATTATCCCTTGTAAAAGTAGGTGGTGCTTAGAAGGTCATAGGATAAGTGTTGCTAAGCAGCTAAACAGAAGGATGCTAAAATTAACCTGCGTGTTTTTCTAAGGGATTCACTTTTTAAGTTGCAATACATTTTTTATTGACTTAAAATACATTTTTCGATAGTAAAACATCTGAAAAAATACTTAGGTGCATGAATAAAGCTTTCCAGGGGACTGTGTCGAGTGTTCAAGTTATCTACATACAGGAGTAATTCCACCCTCCCCCAGTATGCCTAAATTTTACCAGCATTGGGCCCTCGATTTGTGCCCTTTGCAAGTGTCCTTGCAGAGTTATCTGTTGCTCCAAGAGCATCTGATGTATGTTGGATAACAGCCTGTAGGGACAGTCTTGGGAAAAAAGAAACTGCAAAGGTTCCCCAGGAACAGGCAGAAAACAAGTAAATCCTGTTAGTCTGAAATCCATGCATGTGCAGAAAAAGCCCCTTTTAACTTTTTGATGAATGATGCCTACATTTGGAAATCTGTGTTTTAGGTATACACTCTTAAAACATGTGAAATCATGTCTCTTTCAGCACAGTAAAGGTTTTAAAATGAGTGCGTTATTGGACCATGTTACTGGGCCAGTTTGAGAGAGCTGCCTTGGTGATGTGGTGGCTTCTTTCTTGGGAGGTAATTGTAGAGGAGGATGGTAGTGCAGCTTTTGGTTCTCCTGAAGGTAGCGAGAATGCCTGTTGCTCCATGTCTTTTTCTTTTACCTCCCTTTTGAATTCAAGCAAGATGGTCAGTCATGGGATTACAGCTTTAAAATACACTTTTTCAAGAGTATTCTGCAGCTTGGAAGGAGGCCAGGAACTGTTTCGTGTCCTTTTGAGTACAGCTCCATCATGGATGGAGTGCTCAGGTATGCTGCAGCTTTGCTGGGAAGCATCTCAAGGAGCAGATGTAAACTTTGGGGGTGAGAAGGAATTGCCCTCTGAGACCGCACAATGGCTTGTTTCTTGTTTTTAGGTGGGAGATCTGACTTGCCAAATTGTTGCTCAGCAGTCAAAGCAGATTCTCTTTGGGGGTACATATGAGGAATCCTTTGTATGTGTTGAGGTTTGTTTTTTGTTGGTTTTTTTGGGGGGGTGTGTGTTAAATATCCTACGTAAATGAGCGACTATGGGAGCTGTGTCATGTCGTCCCCGTGTCATCGTGTCCCCCCCGCGTCGTTGTGTCCCCCCCACCCTCAGAAGCATCTTTATAGGCAGTGATTTCAAAGGCAGGACTTGGGTATCTTTGAAAGTGCCACTCTCTGGTGATAGACGGAAAAGTTAGCTATTTGTGTGGAGCCAGGAAGGGCTTGAAACTTGCAGAGCTTTGCCAGGCCAGGTTTGGTTATCAGCATTTGATTACAAATGAAAATAGGTGAGGTTGGCTGAGGTGGGAAGTGCTGGCTCTGTTCTGGGGTACTTCTGAACAGGAATTTCAGGAGCATTGACTCTTTGTTCTTCTTCAGTGCAAGAAATCTGATGATGGCTTATCTTTGATGTTTGCCAGTCATGATGTTTTTCCCACCTGAAGGTGTTCCCTCCGCCCCACCCTGCCCCTCTGTTTTGAATAGCAACATTTGAGGGCCAGTAACTTAGAAGAGTGTGGGCTTCCAAGGCAGCAGTACCAGAGCATCTCACCCCCCTTCCCTCAGCATTTTGCTCAGAGCAGGGTGACAAAACTTACTTAGAGTTCAGGCCAGTGCTTTATTATGAAATATTAAAAGTACAAATAATTGCCAGCTGGGGCATATGCTGTGGACTCCCGTTGGTTGGCTTGTTTGTGTTGTGCTGGAAAAGGGTCAGAACAAGGAAAAGGGCCTGGACAAAAGGGAGAAGAGGCAGTGGGATACTTGGCTCGCGGCTGTGTCGGTGTTAAACCTGTTAGAGCAGCCTCCTGTAGTCAGAAAGGAATCGTCCTGGTGTAGCTGAGCAGCACCTGGACCTGTGCTTCCCTTAGAAACAACACAGGCCTTCTGGTGTATCCCACTTTCTTTTTTTTTCTTTCCTTGCCTTCTTTTTTTTTTTTTTTTTTTTTTCTAATAGTGGCATTTCAGCTTTCAGGTTGGCCAGCCCAGCAATCAATAAAGGTGGTTGCCTTTGAATAGGTGCTTTACACAAAAGAAGTAGTCGATGGGTGGAGACTTGTTTATTCAGAGTGATTCAACTAAGTAAGGCTAAGAGAATCTGAATACCTCTTTAAAGATGTAGAGAAAGGCAGCTGTTTTAACAAGAGGATTCACCTGCAGAGTCCCAGCCATCGGCAGAGGTGCTACAGCAAGGGAAAAGAAAAGCTGTCAAAATCCCCCACGGGGTGTTGTTAGGCTCCCGAACTAAAATAGGTATTCCAAAGACCATTAGAGAAGGAGGCCTTTCAGGCCTTGATTACGTCTTCATCCCCATTGCTCATCTTCCCATAGAAATACTTGGAATGCAACTTTCAAATTCCACTGTTTTCCTGCACCTAACCATCCTGAGCAAAAATGTTTTGTGTTTAATCTTATTTATTTACTTATTTAATCTCAGGATTTCTAGAGATCTTTTTCCTTTTCAAGAAGACATTCCCTCATCCTGGTGCTTGAAGTGTCTTTGAAGGTCTCTTTCCATGAGGGATGTTATTTGTGTAGAGCTCTCAAAAAGTGTGGGAGAGCTGGCTGCACACAGTGGACAAGTGACTTCCCAGTGTAATTTCTGTCATCTTTGAAAAACTGAATTTTGACTTTTAAGTCACTCTGGGTAAAAAGTAGGTTAAACGTCTTTGATATTTTCTATGCTGATGTGCCTGAGTGACTTGCTAATTCACTTCTAAAACATAAATGTATTTTGTGGTTAATATTGGAAGTGGCAGCCTGTGATACATGTAAGACTTTTCCACTTGTCATCTCCTGGTGGATATTTTGGCAGGTGTTAGCACGTGCTTTCTTGAAACAGCACAAACGTACTCGTAGGAGTTTTAGGAATGGGTGGCCTGCATCATCCGTCCTTTGAAAACGGAGGATGATCATCCATTGACAAACCTTTTTTTTTTAGTTGATTTAGGTATGTGCTTCTCTGAAGATGAGAGAAGCAGAACGTTCACGTTGAAGTGTAGCTGGCCTTTGCTTTTATTGTGTGTGATTAGCTGCCTTTAACTCAAGCCCTTGTTAGTCCCGTTTTGTACAGCAGGTGATGTCAGTGTTCAGGTGTATCGGTACCTGGGAGTGCTTTGCTCAGAGTGCTTGCATCACAGCAATAAATTCCATTCCTGTGTTCAGGCCACGCTCCTTCACACTGCTAACATTACGGCTTGGACAAGGGAGAGTTGCTCTGGATTTTGCACCAATAAGCAGCAGGACTTCTATTTCCTTTAGGGAGCAATATCACTTAATTTGGGCCACTCACAGCTTTGGGTAAGGGAGAGAACCTAGTTTAAGTTCCTCTTTTTGTTATACAAAATGCATTTTCTTCATTAAATTAAGTTCATTATATCTCATTGCTCTTAGTGTTTTGCGAACATGAGAAGCAGCCAGGACTTGAATACCTGTGTGCTGTTCTTCATTTGTGTGTGCATTTTTTCTGATGTTGATGCAGTTGCCTGTGTATTGAGGACAACAGGTGGCTGTGGTGTGTTGTGCATGTGCTTGCTTGCTTCATCCCCTCCCTCTCCCCAGAAGCCTTATGGTATCCTGAATCGGTGTTCACTTGGATAACTTTTAGCACAACTCACATATTTTGCTGTCTATACATCCTGATGCTTTTGGATGGAAGGAAGGAAAGCTGCGGGAAGAGGCTTGCTTTTTAAGTGAGACACTGAAGGAGACGCTGAAGTGGAAGTGCATGCTGTAGAAGCTGGTTGTGGAGGAGATGTAGCTGGGTTACTAAGGGCTTCCATTTGTGAGGTTTGACTGTTATTTTCCAGGGGAAGAAGTATCAGTGCAATGACAAGTGCTTCTCTACAGAGACGTAACTTATGCCTTGTATTATGTTGATTTGGAGGGTATACTTATTTTGCTGTGTTTTTCTAACAGCTGCAGGTATAATTTGTTCTTCCTCCTTATCACATGGTTCAGCCAGGTGTTGCTTAGTACATTTCCAAGTAAGGTTCAAGACTGTGGTCCTTGGCAGCTTCTGGAACAAGTCCTGGAGCAACTTCCAGCCTTTACAGCAGATAGGTGGCTTTTCTGCTTGGTGAGATCTCCTGGCAGTCTTTGAACTGTCAGGAGCCTGACTCTCCATGTTCCAAAAGGGTGAAGAGGGCTGTACCACAGTGCCGCTATTTCCCTGGTGTAAACTCAGTTTATTGTTAGAAACTGTGCTTTTCTTTAAATAGGGAAGATTTTATTTTCATATCAGTGCTACCTACACTTTGTGGGATAAATCTTCTTCATCCTCTGTCTCCATTCCTCCTTTTTGGGAAATGGCAGTGTCTTTTTGCTGAGTGTGAAGTGGCCACAATGTTTGACCTAACCAGAGGGTGAATTGCTAGGGGTGGGTGAAATGATCCGTACCTCAGAGTGGATGCCGGTTACCTTGGGAGGAAGCCATGCAGATTATAAACTCTGCAGGAAGGAACTGGTGGATTCTGTAAACTCTGCAGCCCCGCTAACTGCAGTTCAAGCAATTCCCAATCTCTACTTGCAAAGCTTTTGGAACTTGTAAGCTCTTTAAATCTAGTGACTGAGGATTTTCCATCATTCTCTTTTCCCTTGAGAAACAAAAAAAAGATAGAAATAAATGGTAAGGTTACTAATTTTAAATGCTCAAAAGTCAGCAAACAAAAGTTAAGGTGTTCACAGAACAGTTAAGTGGGCCGAGCTGAACACAGATCGTGCCCCATTACGGTTGCTGCTATGTGTTAAATAAATCAATAGATGTGTAAATAGTATGTAGAAGTGGAAAACGTGGCTTCATTTGAATCAACAGCAAAATTCTTTCAGGCTTCACTGGACTAAGATTTTATGTGGGGTATATATACAGCTGAAAGCTCTTGAGCATTCATAGCATGAAAGACGCCAGGAAACTTTAAAAAACTGAAACACTAATAGTGTCTTTTTATTTTTCTGGTGCTTGAAATTCCTACAGGTGTAGTTATGAGGTCAGTGCATCTATTTTCGGAGCTTGTTTGATAAACAGCAAACTGAATTTGTGATATAATAGCCTGTTTTGACTAAATTCTCTTCCATACTGGTTTTGGGCATCGCTGAAACAGTGTGGCCATTGCTGCATCCCTCTTCTAAATCCTAGAGGCTGGGCTTTAACTTTCTTGAGTATATTTGCTCTGATGAGTGGGAGGAGGACTTGTCCTTCCCTGCAGGAAAAGGGGAATGTAGCGTATTCTCCCCAAGGATGGATCTGGGGCAGAGATGGCCCCTGCGTGTTTGGGGCCAGAGTTTGTATTTACACCATTGCATAACTCTTAATCTCCATAGGAAAAGATGTGGGTTAGTGGATTTGCAACGCCACAGACTTGCATGTGGCCATGGTCTGCCTGATAGCCGACGACGTATGCTAGTATTGCATAGTAGATGTACTGATGCCTGCCTGGGATCGTTCTGGAGTATTGGGTGACCCTGTGCAGAAGGATCTGCTGTTGCCTGACTTTTGACCTCATGCATTGGCAGCGTCTTTCGTGCCTGCACTGCCTGAATCGTCTGACTTGCAGTAAATGTTTCCGTTTGTGTGCTTGCTGTCTTTTCAAAATGATTGCTGAAAAGTATTTGGGCCAAAAATAATTCACACTGGACAAGAAGATGCCAACAGCATGTGCAAATTGTACACTGTAGTTACTGTCCCAGCTAGTGAATCAAACAGAGCTGCACAACCCAGTAGCACAGATGTGGATTAGGAAAGTCCAGACTGCTGATTTAAAAATTTCCACTATTTCTGGTAATGGATGTTTATAAGAGCTGCCTAGTCCAAAGACCCAAGAAATGAGCTGCTGGTGGTCTTTGTTTAATTCCCAGTATACAGATGCCAAGTGTTATGCTTTGATTTCCTACACTGTATACTCTTCGGGGCAGGGATCAGCATTCAATTACTGAGTTTTGAAAAGCCACCTAACACATTGTGGAACTGACCTGCTCGGCACTACCTCAGTATAAATGTTTAATTATAACTATCTTCTTACCCCATAGTGGAGCCTTTCCAGATATCAAGGTTGAGGCATGCTGGGAACCTGCACTGCTGCTGCTGCGGTGTCTGCATATAAACAGAGCTTTGGTTGCAAGGCAGAATTTGGGCAGCTCTCATAAATGCCTAGTTTGCACATGAGGGACAAAGATTATTTTTTTATTTTTGGGGGGATCTGTGTCTGGTGGTTTGGTTTAGAAGCAAAACCACTCCTAGCTTTAATATGTGTTTTAAAGCATCACAGTCAGACCATGTCGTCCTTTCTCCCTTTTGCTTTAGGTCTGTATGTAAAAATGACAAATGTCAAGGTTCTGAAATTGAGAAATTAGAAGAAGAAACTGGGAACAGAAAGATGTCACGTCCTCAATACGTCACCTTCCCAAGACTAAAATGAAGTGCAATTGCTGGCTCTTGCTGTTCACAAAGTAATCTAATTCTCTTGCCTTGAGTGACTTGTGTTGTAGCTTTAAACTGAATTCTTAAATCATCCCAACAGTGATGTATGTATCATTTGTTATGTTTATACAACATGAAAGCATATGGAGTAATGGAAACATCTAGAAATAAGACCTCCAGAGAAGACTTCCATTTTAATCAGGTTACTTACTTGGATTAAACCAACCCAAATTTAAAACATGTGGGCTCATGTACTAAACTAGTTGCATTTTCAACACTCCAGGGGTCTGTCTAGGAGTTTATTGGTGCGTTGTCTTAGTCTGTCCCAGCAAGCTTTGTAGGAGCAAGCAGTTTGGTGTTACTAAGGTTGGGATAAGCTGATGTCAGATTTTTGTCCACAGTGCATAGCAAGTAGAGGTCAAACACTTGTACAGCCGGTGATACTATGACTTGTTAAGAATGTACGCAGCAGGTCGCTTTTCAAAACATCTTTTGAAAAGCAGCCTGCGAGAGCAGTGCCATGTAGAAGAGACATGCATCTTCCTCTGGCATCAGCAAATGGATGCATCCTATCACATTGGACTGCTGAGCATGTTTAGTCATGTTACTGTAATAAGCTCTGGGAACAGGAATGGGTTCTGCCCTGCTGCGCTTCAGGAAGATTTGAATGAATTTGACTGGTTTGTTCCAGGGAAACTCCTGTTTGTATCTGCTGCTTCTGTGCTGGGTACAGAGAAGGAAGGAGTCGAGTTTGTTTCTTGGCTGAAGGGGGGTTCCTTTGCAGTTCAGGATTGCTAACATTACTGTACTTAAATTATTATCCCTTAGAAGAGGTAAAATTGAAAAAATCCTAAGTAACTCCTAGAATCCTCAGTGTTTCTGGTGCTGATAGTGTACAGATCTACTTGGTTTTGAGAGTCCTCTTTGCCCAGATAAACTGAGTATTAGGGACCCGTCTCTTGCTTCCAGCTGTAGCCTTCAGGCATCCCTCTATCTCCTGCCCCGGTGAATCATCCTACAACATACGCAGATGTAAATTTTAAATGTGCTGTGGTGAGGGTTGCCATCTTTATCCTTTTCATTTTGTCTTAACACAGCTTAGCCTGATGGCTCTCAGGGTATTTTTTAAATTTGCTGGTGTGTGTGTATGTTGGAGGCAAGTCTAGATCACACCAAGCACTGATCCTGCAGACGCTTTAAACACAGGTATAATTCTACTTAAGTAGGTTGTTCTATTTAAGTCAAAATACTGGCATGGGTGAAGTTAGGGGAAGTGTTTTGGGACTGCGGCCTGCGTTTAACTTTCAGAAAAGTTTTCCTGACACAAGCCAGAATCTTTAACCCGTGTGAGCTGCAGCTCCAAACTCCTCTCACTGACTTCAGTTTCTGACCTACTTGAGAAGGTTTTGCTCAGCTGGAGGAAGTGTCACAGGTCTTGCAGCCTGAGAAGAGTTGGTTTTGAAGAGAGATGGCAAGAAGTGGGGCCGTGTACCCAAACTCCTTTGATATACAGTGTCTGCAAGAGTTAAGCGAAAGCACTCCAGCAGCTCATGTGCTCCCTGTGTGTGCATACTTTCCTAATCTTGACATGGGGTCTGAGCTGCAGGCTCCGAGGGCTTACGTGAAGTTGGCTTGGCTGTCACCTTTTCTCTCCCCGGATCTGGCTGCGGCTCAGCATGGGGATGTTCCCCGCCACTGGGATTACCAGCTGCAGATAGCCAGTTGCCTAAAACCTGCCCCCGTGGGGCTGGCAGTGCCGAAAGGTGGCTTGGCACACCTCGCCTGCCCTGGCGCTGCGTCCCGCCCTTGCGGGGAGCAGGAGAGGGAAGAAAAAGTGCTGCGGTGGCCTCTTTCTTGCGTCTGGAAGATGTCTTGCACCCACCTTGCACTCTCAGGTGGGTCTGGGTGAGCTTTCTGCCTCTCATCATTTGGCTGAAGAACAGCTGTCTCCAAGGATGGGTCTGCTTTAAAACAGGGGAACAGCTGTACGGAGCAGGGCCTGTGGGCCGGTCTCTTATGCTGGCAGGCTGTCCCTGCGCATGGGGAGAGGAAAGAGAGAGCACGTGTTTTTCTCCTTTAGGTTACAAAGTCCTAAGGGCAACTTGAGCCTTGCCTGTCCGGGAGGAAAAACTACAGTTCCTTCAATCCATGGAACGCTGTCAAAAATTGCTGAGCATTTCTGACCAGAGGCTGGAAATGAAAGCTGCCTTTTTTTTCCCCTTTTTTTTTTTTGTTGTTTCACTTAGGTTTCCTTGGAAAGGCTGCCAGTGGCCACCTCGCCCCACCCTGCAGACGTGTGGGCGGGAGTGGGGGTAGCCAGCAGGAGGGAACATCACCAAAAAGGCAGAGCGACTTGGCTCTTGGCCATGCACAGGAGCAGGAACAGCTGCCTAGATGGCCCCCAGAGCCTCACTGATGTCAGCATAACCAGTGCTCCTTAAAATGCGGCACCGTGTGTGGGGGGCGAGGGGGAGCAGGGCTGGGAACAGTTTTAGGGGGTATGCAGTATGTAAAACAACCTCTGTGATTTTTTTTTTTTTTTCTTCCCCCTCTTCAAAACAGACCTCTGCTTTCTATAGGAACGGGAAGGTTTTGCATGAGTGAGTGAGAGTTATGAGAAATTCATAAAAGTAGAACAAGTTAGCGAAAGCAAGGAACAGAAAGAATACTTGGTGTAAAATTTGTGTGTGTTTGCGGTGTGTCTGTTTGCTTGTTTTTTTTTCCTTTTAAGAGAAACATGGCTAGGAACATTTGGGCATTGTTGGCTAAATCTGTCAGTCCCATTCCCTTCTCTCTCCCCTATGTTGTCTCTGAGAACCTGTCACAGTGTGACAGATCGTACTGTCAAACATCATACTGCGTTTGAAAAGTATCTGGCTTGCCATATGAAATACGGCAGGATGTGGCATCCTGCAGGGAGCATGTTATGTGTGCTCGCTTGGCCTCCTGCACTTGCTTGAGCAGAGGAAGGGAATGCACATCAGAAGAACACAGTTGTTCGCAGCTCCCTTCCACTCCTCTGTGTTGATCCAGAGAGATGGCACTTCGCGTTAAGCCATGAGGTTTACCCAAGCTGTCTCTCCTCGTATGTTGATACCAGGTGTCCCTGATGGTGAGAGCCTGTGCGTGGTTAAAGGGTGGTGGGGCTATCTATCTGACCTCGGTGACGTGGGATGCGCAGTGCAAAATCACACCTGCAGTAGGTACTGAACTGAATGAATGCGAGTTCCTCTTGGGTCTGAGATTACTCCTTCCAATTTAGTAGCTAATACAGTAGTTTCCGAAAGTCGCAAGAGAATCTGATGTGTAGCTGGAAGTTCTGAGGGAAGAGGATACCAGCTTTTCCAGAATTGTGCAGCTCAATCACAGAACGAGGTTGGACTGGACATGAAACTGGATTCCAGGGTGACGTGGTGATTGCAGCCTCTGCCGGCTTTGCTTCTTCCCACAGCTGGGGAGTTGATTTTCCCAGTAGGCCTGTGCCAGCATAGTCCTGCTGCTAGTCTTGTGGTGTTACCCCAACACAGAAGTTGTGCTTGAATTGCTTGCAAGTGGTATGCAGTGCACAGATCTAGGCGACAGGGGTAAGCCAGCCTATCCAGGCCTGTTGCAAAGCTGAATTTGCAAAACGCTGTCTCCATCAAGGCCAATGTAATAATAAGTTGCAGAGATTCTGTCTTCAAAAACAAACAGCGTAGCGTAGGCATTTGGGGAGGAGGGCGTTGTGCTCTTTTGTAAAGCTCTTGCTTTTTGTTAACTCAGGTTAACTTCACGAGTCGGATTAACGTTTCCTATAACATTCCAGAATTATTGTCATAATTAGCAAAAAATGACACAGGGTCACAGCAGTTGTATGGGACTGAGAAAACATCTATTCACATTCTTTTCAATTGGGACAGTGGCATGAAGAATTTATTTACTGAATGTCAGAGAGGGAGACAGTAACAGAGGCAGAAAACGAACCTGAATGCTCTAAATCCAGTCCTGTGTCTTCACCATTAGATCATGCTTCCTGTCTAGCATATAAATCCACATAAAAACCTTGGTTCACAAACAGATGACATTCAAGTACTACCAACATTGTAAAATATGGCTAGGGCTAATATATTTGCTCTGACTTTCATCTTGAGTGCCTGGTGGAACACCTGTAAGTATTTACATTTTAACATGAGCTTTTGTGCTTGTGAAAGCAGACAGTTTGACAGCAATGACCTCTCACACAAAAGCTTGAATAAGTGATGAACTTCCAACAAATCCATGACCTGAACTCTGCTGGATGCGTATTGAAGGCGACAAGTTAATATGGCCCGTGGCAGTACCAACAAGAGGCCTGGCTCTGCGCTGGGCTCTTCTGCTGGAGGTGGTCCGTAAATGTGCCTCTAACAACCGTCCCTGCCCAAAGGCCTGGAAGTAAGTGTGCCTGTGCTCACTGCCTAGGTGAGGGCCTCAGGCAAACATTTGCTGCAGAAAGGACTTCAGTTTTTCCGGAGGTTTCTTGTCCTGCTGCTCTGCTCTGATCCTGGGTGAAAGGCTTGGTTTGTGTCGCAGAGAAGGCAGAAGCGTGGATGTGTGTCTTCTCTCCCAAGTGGTGCGCTTCAGAGTTCGCTGTGCTTCAATTGAATTGAGTGGTAGTTAAAACTTCAATTATGGGCAGCTTTGGAGTTGAACACGTTTCTGCTGCAAGCGTGGTAACCTCTGGCAGTCAGACAGGGAAGACAGCTGTGGTACGGTAACCTCTGAAATCACCCTGACCTGAATCACGCTGAAGCTGTGGCTCCAGCGATGTTTCCTCGGGACTGCCCTGTCCTGGAATGAGCAGTTCCTGGTACCTGCTTCTCCAGTGAAACCTGGGTTTGGAGCACAGAATGCCTCTTTAAGCTGACAGAAATGCCTCTGGATCTGTGGCAGAAGGTTTTTTAGTCCTGTGGAGTAAGTCATACTGCATTTTTTGCCTGCAAAACTGAAAACTAGAGGGAGTCCTACTTGTGTCTAATACCGAGTCAGACCAAAAGCGAATCTAGCCCAGGATGCTGATCGATGTGGATTTATCAAAACAGAATATGGCAAAAGGGCACCTATTAATAATTCTTACCTTGTGTAGGCTACCAGCAACGTACAGCTTCTGGAATCTCTTGAGCCAAAGGGTTTTTATATAGGTTCAGTATTTAGGTTCAAGAATCCTTTTTCCTGAGCTTGTCCAGTGGCTTTTTGAACCTGTACAGACACTTGGCATGTTGTGGTGGTGAGTTTTGCAGTTTAACTATGTGCTTTGTTGGAGGGGAGGTGAAGAAACAACCTTCTAAACCTGCCATTTGATGCTTCCACTTGATACCATTTAGGACTTGTACTATGGGAAATAGCAAGTAATTGTTCACTACTGACCTTCTCCATGCCTTTCAGGGTTTTGTGGACCTCTGCTGTATCACCTCTGTGGCTTTCCTCCCAGGTTGGAGTCCCGATCTGAGTATCGGCTATTAATGCAGAAGCTCTTCCATGCTTTTGATTATGCTGTTCACTGAACACTTGTTAAAGCTACAGTTTGCCTTGTTAACATCTATCACAGGCACATGCCAAAAACACTTTATTTGCCTACATATTTATTGCTGTAAGACATATACTTGGACAGGCTTAAAGATTTCCAGGTGCTGCCAGGATTCTCCTCCTCAGCAGCTTTTTTTGGGAAACTTTCTCAGTGTTGGCAGGTTACAAGCAGAAGATGCTGATCGGTGAGGGTGTTTGCAGGTCTGGCTCAGTTACTTCTATCCCGATTGCTTGAGAGCTGCTTGTTTAAAGGGTTCTTTGCTCTCTCTGCCTTCCTTCCCAAATACACTACCGGATTCTAAGAGCAGTGTCCCTGTATCCCTCCATTTAATATTTCCCCCCCAGCAATGGCAGCGTGAAGCGTGCCGTGCATATCTAAAACTTCAGTGAACGCAACTTATCCAGAGACAAGGGGCATTTATCCTTGCCAGCTCTGGGGGTATTTCTTTGAGCTCCACCCAAACCAAGTGATACTGCCCACAAAAATGTTTGCCTGCTTTCCTCATCCAAATGCTAGACTGCTTATGAGATGATAACTAGGATTCACCCATCTGCTTGGTCTTGGCAGGTATCAGAGGAATTGGTTTGAGCTCCTTGAAGTAAAATGTTTATTGATGTAACTCTATTATGTTCCCATCCCCCCCCCCTTTTTTTGGTAGTCTGCCAACCCACTTGTCCACCTGTAGGACTACTCTGTGCTGCTAGACTTGGAAATTTTAATTTTTGCAGCCAAAAGAATTTTGCTTCGGTACTAACCACGCTGCTTGTATTTACTTATGTTAGATCGCTCCCGGGGTGCTTTACAAATTGGTGCCTACAATGCTACTGAAACGCAGCTGCTTCTGAAGTGGAGAGTGAGAAAGGAGAGGTTTAGATCAGGTCATGCTAACCCCTTTCTTTCTCTGTGTAAAGTGCTGCGCATTCTTCAGTACTGACATAGCCTAAAAAGGAACCTTGGCTTTTAAAGCCCTACCTTAACCTGCCTACCAAATGATACATGCTACTTGATTTGTGTTTAGCTGATGAAAAACTTGATTCCAGTTTGCCAGAACTGGGAGCTTAGTTGCACGTAATGTGAAGGATGACACTAGCAATTTCAAGCCTTTTGGTAAAGCCTTTCACAGTGAGACATCAGCTTTATCTAGGTTACTTATTCCCTTTATTAAGCTTCTCAGGATTGATGAAATATAGTGGTCTTAGGAGAAACAAGCCCTGCTCATTGTGTAGTACTGATTTATAAAGATAATCTTTCAATGTTGCTGTGTATAAAACAATTCTAGTAAGCTGTTCAGCACTTACTACTGTACTCTGAGGGCTCTGTGAATTATATAGCGTTTGGAAGTAGCTAGCGTATCTATTTGGAGAAATGAGGCAGGGGCTGTCCTGTGGTTGTACTTCTGACTGTTGAATTGGGAGCTTGTGCTGCTATATTGCAGCTCTACACATTTAGTATCCTAAATTTAAAGTTAATATCCTAAAGGCTGCATGAGGACTGAGGAATGGAGCCTTAGTGTGACATATGCTTTGCAGGTGTGTCTCTGCTCTTGAATGTTAGATCAGGAAAACCTAAAACCTAACATAAAGTCATTGTGTGTGTGTGTAAGCAGTAGGACATGTTTACGTTGCTTTAATTAGTAATTTCTTAACTGCCTTTTTTCTTAGGGTACATATCCTAAATATTAAAGGTCTTAAATATCTTAAAGGTACATCCTAAAATGCTAGGCCAAGAAGCTGATAGGAACTTTTTGTATTTGTCCCCCTGCCTTTCAAATGTTCAATTTTGGCTGGATCGGTTCTCTAACTGACTTGCTGTGCAGCTGATTTAGTTGTGCTGGCACAAGGAAGCAGTGGAGAAGACATAGCAGAGGAGGACAGGACTTCTGATTGCAGTGCCAATAGGACAGATTTTAAAAGCCCATGCAACGGTCATTAAAAAAAATGGTGCTAAAACCATCAAAACAATCTTGTCTTTGTAGCGAAACAGGGGCTGGGAGGAAATGTGGAAGAACCAAGTGGAGTGAGTGCCTTTTTGCCAGTTTATCTTTGCAGGGGCCTCAAATCAACCTTGGATGGAACAGGAGGCATCGCTTGCTAGGATGGATCCAGGAATTCATGCAGCAGTGTTGCTGGGTTGATTAATTCCTGCACACAGAGCCTAATCCAAGCTCGGCTCCATGGGTGGGGGGTCATTAGCAGTGTCTGTTGTATCTGTCCTTGTAGATAGGAACTGCATCTGCTCTGTTGGGCTTAGGATCTTTGCTGGTTTGGAGTTGCAATGTTGAAAAAACAGCACAGCCATTTTCGGGAGGTTTTATTTGAAGATGCTTCATTTTTAACTTGTATATTCTTATCTGCATTCTGGCTTCTAGCTTCGTTGAAGGTAAGAGTAAGCATCCACTCCACGGCTACTATCAGTTCATGGGTATCTTTGTACCATGATGCCAGTAACTGTACTGAAAGAGTGGCAGGTTTATGTTAATAGTCACTTGCCCCCACCACCCCTTTTGCTTTTCCCACTTGCCCCCATCTTTCAGGTACCTTGAGGTGTTTGCCTTCAAAGGTTGTATTTAACACCACTTGTATTTAACACTTTTCTCTCCCACCACTTCAAGGCAAGTATTTTTCCAGGTATGTGACTACAAACAATGCAAAGGAAAAAATCTCAATGGAGATCTGTGTGCGATGTTAGTTATCTCTTTGAAGCTGCCTTTTTCTTAAGTCTTTTGATATTTAGGTATTTCCTCCCAGCTTTCCCCTTTCTGGTGTGTCTTTGCCTGGATAACTAAAAATATTCATAATGATGTTGAATTAGTGACTTCAGAATGGTTTCCTTGGCAACCTGCACGTGCATTTGGCATCATAGGATGAAGAAGCAGTTTATAATCTACAGCAAAACCAGCTTAAGGAGGGGGTTTTGGTTTCCATAATTTGTTTACCCCTTCACCTCTAGCAGTCCATTTCTGTTGTACTGTAACTCAGCTCCTCTTCAGAGATGCTGAGACAAGGGTTTGTGGGGTTTCTCTGTAAGCCTTATCACTAAAATTATCTGAGTAGCCAGTCCTCTTTAATTTTTTCTGTCTTTTACCAACTTTCGTTTCGGCCACTAAAGGGGAAGCAAACTGTAGGCTTTGCCTGGCATGGGAATGAGCAGCTGGAGGAAGGGGAAGAGGTTCTGGAGAGGTGTTGACCCTCAGCGCAAGTGGCACAAAACTACACAGCGTTTGTGTCAAGAGGCTTGAGATTTTCAGCTGTGAAGACAGTCTCATCTTCCCACCTTACCGCACATTCTCTGTCAGCTCTCTAGATGCAAATCTCTTCATTGCATTAGCTGTGCAAAAATTCTGTCGCTTCTATAAATCGGGTCTCCTTTAGCTGTTCTTTCTGCTCCCAAATTAATTTCCATCTTAAGAGAGTATCTTTCTTAATTACGCTTGATATTGTGTAAGGAGATCATGTTTCATCATGTAAGATTGTGGTCCAGGTTTTGTTCTGGCTGAACTGGTACAAATCTGGTGCAACTTTGCCAGTGTCAGTGCAGTGTCCTTTGTGGAAGAAGTTGGTTTGTGTGGCCAGGAGCAGAGTATCAGTCACTGTGTAAGACATACCAGCTTAAAGCAAGTAATAGTGAAGACTGATGTAGGTTTTATTGGGATGTTCAGACTTCTGTTATAAAATATGGAACTAGACGTACACTGAAGGCCAAGTAAGTGCAATAACTGCAACAGCAAGCACATTTCCCGGAAAGTTGTCGTCTTGCAAGAGGACATGGACTGTAAAGGGGCTTTAGAGCATCTGCTCACTTGATACAGGCTCTATCAGTGGTTATCATCAGTTACAATTGGCCATTTGTCTTTAGATTTCTGAAGTTATTTTTTATAACTGTTAGGGGGAGTAGCATGTAAAACAGGGCAGCATGTAGAAATCCAAAACTCCAGCCAAAAGCCACCTCCTTTTTGTGTCTACGTGTTGCAGCTGTCTATCTCTTGGCAGCAGGCAGCCTGTGTAGAATGTGAGGTTTTAGCACTTTAGTGGAAGACTGAATTAAGGAGTTCTGAACTTAAAACATTCTTCTTTTCTAGGGAATTTTCAGTCTTTGCCACTGCTTAGTTATTTGGAGACTATTTGTAGATTTGTTTTTTTTCTTTCAGTAACTCCTTGTATTCACCGTATGAGAAACTGAGGCAGATTGCTAACTCTTTAATTTTCTCAGTTACTCTACAGTTTAGTAATGAGATGAATTGGAGCCAGTTGCACGGATGCCCCAGCTGGGAGGAAATACGAAAAAGAGCGTGTGTATATTTTTTATGGGGAGGAGAGGAAGAAAGGGCAGATTTCAGTTTTTCTCCGTGAAATAGACTTTTGTATAAGCCAAATAAATAACATTTTGTTTAAGGGATGTCAGCATACCGTTTTGGTTTAGGACATGTTGTTTCTGCATAAACTATGGATAGCATCATAGCACTTAGGGCATAGTTACACCTTTTAATCTCCCTTTGTTACACCTGCAAAGGCAGAGGATTTTGCAAAATGAGCCAGCATAGCAGCTTCCCTCCAACAACTCGGCACTAGGAGTATTTGCGTTTTGGAGTAAGTAGATGAACACTTTTGTACCATGCAAGCAAACTGACAAGGGAATGGTGTAAATAACACATTGTGAAGCTTTCCATTAAAACCTATGTTTAAAAAGAATACCTCGTGTGTTCAGTTAACACAGGTGGTGTCAGAGTGGAGGGTGGAAACTGCGTCCTCGGCACTCTGAGAAGCGGGGTTGGGATGATGACCTCCATCTCCCTCACAGACTAAATCCTTGCCTTTTGCCCAGGCTTTTCATTATTCCAGCCTGGTCTGGGATACGGTTTTCCTTTCGGCTGAGGCATTTGTAATGCTGTCGTTCTTGCATCCGCCCTAGGCAGGCAGAGAAAGCCGGCACGGGCAGTTTCCTATGCCGGTAGTACTGCTGCCTTGCTGGCAAGGGCTGGGCTTGTCTGACTTAAAAAGGTACGGTTAAAGTCGTTCAGCTTTTGTGCGTGTGGATGAAACCTGACTTTTCACTCCATAGAAAAGGTTAAACCGTTCTGAAACACGTGTAAGTTTTTTACTGTGCAAAGGCCATGTGGTGCTTCAGCAGGTTTTGGCTTTTTTGGGGTTTTTTTTTTTTTTTTGTTCATAACTTTTGCACAACTTTGAAGCCCTGGCTCTTCATGACGCTGGTATTAAAAGGAGTGGAAATCATCCCGGGGAGAGGAAAAGGACAAGCTAACCTTGGCACCTGGGGCCTGGCTATTATGTTGCACTTCCTCTGCGGGGCGGCGCGGGGCGCGGGGCCGGCCGGAGTGATGTTCTCACAGCAAATGGAGGAAGTTGCTCTAGCAGAAGCAGTGCTTCTGGATCTCCTCTCGCCTGGGGGATGGGGCAGGGTGGTGAAAGAGGGTTACACAAAGCACCGAGGGGGAGGAAGAAAAAGAAAAAAAAGAACAACCCTGATCCCTCAGCTACGTGGAAAGCTCGACAAACTTTTTGGAAAGCTGAATACTTGGGGGAGGGTTGGGGAGCAGAGATTGTTTCCCTGGCGGCTGCCGGTGGTGGGGAAGGTACCACGGGAAGGAGCTGGGAAAGGATGGAGGGGAGCGGCCGCTCCTCTCCCTGGTTGCTGACTAAACAGTTATGTCAGCTGGCAGTCGGCGCGGCCTGGGGATTTGCGATATAGCTCCTGGAGGGTGGGGGTGGCTGCGCGGGGGGAAGGGAGGGGAAGGGCTGGCCCTGCCGCAGCAACTGCTGCTGCTGCTGCCTCTCCGTCGCGCTCAGGGCAGGGAGGCCCGGCCCCGGGTGCGCTGGGCTGCGGCCTGACCCCGGGAAGTTTTCACAGTGATGCCCGAGCAAAAGGGATGTGTGTGTATCTGCCAGCCTTATTCGTGCAAACGTGGTCGCGATGCCTCAAATAGCAACCCCAGCTCGCTGGAAGGCTGTCCTGTGCGGGGAAAGTGTTCCTGTCTGACTGGTACCTTTACCTTCCTCCCTCGCTGAGTCTGGGCCCTTTGGAGCACATGCCCGTGCCAAAAGAGTCAGAGCCTGTTGCTGGGGCATGAGGAGCGTGCTCCATCCGAACCCGGTGCTGCTTGCAGATGCTCGGGGCGAGGTCAGCCCTATGGGGCAGAGCTGCGTATTTGTCCTCTGCCGGGCTCTGGCTGGAGTCACGATGACGGTGCGAAGTGCAAAGGCAGCTGCAGCAGCAGCAAGGCTTGGCCAACGCGCTGCCTGCTGGTCTGCCACAGGTAGAGACTTCCCTGTCTAAGCACAGCCCAGTGCTGTTAGAAAGTAGACAGTGAATTCTGGCTGCCTTTCAAGTTTAATGTTTCCTTTCTTGGCCTTGAAGGCAGATGGAGCCCAGGGTAGCCCTTACACAGAGCAGGAGGTATTTATAATGATTCTTTCAGGTCGGTAATGTTCAAATCCTATTTTTCTGTTCTTCTTGTTTTGTTTTCCATAAATCGTGTGCTGTAAAGTTGGAACAGCCTTGGAACAGCTGCGGCTTTTCACCCATGTGCTTCCCTCCCCTCCACCCCCCATTAGGAGTAAGTGAAGGATGGGTTGCATGTGAATCACCTCTATACCTATTTCACTTCTCCTGTCCCAGCAGTGAAAGACAGAGAAGGACCCTGTCCTGACAGGCAAAAAGGGTGTGTGTCTCAGTTGTTTGAGGTCAACTGAGTTAGCTGAACACAATTAAAGAGAAAAAAAAAAAAAAGCTCTCTTGATGCTCCTTAAGGTACAGCCTACCATGTCCAAAGCCATGTTTGTGGCTATGCGAGACCAGTTAATGTGTTAACCTGCATCTTAATGAACATTAAGATAGATTTTCAGTAATGTTAATCTGACTCAACTGAGCTACCATGGTTGTAGTCGTGAGTGAACCTGTCTGGCCCACATGGACAAGCTTGCTGGAGGCTTTAGTTAGCAGGACAGCACCAGTCAGTGTTTCTAATGGCCTAATTAAGATGATTTGCCTTTTTTTTTTTTTTTTTGCCGAAGGTGAGTGAAGGCTGTAGAAAAGTGTTTGTATTGTGATGTGGAAATCTACAGATCTTGTCCAGGAGTTGCTTTGTTGTACCTTTGTGCAGCTCTCATCACCTCAGTGCAGTTCTCAGCTGGGTGTGTGGTGCCTGGCACTCCTTCACAGCACACCTGTGCTATGGTTATGCACAAGTCAAAGGGTAGCATGATTTTGTAGGTCCTTGCAATCCTTTGCTGAGCCGTACAGATGAGCTGGGCAGCTGGACTTAAGTCAGTTTGTCCTCAATGATGTAGGTCTCTGCAAGCCAGTGTGGGAAGGTTATAAAGCACTGAAGTATCCGAGCGATGCCTCAGTCTCCACTCTGCTTTAAACATTACACTTGCAACCGGCCACAAGAGCGAGTGCCTTGTGAGCGGGTGTTAAAATTGATAAAACCTGAATCCCTAAACATCTAGCTTTTTTTCCTGCTTGTTGTAGGTAAAAAGACTTGTTCGGTGGTGGTGGGTTTTTTTGAGCAGATGAAGACGTTTCCAGGAGATAGGAAGTCACTCAGAAGTTACTGTTAAGCCAGGTGTACCTCATATGTTTTTTAAAACAGATTGTCTGTGGCTCCGCAAAAATGGAATTATTTTGAAAGGAGAGGGGTACATAACTGCTTGAGTGCTTAGACATGGGGTCTGAAATGCTGAATAACCACAATTCTCGCTAACTTCACAAGGAACGTTTCTGGAAATGGCTCTTGATGCATTGGGTACAAAGCACTACAAGTGCGGGTAAACAGTTCTTTAAAATATTTTGGCATGCTGAGAAAACTTCAGTGAGTGCTACTTGGAAGCTGAACACTTGACTTTTCGTGGATAAGATCAGTTTAAATAGGTGCGTTTTTCTTCCTTCTGTGTGTATGAGAGAGGGGAACAGGAGGGCAAGGAAAAAAATCAGAGGAAAAGACCTCGTTGCTGACTTGGGAGACTTTTTTGACCTTCGGAGCCCCATGCACTTGTCTGGTTTCCAGCCAAAGGCTCTCACTTTGAGAGCGCCTTGCTTCTCATGCTGAACTATTTTTTGACGCACTGAATGAATGCAATATGTTAACACTCCTGTAAGTCCCAGAATTGCTTGGCTGCCCCTTGCCCTGCCTGCCTTGTGCTGGCTGAAAAGGTACCATTGTTTGTTCTGCAAACAGTGGGTGATGGTTGTTTCCAAGGTGACTATGGCACTGTTGCTGCCCTCTAGTACAAAAAAAATAAATAAATTGGCTTTAAACACCTGAGAGCATCCCACTGTCACCAGAGACGGTGGGAGGGAGGAAAGAGCTGATTTTTAGAGCTCTCTGGGGCTGGTGATTAGAATAAAGGCAGAGAAAATGCCAGTAAGCTAAGAGGAGGGGGATGCATTGGTTTACGCTACAAAACATTCTTCCTAATAGTGCATGGATACAGCTGTTGAAACAGGTGAATATTTCTAAGGATGTGTCTCTGATGAGAAGAAATTATGGTGAATTTAAGCGCTCTCAATCATACTGATCAACTGTTGTAGTCTGAGTTTACAATAGTAATATTCTGCTTTTTCACTTAATTAAAAGGATGTTTTGATGACTGCTCAAGCAAGGATGTATGGACAAGGAAAGCTAGAAGAGACCACTCAGCAGTTCTGCTAGGCTTGTAGGTTTTCAGATTGTTTTGGAAAACAATTCTTTGGGGATAAAGTATGCATCCCCTGGAAAGAGAGCCCTAATAGTTCTTTCATTGCTTTTGTGTGTTCTTGGAAGGCCTGTGGTACTCAGAACAGTGACTTATTTTGAAGTGTCTAGGTGGATGGATTAGAAGCATTTTTTCAGTCTTCCCCCTGTGCTGCCTGCCCATCTCATGCAGGTGTTTAGTATGGGGGGTGGGGGGGAAGAGTGAGTTTAAAAAAACCCAGCAAACCAACACTTTTTTTAATTGGTCATGGATGCTGCTAGCAGAACTTTGCCTCCCCCTACATCAGGTTTAGTACAGTTCATACGCAGGTTTCAGTAAACATTAACCACTTTTATCAGGGCTCGCAGCATGCTGAATGGTTAGCAAAGAGCATGTACTGAGAGAGACAGAGAAAATGAACAAGTCCAAGGTCAAAAGGATGGTAGATTTTTCTTTATTAAAATGAGGGGTGGAGAAGGTTGACAACACTTGTGGAAAAAGTAGGCCCGTGTGAAAAACATGGTCTTGTCCTTAAGCTTTCATCCAGGTGAGAGTATGCGAGGGTACTGCAAGGAGGATGAACATCTTTAATTTTTCTTCTGCTCCAGTAAGATGACCAGAACACATCAGTCCTCCTCACGCTCTTGCTGACAGACAGCATGAGCTCCTCATGACTCGATCAATCTGGGGCAGAGTATGATCTTTGCTATCGCTTCTTGCATCTTTATATAGGCCTGATCCTACCCAGCATCCACAAAGCTCCCGCTAATTTCAGCAGTGTGCTGCCAAGCAGCAAGAGATCACAATTTCCTCCCTTCCCTGCCAGCGTGAAGCAATGATAGAAAGCCCTCCTGGTTAGGAAGGGTGGTTAAGGAACTGTGGTTTAGCAGTTTGCCTCACCTTTCTCTCTCTTGGGTGACTTGGATGTTTCTTTATTGCTCTTGAGGGGTGCAGTGCTGCTATATTTTCTGCAAAATGAGTTGCTGTAGCAATTGAAAAATAGTTTATCAGCTTAGCAATGAAAATGAGGTAATTTGCAGGTAAATTCATGAAATTATTTTAAGTTGAGGTGTAGAAAAAAAGCATTTTGAGAAAAGCATGTGACCTGCCCGAATGAAATTTGTTGAGGCATCTGATGTCAGAGTTCAAATTAAGTTATTTTTAATTGCGCAAATCAGCATATCCTGTCCCTCCTAGCTCCATTCAAATAATACTTTGCAAAAGAAAGAAGCAGCAGCGTTCACCTGCAATTTTCCTAGGAAACAGCATCATTGAAAGGTTGTACCTCATTGGAAAAACACAGATTTACTTAAATGATACATCAAACACAGAAGAAATCCAAACCGTCTGTGGCTGATCTGACAGTAGTTTGAGAAACACCCTCTGCTGCATGCCCCTCAAATAAGAAACGTGTGCGCACAGTTAAAAATCTCATCTTTGTGGTGACACAGATGATTCAGTGCAGGAAACGAAAGGAATCTCATTCAGCAGTTAAGCATTTGTGGGGCGGGGGTGTGAGGAGGTCATGATGTTCAGCACACCCAGTTAGAAACCTTCAGGCTCCTTTCCCTACTGCGTTTTATACTGATTTAAATCGGGGCTGATACTGGAAGCATCAGCGCGAGAGGCAAATGCCATCCCGTTCGTTCCACCTGGATCAGCTGGGAGTTGAAGGAGAAGGGACTTTGTTGTTGGTTTTAAATTTTAGCTGCAGACATTAGCCATCCAGCTCAAAGCAGTCCTTTGTCATGGGAGGTGCAAGGGCTCAGCTCTCATGTCCTGCTGGAGCTGAGCTGCGGGGTGGCCAGGCCGGTGTGTGGAGGAGGGCCACCAGCAGGGCTGCAGTGGTGGCCCGTGTTCTTCATCCTGCTGTGGCTGCATGGTCCTTGGGGTGCCAGAGGGAGAGGAGCTTTAGATGCAGGCTTGCAATTACAGACTCTTGGAAGATGCTGTAGTTCATCTAAATATAAAATATGGACTGTGGTTTTGGTCTGAAATATTTGTGGGATTTTACCAAACCACTACAAACAAACAAAGTAAACAGCAGCAAAAAGTGACACATTTCAGGCAGGATTTATTTTTTATTTTTCTTTTGCAAGGTGATGCGGAGACTTGTATTCTGTGACTCAGTGTTCAAAGGAAAGACATTTCTCAAATTGAGGACTTCTTTGTTCATCTCTTATTCACAGACTTCACAAAGAGCTTTATTTTAAAGTTTTTCAGGAGGCTGGGATGTAATTTTCTTTTTAACTCTGTTGATGTTCTCCCACAGCTTTCCAGGTGTTTTTGCCGCCTCCTCCAAATTTAAAACAAAAACAAACAAACCAAACTTCCTTTCCTAATAAGTCAATCGTGTGTTGTATTAGAAGTCTTTGTAAAGTCTATGGAGGGAAACAAAATCATGTGTGCTACTTGAATTCTAAAATACATTCACTTAGTAAAAAGGGCAGGTTTAATGGGACCATGTACAAAACATTGTGTGTGTGTGTGTGTAAACTGTTGCTTTGCCTGGAAACTGAGGAAGGAATAAAGTAAGAAGGACAATGTTTAGATTACTTTGATGCCCCTGCAAAAGCAGTTGCAGTTTTGTATTTGCTGTAGGTCTCCAACTGATAAGCAGCACTAATGAAGTGGCTTTTCATACAGTTTTATTGAAATTATTTATGCAAATACAGTGTGAACTTTATTGCAATAGCAGTCATTTACAGTGCACAGCTGGTAAACAAAAACATTACCATTCATTCCCCAGCGCTTCAATAGCTTCTGCTCAGTTATCGCTGCTGTAGCCGGCTGTGCCTGCTCCCAGCATTTATTCCTCAACTCCAGCAGACCCACAGGTTTTGCCTGCTCGTAGCACTGAGGTGCAGGAAGGGCTCTCGCTCTTGAAGAACCACTCACTCATCCTGGTTTGCCTTTTTTTTTTTTTAACCTCTGTGGAAAAATACTTGTACTGTCCAAGTCTGTAAGACTGTTCCCCTCTGAAATTGTTTCATAAGAGGTTCTCAGGGGACAGTTAGGTGCACTGTGGGCAGGAAGAATTACATGTGTCCCCTTTTCAGATACTCTTGCAAAGGCTTCAGTGCAAGAGTACTCTCTTAAATCTCACAGTCTTTTGATAATATAGTGAAGGGACTCATTCTGTCAACCATTACACAAAATTTCTGTCCTCTCTCCTTCAGCAGCTGGGCTCCCCCTGGCTGGGGAAGACAGTCTCGTTACTCCCAAGCTATCGTGGTCAGGTTTGGCTTGGTAGAAAATTTTTGTTGGGTGAGGTATGAGAGACCTCTGTGCCGCGTTGAGTGCCAGGAGAAAACGGGGTGGATCCCTGTCGCAGCCTTGGAGCACCCAGGAGTGGTTGGGGACACTTGGTTTTTATTTCCTATCAGCATGCAGGTGGGCCTCGGTTCATTTCTCCTCTTAAGGAAACTTTCACTGGCTTTCCCATTGAACTTCAGTTACAGTGTGTGATTTGGGGTTTTTTTGTTTAATTACTGAGCTCAGTAGAACGGAGCAGGTGACAGGTATTTATTAATAAGCCCTGCTGCTTAGCTGCCATTTAGGAGCACTTTTGTGTCGACTTGCGTGGGGGTGTCATGTACCTTAGGGGCAAGCAGGATTCGGCTTCAGCGATGCAGATGCTAGGTGTGTTTGGGGCAGGCAGCGGTGCCCGGCATTTCAGCTTCAGGAGCCAGAGCTCCAGGAGCAAGGGCAGACTGCATGGCACGCTCCCATCCTGGAGCACAACACGGGCATCCACAGACCCGTCTGGGCTCCCCGGCGTGGCGTGCTGACCAGCTGAACCATGCAGATGGGCTACACGTGGCTGGCAGCCACAAGCCGAGCATCCCCGTTGTGATGTGGCAGGGGCCCTGGAGAAGTGGCTGAGCGCACACCGAAGTCACTGCTCTGCCCAGCTTAAAAGCCTGGATTGTTTCAGTCTTGCAGCTCTCGTGTAGGGTCTTACATTCAAAGCACTAATGACTTCCTCGTTGGGACCCAGACTCTTTAAATTTTTATTAAAGGGATTGTCTGTGCTGACATTTAGCTAGCACCAGATGTTGGCTTTTAGTTACCAGTGTGGAGGTGGCATAGCTAATAAAGGCAAGGGTAAGAAACTTGTGAGAAACTGCCTGTCAGATGTGGCTTTGTGTACTGCAGCCTGCGTGATGTCTGTCACTTCTTCAGGGGCCAGCGTTCTACAGGAAAGCTTTTTTTCTTTCCTTCTTCTTTTTCTTCTATACTCTTGACTGGCCAAGTGTTTTCCAAGTGCATGTCTTTTTCAGGTGGCCTTGCTCTTTTGTTAGAGGCTAGCTAATGCAGGGAGAGTGCAAAGGTAACTCAGTGGCAGATTTGGGGGGTTTTCCCTTACATTTTGGTATTTCTTCTGTACATAACTTTCCTGTAGATCATAACTTCTCCCCCTCAACCTCTTTTGGGCATACCCTCCCTCAGAAAATGTCAGCAAGCGATTGTTTCCTTTGCAGAACTGCGAGCCCCTAGACAGAGGCTTTTCCAGTTTTATGAATGCACCATTTGTTGCTGAGGGCACAACTGTTCGATATAACTGGCTGCATCCCACTCTGCTTGGGACCAGCATGCACTACAGCCAGGCTATGCATAAACCAGATTTTTGTATTAAATGGCACCATTTTGTCCACAGCAGCAGTCTGTCTGTCTTTTGTGTGTGCGCGTGTGAGACTTGCAGCTTTCAGATGCAAAATCTATAAAGAACAGCAGTTTTGCAGAAATACATGCTACTCAGCAAGCGTACCATGCTATTTTAAGGTTTATTTTTCTTAGGGAGTTCCTGATGAGCGGTATTTCTTCATTATTTTGTGTAGGCAGGCCAAGGCAAAAGCACATTTTAAAATATTTTATAAAATGGATGCATGATATAACTTTACAAATGTAGTTGTTTTATTGGGGACATAATCATAACTTAACTGAAAATACACGTAGCACTTTGAAAATGTATGAAGTGTATGTGCTTATTTATGTTTTATTGTATGTCATCAACCCACTGTATTCCCCCCTCTCCCCCTTTTCTTGTTAAGTGCCGCAGGGCTGCAGACTATAGATTTAACCACTTAAAGATGCTCTGTCCTTTACGTTTTTAACTACGTCTAGGAAATTTCATCTGATGTCAAACCTGGGGCTCTTTCTCACTGCCTGCCCTGCTTACCTCCCTTCTGAGGTCAGCACAATTCACTGTTTTGGGCCTAAATAGTGCGCACGCAATGCACATGGCTCTGGGCTGTTGTGCTGGGTCAGGGGGAGGCCGGAAGGGCTGTGTGGCCATGGAGCGTGGCTCCCGTCTTAGTTGAGATGAAGTCTTTAATATTTCCCAGCACAGGTTTCTACAGCTCACAAGCATCTGCGATGCTTGGTTTACGCTTAAAATAATGCAACATCATCCGTCTGGCGGAGTGGGAGGTCCATGAGGAGGGAGCGGAGGCGCAGTTGGGGGTTAGTGGGTACCGTGCTGTTTGCATGCCGTTTCTCTGTCGTTTCCCCCTCGGCCTTGAAAAGCAGGTTTTGGAAAGCGCCGTCCCCATTCTCAGCTAGGCGAGCACAGGCTGTAAAACAGGGAGGTTGCATGAGGCTCTCGTCCCAGCAGCTGAATCGCAGCTTAGGCTTTTAGTCCACGCTGCCTATCTCATTTGTCTCAATGCCAGGAGTTTCTCCTCAGAAGCACAGTGGGCTCTTTTCCCCGTCTCTCCTCTCTCATACCTGTTGAGCTTCCCCCTCCAGCAAATAAGAACACCTCCAAAGCAACCCCACCAGCTTAGAAATCGCCCACTTGTGCTTCAGGAAAAATACTTTCCATGCTCCATCACCATTGTGTTTAAGAAATGGGGAAAACTGGAAACACCTCTAATTTTCCCTCTTTGAAGAAGGCAGTACTGGGTGGAGAAGATGAGGATTCCTCACCGCACCCTCCTTTGGGTACCCAAAGGAGTCTGAGCATCAGGCAGGCTTGCCTGAAACGTAATAATCCATCTACCAAAAATAAATAATTTTTAAAAAGTAGAGTTTTGCAGCCTTTCTGTGGAGGTTTCCACACACACACCACCCCCTCACCTCACTGTGTTCCTTCATATATTCACTGCCCACATAATGTTACCCGCGGGATGAGGGTGGGAGGGGGAAGCTTGTTCTCTTTCATGTGACTGCAGCACAGTTAATAATTGTACCAGACTTCAGGCGCTCGCGTGACCAAAGGGATTGATCGAATCCGTAACTGGACAGAAGTTTTTCAGGCACGTCTTCATGCCTTGGCATCCCAGCAGATTCAGAGGAGGAGCCAGATCTGCTTTCTCTGTGATTGCTCATTTGTTATGAGCTGGCTAGTATATGGCACACAGAGACAAAAGCCACCCTGGCCTGAAAAGCCCCCAAAGAAAAGCAGTATAGTAAACACATCTGTAAAACGGTGTTCGAGTTACAGACTGCATGTGTCTCACGTGCTCTTGAATGCTTGGTCCACCCCCCACACCTTCTGCCTTAAAAAAGGGGTAGCAAAATAGTTTGATAAAATGCATCAAGTGCTAAACTGTTGATAAGATTTTTTAAAAAAGAGGAGTCTTTGCTCAAGCATATGTTTCCAACACTTTAATCTTTTATGGACTGCATACTTGCTGTGGGAGTGGAAGGGGATGTTGCAGGCTTATTTTCAGTGTACTTAGAAATCTTTCCCACAGCATGAAAACTCCCCAGAAAACATGTGAAACAACCGACTGGAAACCAGGAAGTTTCTGATGCCTAGCACTCATTGCTCTGAGGGATTTGCTCTGCTCTGGAGGTCATGTAATAATCTTTCTTCTTTGTTGGCTTCTCTAAGTTTATTTTACACACGAGAGAGGGGTATGTGTGTATTGCTGAGCTTTTAGGTGTCCTTGTTTCTGTAAGCATGTTTTTGCCCCTGGTTCTTCTGTTACTGCACTCCCATGATTAATAACTGCCTAAAATGGCTACTGAACCACCACCACCTTCTTGCCACTGGTTACCAACTGCTTAACCCCTGTCTGAAACCACCCAGCGCAGTTTTGAGTTGATGCTTTTGCTGCTTAGCAGGTATATTTCTGATCTTTGGACTGTCTATTAACCCTGTGAAGACTGTATAGAATGAAGACATAAATCTGCTGTGGTGATGATGGTATGTCCTGATGCTGTGATCACTGCTGCTGCCCCCACACGTGCTCCGGTTAGATTTGTGTGGCATGCAGTTTTCTGGGTGTGTGGTTTTGGGGTTTGTTTTTTTTGCTTTGTTTTCTCACCCCCTTACCACTTTCTATAGTTTTGGAGGTTTTTTGAGGAGCTGCAGAAGTTACTAAGGTAGAAAAGCAGCAACGAAGGTGGGAAGTCTGACAGTTGAGGGCTTGTGGTCCTGGTGAGTCGATAAGATCCAGTTCCCTACAGTAAAGAAATTGTGCGTCCTGTTTCAGCCTGTGGTGGGCTCGGCGTTTTGTTTTCTAGCATCTCCTTTCCGTGTGCCTATGTTTGTGCTGGAGTGTGATGGAGCGTGAAAGGAGTCGGAGGAGAGAAGGGGCTGCTGCAGCTTGGGTCTGTTGCCAAAAAAAAAAACCCCAACAACCTCGACCGAAAGGAGAGTTAACCGGAACATACCACAGAACAGGTTAGGCAGGACATTGAAGCCAGATACGAACCTTCTCCCGTGCTTTAAGGCATCTTAGGTACACTCCTCCTCCCTCAACCCTTTCAGGATTTCCCCCCTCCTCCCCGTTATGAAATAGCCCTGTGCCGACTGGGTTTGAACCTGGGGCAGGCGGATGGTTGCAGTGCTTGCTTGCCTGCTGCCAGCTGTTTCTTAAGAAATAGAGGGTGCACTTGTCCGTGCCCGTCAACCCGTCGCAGAGGCAGAGCTCGGCGTGGCGTGCGTCTGTGTGTGTGTGTGTGTGCCTTCCTGCCCTCGCCGGGTTGCCTTGCAAACAGTCCCAGCCGAAAAGTATAGCGGGGGAGGAAGAGCAGTGAGGAGACAGGGAATGCTGGCGGGTGGAGCTTGGAGGGCTGATCCTCCATGTAGTTAATCATTACTTGCAGCATAACCTGTTCCTGTTTTCTAGAGGTTTCACTGGCACCCGCAGCCAGAAGCATATGAGGAATATGTCACAAACTGCTTTCCGAGCAAGACGGTTTGCCTTGCAGCAGCAAGCCCAGCATCTAATACAAGACATCATTTCTTCTGTAACATGTTTATGCCTAATCGTTCAGTAAACATACCATATATAGTCCGGTTCGTGCTCACTATAACACCCTGCTGCAAGGCGACTTTGCTAGTACCACACAGATTCCTTAGCTCCTGGTAACCGGCTGACAAATAGGATGTTGCCGTATGTAACATAAATATTCCACACAACTGGGGTTTTTTACACTCCTGCTCATAGTGCATAAAGCGCGCGTTTCTGATCATGACAGTCTTAAGTCTAGCACTTCGAAAAAATGAAGAGGATTGTACAAAACAAGGTGCCTTATCAAAGGATGGACCAAGTCCCACGGATGCATGTTTCTTGCAGAATAAAGATTCCACTCTTTCCATAAATGTCAGACGAAGCTCGTATTTATGAATCAATGTTTTGGGTACTTCTTTCTTTCTTTCTTTTTTCCTCCTCTCCCCGCTTTAAATGCCTGTTGCCTCCTAGGTGGTGGGCCCCAAGCTGGAGTTACAATTCACTGAGAACGTTCTCTTTTCCTTCTATCATCTTTCATAGAATTTATCCCCTTCCTCTTTCTCTGTGCCCTCTTTTTGTTTACCCTGTGCTAGCAGGGTACTGAGCATGGCAGAGGACATGAAGAGCAGCACTGCAGCTGGATTCAAAGCTTTATCAGCTGTTACATATGGTTTGCCTTCAGCTTTTTTTTTAAAAACATTGTGAAATGACTTCAGTAACATTCTGACTCTTTCTGTGCTAGCAGAAGTGGTTCAGGAAAAGGAGATGAGGCCTGCCTACCTAGACCGGGGTGGGGTATCTTTGCCTTATTGTGCCTCCTACTTCTTGTCCCGTTCCTTGATGTGTGAGAAGACAGCGCAGTGATGTGGACCCTGGATAACCTTGCACGGAGCTTTCTGCCTGTCTGCTTGGTGATGGCTGTTAGCACCTGGGTCCAGCAGTTTAGTGACTGGCAATGTCTCCTGTGCCACTGAGACAGTTGCTTAATCGGTGAGGGTGCCGGTTAGATGCAGATACATACAGGTGTTTTTTCCTCCAGTGACTTGCTCCTTATTTGGGCAACGCTTCCAGAAGGGGAGACTTTGCAAGGAAAAATGTTTGGGTGTTATGTAAATGTACAGGACATGCATTTCTTCGACATGTCTCTCACTGGCCTCGTCAGAGTGAATTATGTCTGACTGCTTGGCAGTTAATTGGACCATCCTTCCCATTTCCTAAGCTGATAAGCCCCTCACTGTCTGCCTCAATCAGGCTGCTTTGTTTGAGAAGTTACTAATGCTGCAGAAGAACAGAATAACTACTTTCCTATGTACTGTAACCACATGAGGTGCTCTGATCGGTAAGTCTATGAAGATTCACCGTATTTCTTCAGCAAAATCCTTTCATGAGACTGACTTGTACCGTAACACCAGTAGCAGTTGACAGGCACTGAAAAGTAGGTATAGCTGGTGTACTTAATACATACCTTGTCCATTTTTGAAAGAATTGCATTCGTGTTTAAGTTAGCTTGTCATCAGCTTTATTCTGGCAGATCCTAGTAGCAGTGTGGAGTACCATGGGTGTCTGTAGTTGTCTGTCCATCAGGATCGGGTCTCAGAAATGGCTCCCTTTTACCACAAAGCCTTCAGACTGGGACTGTCTTTCTTGATGTGTCTTGATGGTGCCTAGCCTAAAGTGGGTGTTGCCAGAAGGTGAGTAATAAATGATGATTAATCATCTCTGAGCTATGGATGAGTTTGTATGAAAAAGCACTTGGCTGAAGGCTGTGCTTCAACAAGCTCATCAAAATTAACCACGCAGGAGGCAGTAGCGTAGCATCCCAAAGGCCTGATTCTTCCATTTTTGACTGGTTTTGTTTTGACTTCTGTGGATTTACTACATCTGATTGGTGGAGAAACATGGGTCCCTTTGTCTCCAGTGTTAAATGGTATCAGTATTGCAGATTGCAAATGGACCGAGTGATACAGAATTGTATGCACTAAAAGTAAACACCCTTTTGTCAGATTGCTCAGTAATCTTTTTAATACAAAGGTGTGGTAATGAACCTTGCAGGTATGCATCCTCCTGTTAGTACCATTGAGTCTATGATACAAATGCATAGGAAAGATGCAAAGATACCAATTCCTTAATTATATCTTGAAGTTGAAAAGTAATTTTATTCTACAGGAGACCACTTGTCCTTTGCTGTCAAAGCTGTAAATAACTAGAAGTAGAAAACCTAAAGCCATAGTGATTTTTAAAATAGTTTCCATTCTGAGTTTACACATTGATTTGAGCAATGCGTTGTGTCTGTTTGCGTACAGTTATTTCTAAAACCTTTTGAAAAGTAGAATTCATGACAGAAATCTTCCTTCTCCCCCCCATCCTTTGACTATTTCTGGCAGCTTTCAGGGCCCTAAGCACACAAAGCGAGTATTGGAGGACTTGCTCCTTGCACAAAAATTAGGAGGACTAGGCTTTTTTGTTCTTAAAAAGCTTTCCAAAATGGGTTTGTCTTGACTTAGGCATAGAGGATGTAAAGTATGCAAAGAAAATAAATGCGCATCACATTGTAAGCCTACATTTGTAGGTACACTCCAACCTCAGGAACTGACCACTGGTTTATTTTTCGTTGTACCTCTGAGTTGGTGGTGTTGAGCCCCAGGATGTCTGTGGCATCGCTGGAGGACGACGAGAGGACGTGGATGCTGTTGAGTTCAAGTGGCCGTTAGCGGTGTTGAGCCGTTATTTGTTCGTTATGTCCAAGAGACAAAGGAACTTGGGTGAGCTGAACGTGGGGCTGGCTAAGTAGGGTGAGATCTGGCAGAGAGGCTGAGGGAGGCAAGCACCAACAGTGGCTGGATGGCCATCCCTTCCTCCCAAGGACTTGTCAGCAGTCATCAGACCCCAGACAACTAGCCGATGACCTCTTGTACTGTGACTGATTTTATTAGCATTTTTATTGCCTGATATTCAAGGTGATGGGCGGAGAATTTGCGTTTGGATTTTAAAGTTCCTGAAAGAGTGTTTGTGCTCTGTGTCTTGTCTGAACCTTACCTAAGCTGGTTCAAGCCCCGCTAGCAGCCACTGATTCAAAGGCCTTGCCATCTACCGTGGGATCAGTGAGCTTTGGTCTTTCTGAGTGGAGGTGATGAGGAAAGAGGGGGAGGAGGTGTCTATGTCTTAAAAAAGAGTTGAAAAACTGGAAAACAAGCAACTACTCCTTATGAAGTTCTTGGAAAGAAAGATGCTGCATATATAGTAGTTAATGTGAATTGCACTCTGCATGCATGATAGCACACTTATGTGACTTATGGGAGAGCAACTCTGTAGCCTGCAGTGGAGTCTTAGCAACCATGAATAGAGGGGAAGCAGGAGGCAGCCTGGCTTCCCTGGAAGAGCTAGGGGAACATCAGGGATGGAGAAGTTTAGGAAGTGTTTAGCCTCAAAATTAGGGCAACTTGAAAATGAATTAACTGCAGGGCCTGTAGTGATCTGTGTATTCATGTATGTATAGGACCTTAAGCACAGAAAGGTTTGGGGTGAGTCTGGAAAGGGTCCATGTTTAAGGAATGTAGTTCTTCTGGGTTCCAAGATAGCTTTTTGTGTAGACAGCATGGAAAATGATTACAAAAACAAGTATTACAAGACAATTAATGAGATAGGAAACTGGCAATGCTAAGACTGTGGCTCTTGGACCCAAGTGATTGTGAGAGAATTGCAGGTTTTTTCTGCTTTCTTTTTCGAAGCAAACATTTTCTGACGTGTGAACAACCACAAGTGGAGTTTGTCCTACGGGCTTAAAGTCAGCAACCCCAAAAATGTATTGAAAATCTCTCTTGACTTTTGGAATGAGAGACTCTGACAGCAAGTGGACTCGGGGAAAAAAATATACTTTTAATGTTTGCTGGCAGGGCCACCAGTGTTGTCTGAGACTTCATCTGCTGAGATGTCGAACCATCTGTTTTCACCATTTTGGATCAGGGGTGGCTGGGACTGACCAGACCAGTTTTTAGGGAGCTTAGTCAGCTTCCTAATTTCCAGGTACACTGAAAGAGTCACCAGGGACAGGAATAGAGAGAGAATGTCAGTAAGTTCCTCTGCGTGAAGGAAGCTGGACTGCCAGGAGGATTTTCGATTGGAGATGACCAGGCAGCTTTATTATGGGCCCAGCCTTCCCTTGCGTGAGGCTCTACCAAGCTTTAACCATTTGTGCTGAAACACTACATGTCAGGTGTTTACCTTCAGGCCATATTTGTTTTGGTTGAAAGGAAAAGAAGTAATAAAAAAAAATTGTTTGGCCATTTCTAAGAATGCAGCTAAGAGAAAAGTAATTTCAGGTTTTTAATTCTTTTTCATGTCCTCTCTTTTTCTTATTGGAAAGAAGACAAAAATACAACAAATCTCGAATCGCTGAAAAAGGAGGAGAAAGTCTGACCTGTTCTTCTGGTCCTCAAAGCTGTAATGTGGGGGCATTGAGATTTGGGAAGGGCGAAGTGGGTGGGAGATTGCAGTTACAGCTATCGATGGAATAAGCTAGCTATTGATTATCATAGCTGATAATCATCAGCAATGGTGATTTCTCCAGTGTGTTCTGTTCTTAATATCTGTTGCAAAATGGATGGTGAAAAGGACTGTGCATGACCCAGTGAAAGCCAAGCATCCTCGTGTCCCTCTTATTCGAGACCAGTGTAGGCACCTCTGTTCCATATGGAGTAAGGGTAGCTTGGAAGTTGTCTGACAAGATTTACACACCTTGCCAAACACTGCGGGTCTCCTAAATAAAAGCCCAGAAGTTAGTAAATACCTGTGCATGTGATGGAAACAAACTTCCTGATGCAGGGGCCAGGCAGCCCTCCCTTGGAGACCATAGCTTGCACTGGCACAGTTGTAGCTTCTGTTAAAGCTAATGGGTGTCTTCCATAGAATGGGCCTATTAGTATCAATTCATTAGCAAGACTGAGGCCTTGATTTGTAATGAGCCCTTAAGTGCAATTTGCAGTAGCCTGCTGACTGTATCTTACTAAGCTGCCATGGGTGCAAGAGGGAAATAGATTGAGGCTGGAGTAATACTTACCTTTGCTTCCAGTCAGGAGGAGTATCTAGACCAAAAAGGAATGTGCCACACCTAGGATCTCTGGAGTTGGCTTTTCTGGGAACTTCAGCCACAGAGAATGAAATACCCCCGATGCTGTATACGCAGGGTGAAGGCGACTGCTGTCTTTAAAAATATGCATATGAAAACAGGAACTGGAAGTTACTGCAAAGTTGCCTTTGCAGGTATTGTAGCAAGGAAATTTTTAAAAAAACAGACCCGAAAGGTTTTACAACAGTGAGTATCTCAGGATACTCCTTGACATTTCTCATTTGCTTTGCTGAAGTGTTAAAAGAACCTTTGGTTTCCGTAATTATGGCTAGCGATTAATAAATTACTTCAGGGTTTTGTTTTAATTTGATTATATACAATGTGTGTGTATAACACATATTTTAATGTACATTTAAAAACTCCTTTTTTTGCTTGATTATGGAAGGGGAGACGGTAGAAAAAGTATTTTAAGTTCTTTGACAAGACACTTGATTGAAGTAATTTATTCATGCTAAGCACCCCAGAGCAATATTGAATAGCTCTGTCCTCCTCTGTTTCGAGAAACTCCTCAAAATGAAAGAAAAATCCCTTTTTTGTATGTTTTCCAAGATATAAAAAACTGCATTTCAAAATGGGTTAAACAGCTTAGTGATTCATACTCCATTTCTTGCAGACTTCCCCCACACACACCCCCCAAGCCCAACCACTCTTCCCCTCTGCTCTTGCCCACAGAATTACCATGCAGCTAATTTTAGAGGTGGGTTTACACATTTGTTTTCAAAACGCTGCAGTCTCCATCTCTGGTAATCCACCAGGTGGAAGCAGATGTGTAGAATATCTGTACATGTATTTGTAAATCTGAGTTTGAGCGGGGGGGTTTCCAAGAGGGCCGAGGAACCCTTGGCAGCGTAATACCATCAGTAAAGCAAAAATTTGCAGTTAACCACTAGCTGGATTCGTTGGTGGTTTTTGTTCATGTGGTGGGCTGGGTGACATTGTATTAGCCAATTCTTCTGATGGATGGTTAGAGATCAGTTGCCTGGCTGTTCTGAATTACAATAGGGAGAAGGCTATCAGGGAGGGGATGGGGAGAGTAAGAAAGGAAGTGGTTTCTTAGAGATGGGTGCTCTTCTTGTGCCAACAGAAGTTTTGGTCTACTAGCCTCGAGCGTGCTTTTCTGACCTACGAGCTTGTTCGTAGCTTACTGATGTCTTCTTCTCTTCCACCCGCCTTCCTGTGAATCACCTGGCATCCCTGTACCTCTCTGCTCTTGCAAAAAAAAATGACATCTTTGAAGTTTGGGGGATTTCCCTTTTGTGGTCAGCCCTCGGAACGATTTTACTTTGAGTGCATCTTTGTCTGGAAATATGCTAAAAGTGCTAAAATTTTTATTTTGTTTGGTTGAGGGATGGGTGGGAGGGCAGGGCGAGTCCACGTGGTGTCAAGCAGGAAGCCCGAGGTAGCTCTGAGCGACCTCCTGAAAGCATCCCTCTGGCCCGCGAATGCTCATGGTCTCCTAAAGGCAGTCATTTGGAAAGGGGCTGCACTATCCAAATTTACGCAGCCTGCTACGTTTCATGGAACAGAAACACTTTGGCTGCGTACTGCTGCACGATTTTATTCTGTCCTTCTACAGTTTTTGTTGTTTTTTCTCCATTGATCTGTTGCACTAAAATCCACATCCCTGCCCGACAAACTGTGCTGTTAATAACTTAAGCTTTACTTATAGGGCAAAGCCTGGACATTAAGACATGTTGAATATATATTGGCTTAAATAATTTCCTTACTGACTTGGTATTCTTTGAGTTTTGCTTAATTCTGAGCATGTTACAGAAACAATCAAATTGCCTTAAAGTGAAGTGTTCTTTTCCAGCTATACCAGTGAAGATATTTGCATTTTAAGTCCAGAGTTGCAAAATTTAGTTCTCTACTTGTATTTGGTGCATGTTAGGACAAAAATAAAATGGAGGAAGAGCTGAAAGAAACCGTTTGCATCACTTGAGGCCCAGTGGGAGCTGAGGGTCAGGATCACTCTGAGAATTAATCAGTTCACTAGAGAATATGATAATACGAGGAAAAGATGGTATTGCAATAAGGTTTTCATATTTTTTTTTATTAGTAGTAGAAACTTTAAAAATAAAAAGAGAGCGAGAGAAAGCCTGGGAGCAGAAGTGGCCTGAAGGGGAAATGACCAAGACCAGCTTAGAAATGAAGAGAATGGAGTTTCAGGAGTGCTGCTTTGCTGCGTCTCTGTGAAACTCCTTTCTGTCTTGCGGGGGGGGGACAGAGATCACAGCCCTCTGAAATCTGATTTCTTAATGCTGTTTTGAGTAAAGCGAAATGGTTCTGGGCCTTCTGCTTTTCTTGCGGATGGAGGATTTTAAACAGGGAATGCCAGGCCTGCGGAAAAGTGACTGTAATTGTGAATTTGAAAGCGACGTGCAGCCTTTCTTGTCATTTTTAACAAGCCAAAGCGTCACAGAAATCTGCTCAGGCAAACTTTTGGTCCTGCTGTGCCCCAGTGCAATAATTATAATGCAGAAACAGCTGATGGGTCATGTCTCCAGCCCTTTGCAGAGTTATGACTTGCTACCTACATTCCATGTTTAGCTTTGAGCGATCAGATGGTGCAAGCAACGTGAGCTAGCAGCGCCTGAGGACATGCAGCCAGGCAACACGTCCTTTCTCTCTGCAGCTTTAGTTTCTTTTCTCCGCTTCTGTCCCATCCTGTCCCCTTAAGGTGATGCATTTCACAATAAATACCGCTCTCTGGAGGGGGTCAGCTGCCCGCGCGGGAGCATATGTGCCATTCCCACTGTGCTGTATGTTAAGTCCAAGGGCCCAAGGTTTGTAAATATTGTTTCTAAAGTACCTGAGGACTCCAGGTGAGCTGCTTGCCCAACTTAGCGGGGACTTTGGAGCTGCGGTTGGTACATGTGGTGGCACATGGTGGCAGACTGTTTCAGCATTGTTACTGATGTGACTTAATGAAGTATGAGTTGTATTGGAGGGGGTCAGTTCTGTCCTTCTGCATGGGGAAAGGGTCATTTGCAAATGTTAACAAACAAACAAGTTGAAAATGATGCTTAATTCAGCCATGTAAAGACTGAGGGAGATGTGGAGAGAGTGGGATATTTTGGACTTGTTTTGTGCCTAGCACTGTGCCAAAGGTACACCTAGTCCTTGATCTAGGAAAAATTGGATAGGTAAGCAAAAAATTACTAGCTCATTGCCTGGGACTACTCTTGCTCTCTTGCTCCCCTCTTCCAAGGATGCCATGGGAGAGGTGCGGTGCAGATATTTTAATTGTGGTAGTTTATTTTATTGGGAACTTATTTTCACTGGGTTTTCTGAACTTTTAGATGATAGAAGTGTTCTTTACAGCAGAGGGGTTGCAAGCGAGCTCTGAGCTGGAGAGAAGGGAGCGAGGGGGAGCAGAAGAGAGTCAGGAGATGGAGGTGGCTGTGGGTTTGTTCCACTACATCTTTTCATCTTTCCCTGGTACTGTAGCACGGCGGGAGTAGAGTTACTGACAACATTCTTGCTCAGGTCTCTCATCCCTCACTCAAATAGAGGGTGTAATTTGACGATGTCTCAGCTCCCCTGTGTGAAGGCTGTTGATGAAACTATATGTGTGTGTGTTTTTAAGTGAAAAACAAACAAAAAAGCCCCAAACAAATGCAAATCCCAAACCAGATCAATTCCGTGATCCTGGATCACTGTGTGGTTGTTCAAACGCTAGGACTGGCACGAGACTGGAGGCAAAACGTGTGGCCGGAGCTACGGGGTTGAAGTGAGGACTGGCACTCTGTCCTTCTGAATGACAGCCGTGGCTTACACCAGGTTAAATCAGTCTGTACACCACAGGCTGAGGCAAAGCAAAATGGATTAAAAACAGGTTTTCACTTCTAGCCTTGAGTTTCCTCGCAACTGCACTTCTCCATCAGCTTGTGGGGGGTATGTGTATTTCTGCATCTCAGCTGCTGTGGAATATGAGAGACATCTTTTTACAGGACAGTTCTCGCAAACTTTAGTATTTGCTAAGGTTTTCCATATTCGAACTGCTATGTCCACAACTTTCACAAATAGGTTTTGAATCTGGATTTTTTATCTCCTCCTTCTCCATCTGTATCAGCTGTTATCGGCTGCAAACAGGTCAACAGTGAGGCCTGCTGGGCTGCTTAATGGGTGGCCGCCTGGCGCTGCCTTTGGGCTGATGCAGATCGTTTCTATTGGCCAAGGTTATCTCCCTGCTGACCTTGTAGCCAGAACGCAGCCTCTCTCGGTGGCACGGAAATTGTGAAAAGGAGGGCTTCTGAAGGAATTCATAAAGGCTGGAATTGTCCTTTCTGTTTTTGTAAAAGCCGTGTTTTATTTTCATCACTGCTCTGAATGAGGAAAGAAAGTGCCCTGATGTTAAGTTTGCAAATTCAGAGAAGGTCCTGCTTGAAGATTCTTTTCTTCTAAAATCCGCTGTGGAGACTCCCCAAATTTAGCATGGCGAGAGGCTGCTGTACCCCAGCGCGGCTTAAAAGCCCGCTTCTGCTACTGTACTTTCTCAGTTGTTTGCTCCCTGAGCATTGATAGCTTACTGTACATGATAGACAGCATCTGATTTCTTCCCAGCTATAGACTTTCATAGCAGAATGTCTTTTCCCTTGGTTGTAATTGGTTCAGTTTACTGGACTAAATATGTTTGCGTGCTTTTGGGATGAAGAGGGACTTCTGTTAGCTGTGTAACAGAATGAGGCATGGGGATTAATGGGGGGAATGGGGAGAGAGGGAGGAGTCGAGTGGGTTTTCTTTTTTTTTCTAGAGGCATCAGGCTCCTCCCGTAGCAAGAAAGAGCATAGTACATGGAACCTAAAGACCTTTAAAGTACATGCTGAAATGGATGCTGGGAAGATACAGTACAGTGCTTGGGCACAACTCCAAGGCTCCCAAGGCAAGTAATATTTAAACAAGCTGAACAACCCCTTTAGGCAAGCAGCAGGAAATCCAGCACTGAGCTTTGTGTTGTTGCATGGTCAGCAGAAGATAAAAGCTCAGGCTATGCAGCTGGGGTTCCCTCCTATCACTGGATGGCAAACTGTTAAGAAAAGATAAAAGGACAGAAAAGAACAGGGGGTCGTCTTATTGAAAAGCATTCCTTCATATTTTAAGCCGTCGAAGTACTTTGAAATACATTGGGCCTGATGTAAGTCAGAAACAGCGTCATCGGCAGCTCTGGTGTGTGTTGGAGCTTTTACATCAGTTGGCAGGCAAAAGGTGAATTCGTCCATCTGCTTCACCAGAGATAAATGCTTAACATGGGTAGAACTGTGGTGTGCATAGGTGCCTCTCCGTGAGCCTCATGGCGGGCAGGAGCTTCCCAGAACTTTTGTAAGAGCAGGGCAGGTAATGGGGGGGCTGCTGCTGGCTGGGGGTTTCATTCTGAAATGCAACCAGCCTGCAGCCATATATAGCCTTTCCAGGTCCCGCTTTCTGCAGCTGATCCTTGGTTGGGGACTATTTTAACAATGAGGAAGAGAATTTAAAATGAATGAGATGATTGCTATTTCAAGTCATCTAATCATTTACTGTATTCTTCCCCTCCGTCCCTCCTCCTTTTTTCCTGCATCACAGCACTGGTGTCTTGGGAAAGAAAATGCTTCAGAGCATTTGTTATCAATTTAGCAGCAAGTACGTGCTCAAATTTGGGATTTCTGAGATCTGTGTGTGCCATATGTAGGCAAAATGTAATATTTGCTAGTTCCAGTAGAAGGGAACAAACACAAATTCGCTGTTCTTCAGATAGTGTTTCTTTAATCTAGTGAGACTTACATTTGTGCAGCCTTTTTGTTTTGGTAAGACGGTTAACTGTCCTCCCTAGGGTGCCTAATTGCTTATCATGAACTAATCAGTCCCCTGGGTATATGAAGGGATGAAACACTGCCAAGATAGAGCCTGTGACTTCCCCCAGAGGTGTGATAACCCTCCCAATTATCCCACCCTTCCGGGAGCTTGCTTACTGCTATTTTAAAGATCTCGTTACTTCAGAAATTATCCATGTTTAGAGATTTTAGGAAGTTTTAAAGGAGTGTATTTGCTGAGGAACCTTTGAACTTGTCAGCTTTCATATATTTTTTGTCAAATCCTTACTGAATAATGTTTCAAGTGTCAAATACGCTGAACGTGTTGCTGCTGCCTCTTCTGTTCATGGAAGTGCCTACCTCCGCAGCCCCTGTGGCATGCCAGGCCCTGCCAGGTGAGGAAGGGGCCAGTTTCTGTCTTCAGCTATCAGTAAGTAGGGATGGTGAAATCTTCTAGCTTCAGAAACCCCTTTTGAAGTTTAGATGAAGGAAGGAGTGAAACAAATCTGGTGATGACTCTCTTCTAATTTTTGGTAAAATGATAGTTACACATTACTATGTGTGAAATGAGTGGGTAGATTAAGAAAAGCTTTTCACCTTACAGTGAAAAATAATATATTTAGCTGGTGGTTTTGCTTGCTTTCTCCTTTTAGTTTCTTGTTTTAACTCATTCAGATACACGCTTGTCTGCTCTACAGGTCAGATGGCTACCCAATTGGTATTCTTCTCTTGTATCTCTTTATATTGAACAATTGAGCTCCATAAGGCATATAAAACTCACTACAAAACGATAATGTCTGCGCTGGAAGTGGAAAATAGCTCCTGCTATTTAGTATCTGAGTTCTGGTGTTGAGGTTTTCTGTGTCCTTTACTTTTGCTCTGAATGAACATCATTTTTATATGAAGGTTAGAGGATGGGACCTGTCAATTGTGTAGAAATACAGTTTGTTCCCTTAGAGAGTCGTAACCTAATCAAAGAACAATATCAGATTTTTTTTTTTGGTGGCTCTTTTAAAACACTTTAGGTCTCGTTCACCTCTGGTTGTAGAGTAGATTCTAAGTGACCTTGGCAAGATTAATGTAAATATATATATATTGTCATAGTATGTACTGACTTAAAACTGTGAAGCAAGGTGATTTCATTTTTAGAATTAACAGAAAGTGGCTGTGTGGCTGTGTATGTATATATGGCTGAGAAAATGTTCACGTAGGAACATCACTCCTGAAAAGAAGTATGAATTTCAGTATCATAGATCCAATTATGATATTTCAATGTTGCTTCGCTATGCGTGCAAATATGAAAGTGTTTAGTCAAGGTTCTACTGGCAAACTCTTGCCGTCCTGCTGCAGAATTTGGAGTGGGTGTGAATGGGTGTACAGGCCACTTGGTCGATGTTTTTCGTTGTTGTCGTTTGTTTTTCTCTATGCTGAATACTTGCAACTACTACTTTACCCAGATTTGGATTGAACTTATTCATAATTCATACTAGTTTGTTTCAGGCTAATGTTTTGGTATATTATATGTCAATGGGAGTCAGCAGAAGGAAATGAGTTTCCCTTTTCATACGTGAATTGTGGGAAGAATTGTCTGTGTCATCTGTTTGATGGCAACGTGTGAAGCACTAGCGGTGGAATTGGTTTTTTGGAAGAGGAGGGTGGTTTTGAACTAGCAGCAGACGTTTTTGGCTGGAGAGATAGCAACTTGAAACTTCACTTACTGAAGAAACGTGTTCACAATTTTGTCTGTTTTTTTTTTTTTCCCCAGCGTTCCTGAAATAAACTTCCTGCAATTCTTTGCACTGTGCAGGTGTCCAGACTCCCCTTTACTCATGGTCGCCTGTGCAGCACGTCAGGCGACTGAAGGCTGTACCTAAAATTCTGCCAGCAGTGCAGCGCACTGCAGTGGTCTTGATATCGTTACGGTGGACACCTTGTACAGCTGCAGGCTGTAGCATCCCCTCCTAGTCCGAACAACTGAGTATTGCGTTCCAGGAGTCTACACGTGTGGAAGACTGCCTGGAATACAAAAAGGAAAGCTGCAGAGATTGTAAGCTGCTGCTTGATCCGTGTGGCTGTTGTGCCGAGGAGCATCAAAACTTTGCTGGATGGATCCGACAGCTCGTTGCAGAGTAGAGGGTCAGTCTCGCTGGTTATTTGTGGTTATTAACCTTAGTGGATTTTATGGTTTTTTGTTTGCTTTGTTTTTATATTTTTCTCTGTGTGCATAAGAGGATTGTGGCCTTGCAACCAGAATGCTCATGTTCAGGAAACTTAAGGCTGTTCCTGCTGAAGGGCTTTGAAGATCAGCAGGCATTTCCTCCAGGGTTTACAGCATTGTTGGAGGAGCCAGTCGCTGCAGAAGTCTTCAGGCCTGTCCATCCGACTTTGGTCATTCCTTACCTCACCAGCACGTGGATTATGCTGCTTGCAGACTGTCTAAGCTCCACGATGACCTCCGTGGATTCCTCATGAGCTTTTACAAGGCCGGGCCTGTGTACTTTGTAAAATCCTTTAGAAATGCCTGCTAGGCTTTTAAAGTCCCAGAGCAAAAGCTATATTCTACAAGGAACTTGGAAGGTCAGCAGCTGGATGTGGTTGTGGATGAAGGGGGGATTTGTGTATGTGTGTGTATGCAGTTCTTGTTTTGAAAATACATCTTTTTCAAGTCAGAGAGATACGTCCTTTCTGAGGAGTCTTCTTGTACTCATCTGATGAAGCTGAGGGACTTTTGAATTCCATAAGAAATTGTTGAACTGGATCCCTGTGCCCTTTTTTTTGCACGTGTGTTGCAGTCTATGAAAATTAACAGATGCTGTTTCATTTTGTCAGTGTGCAGGAAGCACCCCCCACAGGTTAGTTTCACTGTATGTACTTCAAAATAGAAAGAAAACTCGTGCTGAAGAGTACCATTGGCAAGTAGCACTGCCTTTTAAAATTTTCCTAGTGGCTTTCCTGTGAGGATCTCAACTCGGAGAGGCTTGCCAGCACCATCTACTGCTGTAATTAATTTACCTAACTAAAACATGAAAGAAATGTTGTATTTCAGTATTTAGAGCTCTGCAAACAACCCTGACGGCTACCTGCCCAGCTGCTATAAGGCAGTGGGTGTGCTCACAAGACTGTGGCAACTTGTTCATCAGTGATGGGAGAGAGATGTTTTTCTCAAGGCTGGGTTCTCCCTTCACCTGGAGGAAGCACTAAACCTCAGTTTGAGTGATTTGTGGTACTCTGGCATGTATGGCAAATATATATCTAGAATAACCCCAGGTAAAATTAAACAGCTAGCTTGTATCTCTTATCTCCGGTTTAGAACAACAGGAGAATGGCAACTGATGGTCATCTATGTTTAACATCACATGGAGATGATATAGATGGTGTGTATCTGTTCCCGTCCTTAGGAGATTGTATGAGATGGTTGCTTTGAGACCTGTTTGTGCCTCATACAGTGTGAGGCAGCGGGGTGGCTTTGGCTAGTGGATCTGCTCAGGGTCTGCCTGCTATGGAGATACGAGCTAGGAAGGAGCGCTGCAAGTTATCTTGCTCGTGAAAAAGTTGTGTAGCCACTTTGGATGCTGCAGATTGAGGCTGACATGACAGGTGCCTCCTAGGGTGAATGGGAGAGTGAGGGTTGTACAGCATACTTCTGAATGCCTTTGCTCCAGCACATCTCTCTTTCCTCCCTGGGGCATGTGGTTTCCCCTCTTAAAATTTCAAGCTAAAACTCTGTAATTAAAAAATCTATTTTGGGGGGTATATGTGTTTCTGAACATTTTAAATTGTCTTGATTATAGATTTTTTTGTTGTTGTTGTTGTTTGGAGAGTGGGATAGGGGGAATAGTTCCTGTGCTGACCAGAAACAGAAGACAGGAAGATAATGATGTTAACAAGGTGGGGGAGAAAAGGAGGTGTTTGTTTAGAGAAAGCCTAGTCACTAAAGCCTGCGGAGCAGAGGAACCCTGCTGATAACACAGATGAAATAGTCTGCCTCTTTCCTAACTTTAGAGGAGTGGAGCTTTGTAATAAATGGCTGCCATGTGGCAGCTGTCTCCCAGCTTCGTGAGCCTGGCAGTAGTTAATCCTGTCAGCGAGTCATGCTCCCTGGAAAGGAGCAGCGAGAAGAGCTGCAAACTCTTGAATCATTCTCTCTGCAAAATATTTGCATGTTGAATCTCTCTCTGCTTAAAATGAGTTTGGTAATTTGGTAGAGGTTCTCATCTTTAGGGAGCATTAGAGTGCAGCTGTGTTGGGTTTTAAATAAAATGTCAGAAACGTGCTGAGATGTTGTGATTCTTTTCCCTCTAAAAAAGAAAAAAACTATTTTAGTTTTGGAAGGTATATGTTCCAGGCTACAAAACATGCTGTGTAATGAGGGGATGCTCTGTGTTGCTATCCCTGTGTGTTATGAAATTACAGGTTGAGTGAGCATCTGAGATCATGGTTATCCTTAAAAGCTTGAGGCTTTAAAATTAATCTGTTCACTTTAATTTGCTTTTTGTATTTTGCTGAGCATGTAGTGTTTCTGTCCTTTCTTCACAACCCGGAAGACTAGAACTTTGGCTTAAAAAAAAAAAAAGCTAGAGATTTTTGTGCAGTAATGTAACACCATCAGATTTTTACAGGGCTTGTGATAAAATCATGATGGGTGACAATGCTACCGCCAGGAAATGAGTTTTAATCCCAGTAATTTCTACTCTGTCTTTCCTCATGTTGTGCATCATTTTACTGCATTATCTCGTGAAGCGTAAAGTGTTTTGGTGTGCTACCTGGTACGATGCTGCAAGCTGAGAGCACACTGGCATCTCCCGCAAAGACAGTGTGGTCGGGCTATAAAGGATGTGTTGCGGGCTCTGTGGTAAGCAAACCGATGCTCTCGCGCTTGGGCTTGCCTGCACAAGGAAATTTACTAGCACGTGGATGCAGTTACAGTGGTGAAATGCAATGTGGGACATAGTTACTCTGAAAGGAAAGAGTCTTTTCCTGTTTTAGCTTACCCTATTTCCAGAACAGTTTTTGTAAAATGGCCCATGCATTCAGGCCCTCTGTGAAGCCCTCTTTAAATCTGTCCTGGAGGAAGAGGGTTGCAACCGGGGTGCTGTGAAAGAAGCAGGGCACTAGCACAGGAGATGTTCTGTATCTTCCTCAGTGTGATTCATCCTGCCCCTCTCTAATCCCTGCTGAACCTGTCCTGCTGCATGCACACAGCTCTGGCTACGTGTGCAGAGCAAGTGTGAGGGGGCGAAACGTCTTCTCGTTTCTCCCTCCAGAGATTTGCTTTGAACCTTCACCTCGAGTCCCAGGTCCGAAGTTGCCCTTGGCTGAGCTGCCGGCCATCAGGGCGAGGGATGGGGACAGGGATGGGCCCTCCCTCCTCCCCTCCTTCCCTCCCCGACAGCTGCAGGCGCCAATTGCCAGCCAGCAGCCCAGCCGCATGGTTTCGTGGCTTTTCTTCCTCTCGTTATTACTGTTCCTTCTTGTTTCTGCGATGCTGTGCAGAGGAACAACCAGACCGATTGTCTCCTCTCGGGGCGGGTGCCTGGGCATCTGCAAAGCCAGTTGGTATGGCACAGGAGCCCTTGTTTTTTCAGCGACACCAGGGGCTATTGATGGCAGGCTGGGGCTGTGCTGCTGCTGCACAGATGCTTGCTCTTGGCCCACCTTAAAAGGACAAGATATCCCGTGGTTTAGACTGGCCATATATTGTTGAGGATGTCAGCATCTCCGTCACGGCTACTCGGCCAAGCCCAGCATCTCGCTTTGCCTGCCCCACGTCCCTGCAGCCTCTCTTCAGTCAGAGCTGCAGAGTGTTGTAATTAGGACTGTTTGGAGGGGAGGTCGCTTTTCTTCTCTGTTACTCAGAAATGTTTTCCATCTGGCTCTTCCAAATGCAATCCGTCTAGCTCACCCCTCAGGCTCTTGGACAAGTATCCCGTTCCCTCAGCACAGTGCTCGCTTAGCCATGTAGGTGATGGGACATCAACCTATAGCTTCCCCCCTTCATGGTTTTAAGTTAGCTGTGTTTAAAAGCAAAAATAAATTAAAAAACCCCAAAGCCACAGAGCTACGTTTTGGATTGTTTCCTCATTTTGCATCCCTTATACTCTCTCAGTTGTCTGAGACAGCGGCAGCAGGAGCAGATGAGGTTTTGTGTCCCAGGGCAGTGCTTCCCCGGGGTAGCCGGGGCTCCCCTCGGGCAGGCGCACCTCCCCTTCCTCGGCCTGTGGGGCAGGGAGACGCACGATGAGGGTGCCCGCTGGTCCTCGCTTCGGCTTCCCCCTGCCCCTCTACTCTCTTGCCTTGTCCTTGGCTCCTTCGGGGCCGTGTGGGCAGCAGCGGTTTTGGCAGGCAGCATGATGCCGCTCGCCTGACCCGTTCCCGCCTTCATGAGACACCTCCATCCTGCCTGCTGAGGGAGGAGCCTTCAGGGCCCGCTCCCTCGGGTCCCTGGCTCTACTCCAGGCTCCCACCCTCTCCCTCACCGCATCCCAAGGCTGTCCCCTTGCCTGGCAGGAGGTGAGCCAGTCCTGGCCAAAGAGAGAGCCGTGGTGGCCGTACCAGGGAAGGCCGATTAGTGTGGGGAGAGACCCCGGGCCGTGTCCCAAGGAGCGCCGCCCCACTGTGGCCGGTGCCAGCCCGGGGGGGGATGCGAAGGGACTTTCTCGGGTCGCCACTTCATCTAAGGCAAATAAACTGGAGTCAAAGCCAAGAAACACATCGACTTCCTGGAACTCTGCAAGCCGTCCACACAGCTGTCCCCACTCCCCGAACACATGCAAAGCAGAGCTTATAAGGACAGACAGTATTGCTTTTGTGTCCCTCCTCAGCCAGCGGGGAGGGCGCAGGGGAGGGGATGTGCTGGGTAAGGCCCAAGTCCTGTCTTGTCCCATGTTCCCCCAGCATTGTGGTTCCTGGTGACTGGGGGGAGCTGAGCCTCCCCACGCACCTCCTGATGGCTGCGCGGGCAGGCAAGGATGAGGATGGAGGGGTGTTTCAAGTTGTCTGTGTGGGAAGAAATGGGGGGATGTCTGCTTACAGCTGCCTGTTTTACTCTGCTGTTGTCCTGACTGTATTTTTTCGCATGTGTCTAAAAGTGGTGCTCGTAGCCCCAGGTTTGTTAGGCTGTCTTCAAATCTCAGTATCCTTTTTGCTTGAACAAGCTCTCGAAGCTGACTGCAATTTGGTGACAAAGGCTTCCTGGAGGGCCAGGTGCTCACCCACAAGCTGATATGAACAGTGAGGATGAGGAACAGTTCGTAGATACTTCTTTGGTCAGGGCGGGGGAGGAGGGCTAAGGCGTTAGAAAATCTCAAAATTCATCAGCGTCTGTTGAGCCTAAATGCGGCCGCATGTTATTGCAGCTCTTGTGGTGCCGTGCATTTTGTGTGGCACTGCCATCCCTGAGAATGGCAGTGCTGGTTGGGAGCTCAGTGCAGGCTTGGCTCAAACCCTCTGAGGTGCCTACGGAGCATGCTGGCGGAGACCTGGGCTTTTCTCTCAGGAGCCAGGGGCCGTTGGGTTTTGCTTTCGGTCTCGGTGCTGGAGCAGCATGTGCCTTGGTTCTCCTTTCTAGCCTAGCAAGACCACAGGCTCCTGCACGAGGGCTGTTCCCACAGTACACAGTGCTTGCGAGAGGAGCAAACATGGGTGCCCTGTTCAAGTCAGCAAATCAAGCGCAGAGCCAAGAAGACAGGTATGAATGCATTTTATATTAGGGCTGCCTGGTGTCTCCGTGCATTGCTGTAAACCAGTTGAACCATGTAGGTGAATTTCATCCAGGAAACCCCTGCTTCACCGGTGCGGCATCTCACTGTTACGTTAGCGTAGCTTCCTTGTTGTCAGTGTATTACATCAATGTAACACCAGAGTATCATGGTGATTCAGAGTTGTTGTTTGCTTAAGGCATTAACTAAGTTCAGATTCTGGTATGCTTTATGGAGAGATGCTTTTGTTCGTCTAAGCCAAAGTCCTGAGGACCATTAGTGGTCCAGAAGTCCGTAAGAAGGTGACTTTCAAAACATACATGAAAACTAAATGCGCATGCATATCCTATCATGCATACAGGGAATAAAACAGGAGGAGTAAATATGTTTGAATATTTAAAATTTAGCCTGTTAGGTGTTGTAGCAATGGTATACAAAATAATCTGGAAATATGGGGGTCGTCTTGTTCTTGTTTGGCACTTCTTCCCATGCCCAGCCCCCAAAACAGAAGGTGGTCCCTAGCTCAGTTTTCAGGCATGTCCATGAGTGTGTGCTTCGCTTGTTTATTCTGTGTCTGGGTGTATCTGTCTGTGTACATGTTAGGTAAGAATAGGCATGCGAATGTTGTGGATTTGTAGGGTTATTTTAGGCAGCAAAGTATTACACATGCGCTAACATAGGTAAAAGAATTGTATTGCTGATAGCTCAGAGAGTTCATAGCAAGATGAGCAGTCTGTCTTTCAGTGCTCAGAGAGTACCTTTGTTGCTCCTTTTGATTGTTGTCTTTTAGGGTTTGGTTTGGTTATGTTTTTCCCTAGAAGAAAACAGTAGTTACAAGTTCAAAACCTTTGGAGTAACATTCTTGGTTTTTACCGAAAGAACGACCACCAGATACTCCCATGCCACTGTCTTTCTTTTTATGCTTGTCTTCCTTTCCCCATAGGCTGCTCTGTACTGGTGCTCCAGCAGTGGTGACAGCGAGGTGACGCTGCCAGTATAAATCTCTACCGCTGTGGTGCCGAGTCAGCACCAACACTTCAGTAGCAAGGGCAGAGTTGGTATTAAAAAGGTCAGTTGGGAAAACTTTTTTCGTTTGGTTTTCCTTTGCCTTGAGGCAGTGCTTTGAATAGTGTTAACCCTTTTTTCTTCCCACACAACGCCTTTTCACCCTCTTTCTGCCAGCTTTGATGCAAAATCACGTTCAAAATGTAGTGCGGGTGATTGTGCGCATCTCTTGGGGTGGGAGTGACCATTTGTGCTTGAGAGTGTCACCATGTGCTCTGGGAGTAAAATCTGCTCCTCTGTGTAGAAGCTTAGTAGGAGACCAGTGCATCAGAAACTCTTTGGAGCGCGGTTTAACAATTCTTAGGTATTATAATCTCAAGGGTAAACGGCAAACTTTTGTTTATTCAAATGCAATATCCCTCTTTGAAGTTATGTTCTCGTCTAAATTTGTATACTAGAAGGTCTGGCCTTTATTTAAATGATCCTTGGGTTTTTTTCTACCACTTAGAAAAAAAACAGTGGGAAAGCCTTGAGTAAGCTAATAGCATTGCTAAGATGGAAATGATGAAGAAGGCTCAGGATTCCTGTTTGGGCCTCACGGGAAAAAGTGGTTTGAAATGCATGTGTGTGGGGGTGCACATTCCTAAAACTGTCATTTGTTTCCCCTGTTTCTCCTCCCCCCCCGTGTTCTGTACTACGTACTACAGCATGTGTAATGAAACTAATAAAAGTATTTGGCTGAGAGTGTTAATCTTTCCCTGGCCCAATTAGCGCACAGCTTCTACTTTAACGTTAATGTGGATTTTTTTCGGAAGGCAGAACAATGAGCAGCTTTGTGCTACACACCAGGTTTTCCCCCTCCTTGCCTGTATTGTGTGTTTCTTCCTATCTATTCCAAAGGGAGAGCTCCTGTGCAAAGACAGTGGAGCAATCTGGAGCAGAGACTTGTACCGGCTCCCGGGGCCAGGACGTGCTGCTCTGTGCTTCTGTAGCCGCCTCTCGACGGCAAGTCAAGTGACTGTGACTCTGAAGACTCATCATTTCTTCTCCTTTCTTCTTCCTTCCCCTGTGGCCCGTGTTCTCCTTTTTGCTTCATCCGTGATGCTCTTCACCAGAAGGAGAAGCAGCTGTAACTGTTGAGAGTGGTCTTAAAACAAGAAAATTAAATACAAATAAATACACATAAGTGAAGGAGGGAAGTAACCGTTGATGGGCTCAGCTTTAACATACAGTGGAGTCACACTTTATCCCAAAGGAGGAAATAGGTCTAGCAAGTGTCTTCCTGTACAGACTGAATGGGAAGCAACAAGGCTTTTTTTCCTCTTTTTTTTTTAGTGCTCTGCTTTCTCAGTGACTCTCCCGTTAGCTGGTTGTGTGGGACATCAGGGGTGGGCCTCTGTCAGAAGCAGGAGCTAAAGGCCCCTCAGGTTTCTCTGTGGGGTCAAAGTTTCCCCAGTTTTATGGTTTCAGCCACATCATCAAGTGAAGGGGATACATTCCTGTAGGAGAGCCAGGTGTCTTGGTGTGGCTGTGTAAAGAGGGCTGCTGCGTTGTTTTGTTTGCCCCCCCGCCCAGCCATGTGTCAGCGCTTTCACTCTGTTGCTTGCTCTCTGCTTTTGCTCCTTTTCACAGAAGATGACTGTGACATTGGGGGGGTTTCTTCAAAGTAAAAGATGACTTGAATGCTTGTGACCACTTCCCTGTTTCCTAGAGGCTTTGGTCCGATGTTGAATGCAACCTGAGGCTGCACTGTTTGCCAGCTTATTTCCTGTTTTTCCTCTTTTCTGGAGGTCTTTGTTTTCTTTTGGGGAGAGGGAGGAAGAAGGCTCCATCAGCAAGACCTCCTAGCAGGGGCATTTGGTGTGAGCTGAGGCGGCTTGCATTTCTGAAGGCAGCATGGCATAGGGCATCCATCCGTGCTGGTTGCTGCCTGTCTGATTCCAGGAGTTTCATAGGTGCTGTGGAAAAAAAAAACACTTTCCCATCCTCGGCAATGCATTTATTTAAAGAAAAAAAAAAGACTGAAGAAAAAAAAGCTGCAAGAGAAATCTCTCAGTATATTTCTGCCTAAATGTGCTCTGCCACGGGTTTTCCCACAGGAAGGAGTGATTTGGCCCAGTATTCTTATTGTTTCTATGTCCTATTGCAAATAGAAAGTTATGCCTCTGAAATCGGTGTGTGCTGCTCATGCTGTTGTCTTTGTTTCAGCGGTGCATTTTTGCTTCATGCAAGAGAGTGGAAAACACATAGGTAAATAGAAGCATGCAACAATAATACCTATTCTTGCAGAAATTAAGTTGCAATCTTTCAACTGCTTCCATAATACGAAAATGTAGGGTACAGAAAACAGTTTGAAAAACAAGATCTGTGACTATACATCTTTGCTTGCGTTAGCAGGAAGATACTTAGATTCAGAAATAAAATAACTGTTGGTTCATAGAAATTATGAAAGGCTGTAATAGCACAATACATAGTTTTCTATGAAACCATGAAAGAAGAACAGAGAACAAGCAGGCAGGTGTTTCTAAACCAGGAGGTAGGTTTGTTAATGTGTGCATGTATGACTGTTTCTTCTCTTCGTGATGAACATTTCCCATTTTCACTGTTGCTAAAAGCAGCACTAGGAATTCCGACTCTAGTTCTCTGGGAAGCTCCTCAGCTATCTTAAAGTTACCTTGGCCAACACAGAAGTCTTCGCAGTTACACAATAGATTGATTTTTTTTCCAGGATGAATCAGTGGTGACATTAATGTCCTAGGTATTGACTGAAAGAGGAATGAATAGGTCTAGTTTGGAAGGAAGAGTTGTTTTGTTTGGGTTTTTTTAAGGACTAAAGCACTTCTTTGCATTGTTTTATCAGAAATCCCTCCAAATAATTTAAACTGGTCCTTATTTTTGGTGGTACTAAGCAGATACAGCAAGCAACTTAGAAGATTTAGGCTAGTCTCCAAAATAACTGTTGTGCTTATTCTCTTCAAAATTAAGTCAGCTGCCACATAAGTGGTTAAAAAAAGATGGGGCGGGGGGGGGGAAGAAACTACTGTGATGCTCTTGAATGAGATGGACCTTTTTTGAAAACAAAATAAGAGCAAAGTTATAACAGTTAAGAACAAGCAAAATAAAGACAAACAGATACAAGGTTCCGTAATTACTGGAGAAATACAGAAGGATGGGTGCTTGGCCTGACCTTGGGTCAAGAAATCCCTGTGTCTCAGGGACCACTAGTGGTTTTTTTAGCAGAAAAGTATAAAAATGACCAGGGAAGAGTTACCTTGAGTTGTTCAGGATAGCATAAAAATAGTCTTTTTGTCTGTTTTTGAAGATGCAAATTGAAAACAGTGTTTGTTAAGAAGTTGATGTTACCCAGAGTCTGAGGCACTGGGCTTAGTCGTATCCTAGGTTTTGTCTCTAGACTGCGCTGGCTCACTGTGGCGAGCCATCTGTGTGTCGCTCCTAAGAGGGTCGGCAGTTAAACGTAGGAAGCTTGAATCTGCTGCTTTGCCTGGCATTGCGTGAAATGAGGAACTGCTTGACACGAGCCGGGTCCTTTCTCTTTGTCTGCCTTTTCCTGTGCCCTCTAAAATGTCAGTAGGTGGGATAATGTAGTCATGTATTGTTTGCAAATGCTGTTCAGACAGCATTTGGAGATGTGTTACATGACTGATTTGCATGTCATCCTTGACAACAGGGATTTTTAAAAGGAAGAAACCCAGTCGAGTTAACCGCAGTTTGAAGCTGATGGTCTGCTTTCTGAAAAAAGGGAAACCTGTCTGAACTTTGCTGGATGCAATTTGCAAATCTGAGATGGTGAAATGTCCACAGTGTGTTTGTTTCCATAATGAAATAACTATTTTGCTTGTGAGGTTATAAAGGTGTATTTCCCCATTAAAAATGTATCAGTAGTTTTCCATATTACAAATAACCTTTTCCAGAGGCTATTGCCGTGGGCAGAGAACACCTCTCTTTCTCATGCATTGATCATTCCCCATGACCTCTAAAAATTATGTTTAACTGCCCTGTCATTCTCCAGCCAGAACAGGCATCCTTCCTGAAACCCCAACGATAGCATGATAAGTTTGTGGTTTCAGAAAGGGGTGTGGAGAAATTCTGTCAGCACATACGATGGTTGCTTATGTCTTCAACTCATCTGGAAACCTTGGGCAGTGGGTGTGAGGAATGTGCCAAATGGTCCCAGAAACCTCAGTAGTCATTTCACCACTGCTGGAAGGAGGAAAAAGGTCACCATGAATTCATGTATTGGAGTAAATGTTAATCCTCCAAGAAGAGAAGAGGGGAGGAATGTGTGTATGAAATTTAATTACTTAAATTCTCTAGCTGCAGAATATTCTTCCAACTTCTTAATCAAATGTCATGACAGTCAGTGATGTGCTAGCTTGTTGTCTCCCTTCTTTTTTTGCTGGCTGAATACTGGGGACCAAGCTGGTAATGGTTCCCTTTCTTTGCTTGCCCAGGTTTCGACACTGGCAGAGGCAGCAGCATCTCGCAGCCCAGCTGGGAACCCAAGCTCTCTTGGCTGCACTGGCACTGTTTAGGTGCTTCTGTCATCAGACCTACACACCAGTCAGGGGAGCCCTCAAACTAAAGGGCTGTAGTCTTATTTTGCTAAAATGGCTTCCAGAAAAACTTAATTCCCTTTCTCTTTTTCCCTTCTCCCTCACATAGTGCTAGAGGGTGCTGCTGAAGAAGAGGCTGAAGAGCCAGACGCTACTATACATACTACACTAAGTGAGGACACCAGCAACCAAGAAGAGAGCCACAGTCAATCAGGGGATAAAAATGAAGGTAACTGGTTTGACTAGCTCTGTGTGACTCTGTAAATTAGGGCATTAAGACTTGCAGAAACATTTCTTACTCTTCCATACCCCTTATGTGTGTGAAAAGTATGAGATACACTGAGCAGAAGTACTGGTGCATACATTTCTTTCCCCATCCCTAACCTTTGTCTGTTTGAAAAGTATAAAATAGGTTGAGCAGAAGCATGGCCACATAAATACTCAACTACCACTGCAGGCTTCCAAACTAAGATTTTCTTGGCTCCCAGTAACTTGGCACCACGTTACTTAGCCTCAAAAAACCACCTGTTTATAATGCTCAAACTTATCTTCCAAAGACAGTATTATGCAGAGATCAAATGTTCACAGACAAATGTGTTCCTCCTTGTTCACCCTCACATACTCTTGTCTTACAGTGACTTTCTCACAACACACATTAAGATTCTGTGCTCTCCACTAGAGGTGACAGAGCAATAGACTTGCAGGGTGTTCCTGTTTGTTTGGGAGACTTCATTTGGGGGAAAGGAGTGTTTAGTTTGAAAGCATTTTCCTTTTCAGACTCCTAAAGAGGAAAGTGGAAGGCCTTACCTGTGCGTTTGACGTGGTATTTTGAGAAATGAGAGATGAGATTTTAGGTGTGTTTTGAATTTGGTATCTGAGACGGGAGCATGCCTGCTACATACAGAATGTGATGGAGAAGTCTGAATCTGAACTGCTTTAGCTGTGGTATTAGTTGTGGATGTAACACATATGTCCCATGGACTAATACAGCTTGGTAGACCAAAAAGAAAAAAATCTACATAGATGCCAGCTGTGGCAGTAAAGAGGCATTTGGGGTTTTATTTTGGTTGGATTTTTGCTAATTTAGCTTATTCCATATACAGAGCTTGCTTAAGCTGTGCTAGAAAGAGAACCCAGTACCCTACACTGTGTTGCTAATGCCTTAATTGTGCAATTCTGCTCAAAACACGTGCTTGCTTGAATGATTGTGCTTGCCACAGCGTGCATTCATCAATACTGCTCTACTAGTTCATGGTGATCACAAGGTACCACGCATAATACCATTTTACAGCAAGAGAGTTTAAGGTAAATCACTTTATAAACCCCATACTGAATTAAGGTTGAAAATGAAGGTAACGGGACTGTCCTGTGAAAAGAAATGTATGCCTTGTCCTATGCATTCCAATACGAGAAAGTTTTCCTATTACAAGAACTCCAGTTAGTATGGGCTACTGCTTGTGCTCCATGATGGTCCAGCGGAGTGTGATGCGAGTTACAGGCAGCTGAAAATACTGTGGGGTTTTGATTTTTTTTTTCAGATGGCCTAGCAACTCCTGTGTGTGTTTTTGTTTTTAATTCCAGAGAAGCAGCTGGAAAGCTTAAACAGCTACAAGGTATCACCAAGTTCACCAAACAGTTCAGACGGAGCAGACTTGTCCTCCATTGACGCCATGATGTCAGCAGTGATGAATGTGGGGAAGATTGCTGAAAATGGCGGGAACTCTCAAAATGTCAAATCCCCCTCAAAGTCTCCTGCACCAAATCGGATTGGCAGGAGGAACCAGGTATGTAAACCCAAATGCAGGGAGGGCAAAGGGGAGACAAGCAGCTGCATGGGAAGTCATAAGACATAATTATGTGTCTTTGTTTTGCCTTTTTTCCCTCAGCGGGTATTTTTTGCTTCTGCCATTGCTCCTCTGTGTATGTTTTCTGGTGGCTCTCCAGAACATAACTTTAGAAAACTGGGAATCGAAGGGGTCCGCTTGCTTGGATTCACATGTAAAACATCTGAGCACAAGCTCTGATGTCATGCAATGGTGAGCTGGTCTAGTAGATGCCACTAGCAGTGACAAAGCCAGCTAAGAATTGCCGCTTCTTCCCTGCTGCATCCTTTCTCCAGGCTCTTGCATTTGCCTAATCTGTTGGGGCACCAGTTCATTTCATGAAACTAGGAGAAAAGAAATAGCTCAGAGGGGAGCAGAGCGGTGTGGCAGGGGGCTTGGCTCAGTCGACGCATGGGACCCCTCATGAGGTGTGCGGCTGTCCCCAAGGAAGATCCAAGTGGTTTAAGGTTAAAGATGGTGCTAGAGCAAAACATCCTTCAGGACGCTCAGTTCACACGTGTGTAGTGTGAGATACCCTTACTTCATTGTTAATAAAACTATGAAGAGCTATTGCAGAATGCTTTGTACAAATCTTGCAGAGCAAATACATGTAGCTTTTATCAGGTTTTTTTTCCATTTACCAGTTGATGGCACCAGTTGATAGGAATATTGGTCTAAACAAGTGAAAGGAGAGAGTCGTATCAGTTAAAGCTGTGATTATTTATATCCATGTTTTCTCCTGCTGGGCAAAGCCCTACCAATGGAAGTGCTGCAAAGCATCAAGAAATACCCCAAATCCCTGTGTCCATTTGACTGTAGAGCTTGCAGTGAAACATGGAGAATTTGTAAATGAATCAAGATGTAGCAGGGACCAGAAAGGTTGAGAGGCATGACTCATGTGATGTTCCTATAGTAGTTTATTAATAGCTTGCCGAGTAGCTGCCCAGTTGACAGACTTATGACTTGTCTTGGATTTTTTTGTTTGAAAGGAGTTAAAAGTCATTAACTGTAAGTGAACATTCTTAAATTAAGAGTCTGAGCAGTATACAGGCAACTGTGTTTGTAGGATTGTATTGTCTAGCACCTGGCTTTAAGGTTTATTTGCAGTGTTCCCACTGAGGGGCTGCCCTGGTTCCTTGATTTCCTCATGTGAGGCACTGGAGTTCACGCTAGTCTCAGTGGCAGTGCTATTACACAGCTGTCCGCTGATACACCATGTGGTTTGGCTTCAGGGAAGTTTATTAGCGTTAGTGACCTTTATTCCACCTGATATTTCGATGGGCATCAAATCAAAGGAAGCTTGAGAGTAAATGTGACAGGATTAAGAGGGATTCTTACAGCATAAAAATAAACAAATATATTGAAAACATAGTAAATAGCCTATTTGTTTTTAGGCTGAAAGATCGTTATCACCAGAGGGGCAAATGGCTACATTCCTGAGAAAATAGAAGTGAGATGTGAAATATTAAGTGGGTATCAATCCAGTTAGTAACCTCTAATACAGCGAATTTCCACTTTCAGCGTAGCAGAATGAAAGCACTGAATTGTTTCAGTGTGTAGCAGCGCACAGGTCTCAGATTCTGGTCAGAATGTGCCCCTTATTATAATTTCAAGGATAATAACAGTTAGCTAGTTTTCTGGGACTGACTGCTGTTTCCCATGAGTTGTCAGCGAAAGATTTTGCCCTGAACCTTTGTCACAAAGTCTATGGTTCTCTTTATAGCGCTGACTCTAGTCTACCCATAGTCTAATAAACATGTTCTCACATCAACCTGCATCCATTTTAACTTCTCGTTTGCTTTGATCTTGAAGAAAATAAAAAGTGTGACAAAAGTGTTTCTTTGAGCTGGACAAAACCAAATAGACTTAATGCACAACTCCAAAAGCATTTGCTATCAGTTGAATGCAGAGCAGTCGTGGCAGGTTGACTTGCTAAAGGGAGGGTAGCTAACAAATTAGCTGCTAATTTTATCTTTCAGTTCAGGAAGTGTGTTTTTACCAGCCTGGCTCCAGTGGGTAGCTGAGTGCTATGTTTTAAATTTGTGAGTGGGGGTGCTTTTACAGTAGGGATGCTAATGTTTTTTGGTCTGGATTGGGTCAGTCAACAGCATTCCTGTTGTAGCTACCCTGGATTTGCTTGAGCTGTGTTACGGTATGTGGCATGTACCCTGTGTGACCACTGGAGAAAGTTTGGGTTTTAGTTAATAATAAACCCCAGATTCAGTACTAATCAGCTCTGGCTGAGCTATAGTGTGTTTCTGATCTTTGCTTCAAGGTGAACCAGTAATTACTCCATCTTCTGTTAATTTGCTGATTTGAAGAGCAGGCAGTCTGGAAAGTAGGCTTTAGAACAATCAAGTGCATCATGTAGAACTACAGCACTCGTTTAAAGGAGGGGATGTGCAAAAAAAAGTAGTAGGTTGATAATTTTACAGAAAAATACCCTGGGGATTAAACACCAGCTAAACTGTCAGCACAGCTGTAAGGATTTTCCTCACGGCACAGTGTGCTTGTTCTCTGTCCTGAGCCAACTTTAACAGGGTTGCAGTATAATTGGAGCTGAACATTACTCCACAGACAGGTTGCATATAGTAAAATTAAAGTTGTATAAGTAGGATAGAATGAGCATGTGCAAATTATATGTTTGTATATAAAGGAGGGGGCACTGGGATAATGCATTTTAATTTTATTGGGGTGTTCAGACTTCACAATGGCAGCCTTGCTTGCTTGCTTTCTAATGTTTTGCGAATAATAATACATTAAGCCTGCGTGCGTGGCCTACAGTGATTACATTTAGGATGGAAAGCCCTGACATACAGTTAGAAAAAGATGTACAAGAGAAACAGTAGGAAGGACTGGAAAAGCCTAATCCTTGCAGTCCTTATCCTTTTAGAAGTGAAGTCACAAGTTTTGTTTACTTCAGGCAAAATGGTAAAATAGCTCTTCATCTATGTCCACAGGTCAGTGAAGTTAATAGAAAATGATCATGGCCCTATTTTTGAAAACACAGTGTTAGATTTTAATAGGGGACTCTCTAGAATAGTTCTCCAAATCATGTAGGAGGGGATACTGCTTTATTGAGACTTAAAAAACCCTTTCTCTAACACTGTGTCCCTCCTAACATGCCAGAGAATTTGTCACTGAGGTTGGGTTAGTCCTTCTCAGTGTTCTCCACAAATGCTTGTGTCTGACAATCTGGAAATGGTTGCTTCTGAGATGATGACTTTTGGGATGGCACTGGGGGAAAAGAGTTGTGTGGAGAGAGGAAGTGCACAGATACACTCATACGCATCAACTCTGTCCCAGATAAAGAGCTACTGTGGGGTGGGTTTTCTTTTTTGCTTGTTTTCATGGTTTTACTAATGTTACTTAAAATAGCCAGCAAAGAGGTTCAGTAGAACATGTCCTTTTGGCATAAATATTACACTTTCCCATCGGTCATGCAGAGATGGTTTTTGTACTTTCCTGTCACCAGAAGCTTAGGTAACAGGCAGTGAGTCTATCCAGCTGGTGAAGATTTGCATCATTCTGCAGAGAAATGAGGTTTAATTTTCAGTGCCAGACTCTCTTCCTTTTAATATATACAGGTGTTGGTGCAGAAGCCGCGCCTGGGCTTCTTAGTGAGGTGGTGAAAATACTCTTTATGTCATGCAGTAGCCATCCTTGCGGACAATTCAGGCAAATGCCTTTGGTTCCTGCAAGAGTGCCATTTCATCCTTGGCTGAAAGAGTGGTGGCTTTGCTCAGTGTCTCAAGGGCATACTTAAATCAGGCTGAGCTCTCCGGTCGACTTCATTGTTTGTACTTGTGGTTTGACCACGGTTACTCCTGATTCTCACCTGGGTGGAGAATAACCGGGTTCATAATGTGTTCTTTTTGAGTCACGTACACTCTTGTATTGTCACCTCTTTCTTGCTATGATCTCATCAGATCTTGCAAGCTTCAGAAGGGTTGGGCCTGGCTGGTGTGCCTGGATGGGATGCTTCCAGGAGAAACACAGGATGCTAAGGGAAATGGTGCTGGTGATTCAGTAAACGCCGCTCTTCCTTCTGAGTCAGCCATGGAGCAGAACATACAGCCCCTAGAAAAGAGCACTGGGCTAAGTGCCCTGCCATCGAGATGGGGTGGAAAACCTGAAGTCCCGATGACTTGTGCTTATTAAAGATCTTTTGGGAAGATTAGTGGCATTTGCCCACATATTCTGGCAGTGTTCCAGTAATTACTTTCTGCTCACCTAAATTCCTCCTGGCAGTTTGAGCTGGTCGCAATAATTGCCTTCACTTCCTGTCCTAAACTGCTACTGCTGAGTATCCGTGTGCTGTTAAAACAGCTGCTGTATTTCTGTGGTAGTTGAAATGGCCCCTATTTATAAATTCAGAAGTTTCTGAAACTTCCCCGAGAGATCTATCGGGATGATAAATGTATATGTGCAAGTTGTTCTGTTAGGAGTTGCCTTTTGTACTTAGGATGGATTATATTTTTTCCATCCCCAGCAGTAACAGCTTTCGCGTTCTTTTATATCGATATTCCTTCTGATTTTTTTTGTTTTGTTTTGTTCACAGGAAACAAAAGAAGAGAAGTCTTCCTATACCTGTCCTCTGTGTGAAAAGATTTGCACTACACAGCACCAGCTAACTATGCACATTCGTCAGGTACGCAGAGTACCGGCTCTTGATTTCTTACTTTTATTAAGAGTGTCTGGTTTGCCAGTGTGCGTGTTGCAATGGTGAAAAACAATTCCATGTGCAAACCAGAAATGCTTCATTATAACTTTATTCAATTGTTTTGCTTGTATTTTAGCCTTCCCCTTGTATTTTCTTTAAAAAAAAAACAACCCACAAACCCAACCCTGAGGTGGGTAATTTTCCTCCCTTCCTTCCCCAACACTCCCCCCCGACCGTGGCTCAAACAAGGATGTATGTCCTGTTCTGCATAGCTTAAGGATCTGGAAAACCACTTCCATCATGAGGCATAAGTCCTGTTTTCTTATCCTGTTTGAATACAGATCCCTTTACTGGTCATGCAAATTAAGAAGCAGGAAGACACAATGTTTAAATCCTCTCTGTGTAGAAGAGCCTCTCGTTCCTTCACAGTGGTAGCAATTTTGAGAGGCAGAATTAAAAATACACTTTTTTTAATGGAAGATGCACTTTTTTATCAGCTACAGACCTCTTCTTGCTCCTCTTGAAATATATGCATACTTTATAAGGAGGTTTGGCCTTTTCTATGTCAGAAGGTTCTGCCTGGGATGCTAAGGTTGTGGCTCGCCACTGTGAGTCCACTAGATACTTAATATTTCAGTTTTCCCTCCTGTACTGTAACTGTTACTTACTTTTTTTCTTACTCTCCTGGGTTGTTTTTTTTTGTACGTGAAGAAATCTTCAAGTCTCTGAATGCAAGTAAGAAAGAGTGCTGCATATAGCACAGTAGCTAATGGCCATATTTTGGCCCTGTAATGCATTCTTATGGCTGTAGAAGTCTGCATGTGCACTCAGAAGCAGTTTACTTCTATTTTCTTGCTACACAATCAGTTTGAAATTAAAGAGTATTTGGTTTTAAGTGTCTCTTTTCTGACATGAGGTTCGTAATGACATCCTCTTTCTGTTTTCCCCCTCACCACTCACCCAACCCCAAACCGCTGCGCAGCTTAAAGTATCTCAAGGTACCCTTTGTCTGATGGGTTGTTGCTGGATCCCTTTCTGTCCCCTTCGGCAATGTGGCAGGCATTGCAGGCTGTATGAAACAGCTTCTTGTGCTGGTGCATTTAGGAGTTAAAAATGAAGGGTGGGGGTGGAGTGTAGGGGGGAGGGCTGGGGAGGAGAGGTATATACAGGGCATACCTTAATATAAGGTATTGTGCAGAGTGGCTCTTTAAAGCTGCTTTTAAGATGTTTATAGTTCTTGCTAATATTTTACTGGCACTTCACATGGGGCATTCAATGAAAAAAAATCATTGCTTTCTCTAGCATAACACTGACACTGGAGGGACAGACCATTCCTGCAGCATCTGTGGAAAGTCTCTGAGCTCAGCGAGCTCCCTTGATCGCCACATGCTGGTGCACTCAGGTGAAAGGCCTTATAAATGTTCAGTATGTGGACAGTCCTTCACCACCAATGGAAACATGCACAGGTGAGTGCTGATCGTGACCCAGGAGTTTGGATAGGGGGCTGTTTTGTTTCCTTGGAAGGACTTGCAAGCTGACTAAAGACACTTACGGGGGCAGAAAATGCTGACTATCTGTGATCTACAAGGATGGCATGACGCACATACACACTACAACTACTATGATGCTTAAGTTGTGGGAGGAAATCAGAATTGAGAAAGGTCTCCTAGCTCTCTTTGCACATTATCAAGAGTTATTACAGATATCCAGAAGTATTGCTTTTTTGGTTTCATTAGTATTATTATTTCAACAAATGTGATGGATTTTTCTCAGATGACAAAAATGTATAGCCAAGCTGTATAGGAGCTTCTAATTTTGTATCTTCAGAGTCGTGGATGCAAGTGGTTGTATTGGAACATCTGTGGCAGTGTTGTATGTTATGTAATTAGGTATCCAGGTGCCGTTGTGAAGATGCCTCTTCGGAATAATAGATCTTACTTTTAAATGCATACATCAGTACTTGCTTGTACCATAGATAACTTACTGGACTATAGGTCCAGAAAATTCTCTGTAACCCAAGTTGACAAATGTATTTCACGTAGTTTCCTTTGTAGGGATGTAGCAATATGTACAGTTGTCAACTGGAGAAACAAAATGTTAAATCACATGGATGTTCATTCCTCTCTCTCATCCCTTGATTCAGTATTCATTTATTTGCATGGGTGGAACACCTCAGAGCTGATTAAGACTTTGTGAATTCCCACATAGCTTTAGTCCCCATATCAAAGAGTTTACAACCTACCAAGAAACTGCAAGACAGATGGGGAAAGGAATATGGTTTATAAGCAAAACAACAGGAGTGATGGTTACAGACTGGTTCTGTGTGGGAGGGAAGAGATCTTGTTTCCTTGATTATTACCGGTCATTTTCCAAGCAGTGTGCTATACCAGGAATGGTTTTGGTGACAATAGGAAAGATAACGTAATGCCGCACAAAGGAAGCAGTAGCTGCTTGCAGCTTTACCTTCTCTGTATCGTATTGTCCAGGTTAAACAGATACATGAAAACAGAGGAGAAACAGGAGGGAATGCAGTTTCGTAATTCCATACTTATTTAACTTATACTTGATTGGAATTGGGGAGAGTTGCAGAGAGAGGAAGATGTAAAATGAGAAGGGAAAGACACAAAGACATTCGGAGGAGATACTGGCCTTGGGCATTGAATAAATCACAAGTCTGACTCATCTGACCAGAGGTGTTGCGAGCCACATGTTTGCCAGACTGGGTCATTACTCTGTCTGCCGTGAGGAAGGCAGGGCAGCTGCTGAGTTGCAGCTGATGCCCCTGTCAGCATCCAAGGGTGAATGCCAGTGCTGGGACTCTGGGGTGGTTGGACACTTGTGTCCAGGTCCTCAGCCCAGGCTGCTTGCCGAAGGACCAGTTGCAGGGTTTGTTCGGCTTTTTGCTCATGAGGCATCTCCTCATCCTCTCCCAGAAGCAGGAAAGGGAGGCTTCCCCTGGGACTTGACTCCAGGCCTATCAGATGTCAATGCAGTCACCTTTGCTTATGCGGGTTTCCCCGTATAGCAACTCTTAACCGTGCCTTAGCAGCAAATTTGCCAGAATGGCCAGGATCAGTGACTTGCCCAAAAGAAGTAAGTACGGATCAGAACCTTCTGATGAGAAAATTGTTGGGTTTTAAATTTTTCTCTTAACAAGATGTTGCTTGAAGTTACCAGGATGAAGCGCTGTATTTACTGACTGTACTAAGAAGGACCTAAGGTCATGCAAGGAAGATCATCCTCTTAAAAGTTCTTTCCATTTGATAGGTTCCTGTCTGCTCTATAAAACTCATTCTTGTATAGGCCCACACCACAGCAGCTCAGTGGGACATTGCAGAAACCTGTTAACTGAGCTTGGTGGCACTGCCACAAGTGACCCCAGACTCGTGGCAGGGCAAGATACTGAGCACACTGAAACAGGCTAGTTTTCCTAAAGGAGGATTGTGGTTGGCAGGACTGTACCACCGATTTTTTGCAGTGAATAACCTTTTCTTGTTGCTATAACAGACTATAATAGTGAATCCTGTTGCTGAAGTGGAAAGCATGAATGTACAAGTAGGCAGATGAGGATAAATGCAAAGTGAAATGAAATTTGTTATCTGGTGCTATGACACACTCACAAGGAAGATGTTCATTTTGCCCACCGGGTACCTGTGGTACCTCCTTCCGAAACAGGTATTTCTAGTCTAAGATGGTGTGAAGTAAATTCTTTTGTAGGCATCTCAAACTTAGCTGTAGCATCAGGTCCAATGGCCTGCCAGTGCTGTGGCTGAACACCTCTCACATCACATCCAAAACTGTTTATGCCTCAGCATCCTGGAGCAAGGACCTGCTTGCTAGGTCCTGCCTTGTGTGCAGCTCCCGCAGGCCTTGCTTGTGGTGGTGCTGTGTCTGTTCTTCCACGCCAGCTGATAACACAGGTCCATTTTTCTCTGCTTTTGCGCACAGTTCTTTTATTGTTCGCTGTTTTTGTGCTACAGTATCTAAGTAGTGACAGATACATGCCCAAAACAGCAAAGAATAAGATTTCTAATGTGCCCCTGGTAGCCAGCATGGTGCTTTCCCGGGAGCATCACACAAAGTGTAGGATCAGAGAGAGAAGTTGTAGGCTTAGGAGAAAGTTGTGAATGTGCTACTGAAGAATCAACATCACTTGTGAAGGTCCTGCGGAGCCTCCTCAAGTATTACTGCGTTTACATCAAATAAGCTTAATGCATGAGAGAGGAGTGAGGAAGAAGTTAGTCTGCCAGTAATGTCTAGGCACATACTACGTACATCCTCTCTTCTCTTTCTCCCCCTCTACCTTGTGCTGGCTGTTATTTAACTGTCTATTTTTTTAATCCAGATTTTTGAAAGAACTTTTAGGGGGAAAAAGTCCAACAAAATGGTTTTGTCAAGGGAAATATTGTGCCATAGGAGTGCTTATTACTGTTCCGGCACAGGATGAAATTTCTGATCCATTTTTCCACCTCATAGCAGCCAGGTCATTAGACATTCAGCTGAGCAGAGGAGGGAATGAGTTTTGGTTGCTTTTTTGGCTATTGCGTGTGGGCAAAACTTTTATGCAATAGACAGACTTTTTGTGGAGTGGGAACACTCTTTTCTGCCCATCTCTTTTCTGGGTAAGTCTAGCTGTGTTGGGGTGTTGCATGCACTCTTTACCTGTTAAATTGATGCTGCCCTTCCTGACTCCCACAATACATAAAACACTTCATTTGTAAATGAGTCATAGCCTCTCACATAAAGTCCGGTTTCTTTTTGTTGTGCTCCTTGGCTCCTTGTCAGCAAGTCAAGTTGAATGGGCACAGCAGACGGGGTGGAGGGGGAAGGTTCTCTTGTGCAGCACCATTCAGAAAAAGGTTAAAACCTGCTTCCTTTTCTGAGCAGGGTGACTCTTGGCCAGGATTTTCAACAGGGAACTGTGAGCCCCAAGGCATCTCAGCAAATTCTCTTAGAGTTGCCAGACTGCTCAGGAGTGGACTGAGCTTCCTGTGGGGACAGTTGCTGTCGGAGAGAGCAAAGGTCTCTGGAGAGTGCTCAATGTCCAGCACAAAAAACTGATTTTCTCATTCTTCTGAATGTGCCATCAAGCTAACTGTATCAGTGCTGCTCCTCCTGTTGGAGAGGGCTGTGGCGATCTGGTACAGTAACAGGGAGATTCATCAGTGTCATATATCAGGAACCGGAATTGCTCTGGAGGAGGAAAGCTAGAGACAACGCTGAGTTTTTTACAGAGATTTCTTTTTGACCAGTACTGGAAAGCGCAAGTCTTGTTGGAAATAACAAGCCTTCTAGAGTCAGGGACTGTTTTGGGGGATGGTTTTCTTTGGGATTTTTAGGAATTTGGAGGAAGGAGTTAGATCATAGTAATTTTGAGCTCAAAATTCCTGGAATGGCACTGTGATGATCAGTACATGAGAAAATCTGCAATTTAGGATATGCTAATCCTCACACTTTTATGCTAGAGACACAGACACTATGGCTTTCTCTCGGTCATAGTTAATTAAAATTGAGTATTCTCAGATCCCCAGCAGGAGCATAAACTGTGTGGAAGGAAGGTGTGTGTGCATGAAGAGTTTTCTGTAGCTCTGAAAGAGCTGGGGATTTCCGAAGTAGTGTCTCAAATCAATAGATTGCAATTACTAAAAGCTTTCCAAAGGCTTTCCATCTGTATTGTCACGGTAGCTCCCTAGTGAGTTTATCTACAAATAGTGCCAACTCTGAGGAGCCCTTTTGGGTCTAGACTTTGCCACCAAATAGGAGGTGGCAGGCCTCTTACTCCATCTCCTCCGCTGCATCTCCCCGAAATGCAGATGGAGGAGTTAGGTGGCTGCTGTGAGTTTTAGCAAGGTAAGCTTTAGCAAGGGACCTTGAGGTTAAGAAAAGACTTTGCTTGACTTACTGTGTTGCATTCCAGTAGAACATGCATCAGGCTTCAGGGGGAAGGGTGATGCCTCCACTTGCTCCAAAAGGGTTTCCTTTGCGGGTAGGAGACTTTGCCAATGGCTCCTTTTCCATTTCTGTGACCAAGGACTGTCTGTGCCTATCGCTTTAAAATCCCATTTTCCTCCCTGCCAAAGACATGCTCTCCATGCAACTTGAAAATGTTAATAGGATATAAATGCCAGAAGGGAGGCGAGAAATGACCTTCCCACCACTTTCCAGTGGGTAGCTATTAAAGGCTCTGTGGCAAGTCTGAAAAGGCTAAAGGCATAATATATGTATTTCAGCCACAGCTTCCCCAGTTTGGTAAACGAAGCTGCAGTGTCCACAGCTGATGTTCACCAGACTATCCATATAAGTGCAGTAATGCAAACTAACTGAAGTGTTTCATATGAAACCAAAACATCACAGGTATCTACCTTCTTTCTCTCCTTCTACTCCTCACCCCATACCTAGCAAAAGTCTTCATAATGCCTTTTTATTTACATCCGACTTAGGTACTTGTAGGCTGTTTATGCACCATCTCAGGAACAGGTCTCAAAGTTTGGGGATTTTTTATTTTTTTGGCACGCGCAAAACACCACATGCAACAACCACATGCAGAAGTCTTTGAAACTCAAACTGGAAGATCTGGATCACAGAAGCTATGCTTTGAAGCATGCTTACAAAGGGTCCTATCAAAGAAGGTATTTCTTCTTTTAATTAAGAAGGCACTTTAATTCTCAATCTTATTTTCAGTGCTAGATAATTTTCCCAAACTTCTCTTTTTAATGCATTGTGGAGAGACAAATAGCTGTTTTTTATCAAGGTATGGTACTATTCTGATGTTCAGATTAAGTCTTTTTTAAACAACACTTGTGTGTGTATATGTTGCTGAATGAGTTTTTTGAGAAAGATATAAAATGCACGTGCTGGAGGGTAACCTGTGAATTTTTATGTTTTCGCTGGCCATCTTCACTGGCAAATGAAAAGCGATGCTTGGTGAAGATTGTGACGTGCTGGTTGGAAGATGAGTGTTGGATCCTGATAAAGGCACAGGGGCTGAGATGCACGTGCTTTAATGACTTCCCCGCTCTCTTTCACATGGATCTGTGTGTGTTGGGCAGGCATGCGTACAGGCAGCTTGTGACTTTGCAAATATCCAGTAGGCAGTGTCCCCTCAAGATCTGGCTGAGTCCATCCTCTCCCTGCATTCCACCTGTGAATTGGTCCTGTGTTATTTATGGCGTTGGCCCGCTTCCAGTATGTTGTGTGTGCTTTGTAGGGTGCAGTGCAGTAACAATGCTTAGCCTCTAAGTACAAATAGGATCTCTGCAGTCTAGCACGTGCAGTCTGGCATTTGCTTAAGATGGGAGATTTTGGAGAAAGACCATAGCCGAATGTGACGATGAGCTGCTTTTTTTTTTTTTTCCCAGAAGAGGTGAGGAACTGCCTTGTTACAACAGGGTTTGGTTTCTGGTGGTTTGCAAAGATGGCCAAGTGGAAATTTGGTGTTACACATTGGGTAGCTTTGAAAAACTGAGCATACAAGATCTTGAAGCTAAAAACAAGTAGCCAAGGAACTCTCCAAGCTGAAAATGATTGACACTTCATGCATGTGAAAAGGCCTTCTCTTATTGTCTTGCACAATAGAAATGTCTCTTTGGTCATCTCCTAAGGAGCTTTTATTTCAGTGTAGTAATTGGTAGGCAGTGCTCTTAAATATGAAGAAGCAGGGTGTATTACAGGCTTTCAAATCCATTCCTTATATGTGAGGGATGATTTAACCACTGTCAGCATGCTAGTGAAAGATAAGCTTCAGCAAATGCAAGTGCCCTGTTTCTTCAGCAGGGATAACAAAACAAAGGACTAATTTCTGCCCCTAGTAATTGATAACTCTAGTTGTAGGAGACAAGTGAGATGTGATACCTGTTTTGGTTTTCTTTGCAATTAAAAAAGTTTCTTACATTTTTGCTAATACATTTTGTAAGTAAGGATTGGGAAATAGGTGGAGAGAAGGTTTTTTTGGTCTTTATCCTATCAGCAGATATATCCAGAGTAAATGTTTGGTGTTCTACTGGGATCCCCATGTTTTGAAGATTTAAAAAAAAAGAAAAAGTCAGGCTTGTTCAACAACAGTATAGCAGTAAGAGTTTGTTTCTCTGTGTCTTTGATGACACTTAGAAGACTACAGTATTTTTAATGGTCCCAGACAGAAACTTTTGTCTGTCTCACTGTTGCTGAGTAGATTGCTCATCTTTTGCAAAGACTTTATACAAACTTTTATTTAATTCACATGACACATAAATAGGGTGCTCCAAAACACCCCTCCATGGATATCTTCAGCGGTAAGAGACTGCGAAGGAGCTCTTGTGCCACAGACCCTCTGTGAGCTGGGAGAGCCGAAAGGAGATGCCATGATTTCAGTTGTGTTACATGCTGCTAGTAGCCTTGGACAGTATCCCCCTTCAGTTATCATTAAAGAACAGCAAAGGAAGTTAACACAAAAACACAAATGCTGAGATCTGATTAGAATCAAGCGAAGCAAGGAAGTGCAGAGTTAAGATTTATACGCTGACCTTAATTAGCTCCATTGTTCTTGAGAAGCGAAGCATACACAGTGAGGAACGTTATACTTGCATCTCCAGAGCTCTTCAGTACCTAAACATGAGAAAGACTTCAGTGTGCTTTTCAGTCCTAGATTTTGCATGTGTTGGCTTTAAGTAATAGCTAAATCTGATCTTGTGCTTTGTAAGGCTGTGGATTTTTTTGTTTGTTTGTTTTCTGCAGGCAAAAATAGGGGATGCGCAGTTCTCAGTAAGTTTAGATTTCTGGTGCGACTTGTGCCAAGGGGAAGGTGGTCTGACATAGCAGAGTAATACCACCCTCCTCACGAGCAATAACATAAATCTCTGTATAACAGAGCGTATTGAGCGTAGCTTAGTGCTGCTTTGTTGCCCATGTCACAGTTCAAATGAGCACAAGCCACTTGACAGATTAGACTCTAGTCGGAGAGGCCTTGATCTTTCTGCACAAGCACCCTTTCAGGGACATCACTTCCTCTGAAGGTTTAGTATTCTCAGGGATGTTACCTCCCCTTCTCACCTTGAAGAGCTACAAAATAAATACAAGCCTTAACCTAGCAAGCACTAGAAAATCCAGGCAATCTTTGCGGGGAGTTGAGGTGCTTTTAGTCCTTTGCCATAAGCCTGCCATTAATGCAATTCTTGCAGAGATGTTAGTTCTCAAGGTTAACAAGTAACGAGTTGTTTTGTTGGCATTTCGGTTGGTGGTTTGTCTTCTAGCTTGGACGATTCTATGTTGAAAATTCTGGTGGTGAGAAAGTTTTCTGGGAGAGTTTGTATGTTAAGGTAATCTTTGCTCAGCCTGTTACGCGTGCATGTCAGAAATACTTGCATCACTTCTCTAATGAATGTGTGTTTGCTCAGTTCCTGCTGTTGTCTGAAAAGACTCCTGGGCCAAGTACTGATGAGAATGAGGAAAAAGTCTATCTCAAACTGCATTTGTGGTTGCTGTCGTTCCACCTTTAATGTACGTCTTCCAGCTTTACCTTTTCTCCCCCCAGTATCTAACCTGTTCAACCTGTTCTCGTTCAGCATGCTGGAACCAGCAAATTGCAGAACGTACCCCCCTCTCAGGGTCAGCAGGTTTTTTCCTCTTTCTTTTCTCCCCTCTTTTAAAAATAGGCTATTTGTTAACAGTAGATTTTCAGCATTTGGGGAATCTAATCAAGCTGTAAAAAACAGTGAGGGCAATCTTGGCATTTGGGCTTAGCCAGGGCCTTTCACATAGTTTTTTGAGCCATGATGCTCACCTGCATGATGCACACAGCTTAGGCAGAGACACTGTCTATAAAGTAATAGTGCCATTACACAACTGGTAAATAGCACACAATATGCAAACACTGCTTTCTCTTTCTTGAGGGCATCTATAGATACGCTGAGTTCTTCAGGCTGTTCTCTTAGCTGAAGTTTTCTGAACACTCTCAGCGATTTTTTTGGTAAATCCTCACAGTCAGCTCTCCAGTGTTTCGTATGGAAAGATGTCTTAAAAGTCTTCTTAACATAGAGGAGGTGTACAACTTCTGCTTGGCTCATTTTTGACATCAAGCTACCTCAACGTGTCATCATTCTTAACAGTTTCAAACTGAGGCTGAGGAGAGTAAAGCAATCCATATTATGAACTGCACCAAAATTAATTTCACTTGAGGGCATAAGTTCCCAAACTCCTCTAAAGTAGCACAAATCTTGTGGGGACTTCTGTTTCCAGCTACTACGCTTGACTAAACAGACTTGTAACAAGATGTGAAACCTTTTCCTAGTGCTTCTCTGCTCAGCAGGGGAATGCTGTGAGATCACCACTAGTGAGGAAGGAGGACCACATGTTCAGGAACAGGAGAGGAAATGGCCTGAGCACGTGAAACCCCTTTTGCTAGGATGCGTTCCTCAGCACTGGGAAAAGTTTGCACAAGTTGTGTGTGTGCAGTGATAACCCCTTACTTCCTTGCCCCTTGAGTTACTTGGTGACTGCTGATACTGGGGTGATGCGAAGACCCTGCTTTAACAAAGATATGCTTCTCTTATCTGGTGCAGCTTCCTTGTTTGCATGCATGTGTGTGCTGGGGGGGAGGTATTCAGCTCCCTCCATGCAGCGTCCCCAGCATTGCTGTAGCTGTCTATTTTTTCCTCCTTGAGCTGTGTGACGCAGCAAGTTGTTCTGTGCTGTGTGCCATCAGGATTGCTCAACGGTGGTGTGAGAGAGGGAAGCAACTGCATGAGGGCTTTGCCTGGTTCTGGGAATTAGCTGGGACTCATGTTTGCTTGGTTGGTAAAAGGGTGCAGTTTTGGGGGGAGGCAGGATGTACCTGGGACTTCTTCAACTGTGTTTGCTCTTAAGGATAAAACTGTTCCTCGTTCTGACATCCTTCCTCTAATATTCTCTCTCTCTGGCTCTCTCCTCACCCCGTATTTTCCTGATGCTAAAATCTAAAACTTCTTTAATTGTCCTTACCATCTAATAACACTTTTTTTCTTTAAACATGAAGTTTCCTAAAAAAATCAACAATGAAGTCATTGACTAAGGTTATATACTGTGATAACTAAAGGACATGTCTGAAAAGCACAAATTTCCAAACATGTGAAGGAAAACAGCAGTTCGGGATGTCCCAGAACAGCAGTTCCGGCCAGGTTTTGGTACACTTCTAAAAATCTTATTCCTGATTAATTTTATTGTTGTTAATAAACTTTCATCTCCAAGCTTAAAGAAGTGCAGGGGCCTCAGAGGGATCTTGTTTAATACTGTCCCTTATGAAAGAGTTTCTTACGGCTTGGAAGTCTCCTTGCAGTGTTTGGCATTGTTAGTATAGGTCTGCTCTGAATTTAATACAGACTGCAGGCAGGCAGTTTGGTGAAGTGATACTGGGAAGCTCACACTGCATTTCCCTCCTCTTTTGCCCTCCCTTATGCAAGGGTTGATGCAAACTGCAAATGAATGCTTTCTTTTGCTGTCCTTTGGGACGCTTTAGCTTTGGAGGCATGGTTTGAATCACTTCTCTGTCACAGCATCATCAGGCAAATATTTGTCTCCTTTTTTTTCCTTTGAGGTGTTCTGACAACGCTGCTGCTACGGAACAGGAGTAACTTTGAGCCAAGCTGGGAATGCGTTTGTATCAATCTCAGCCTGTTTGAACTTGCTGACTCTGTGTAGCAAGTAGTTGCTTAAATATCTGTGAATACAGCATAATTACTCAGAAATGGTACAACACCCCCCCCCCCCCTTTGGATTTGTAGATCAGTATCTTTCACTCATGCTTACAACCTGCCTTTATTCGCAGCAAAGAAAAATTTTATTCAAGGTTAAAAACACAAAATGCTTTGTGTGCATGTGTGCATATTGTATATCCTTAGGTATCATGTATTGGCAGCTGCACGGCACTGGTTAACTTTGCAGACTGTCCTGGTAGCACTGGAAAGGGATTTCTAATCTGTCATTTGAACATAATCACAGGCGGCTCTTGCAGCCTTAGCACACCCAGCTAGTCTTGGTGGATCTAAATAATAATGCTCATGTCATCCTAATGATGCTGTCTGCCACCCCACTGTAAGGGTATATTTGCTTTGCTGGGAGAACCTCATTGCGCACGGAGATAGACTTGAACTTGGGGGGATGCTTACGGCACGTCTCTGCGGTACTGCAGGCTGCAGCGATTCCCAGGGGGATGCCAAGGGGGCTGCTACACCCGCAGGCTGCCACATGCTGCTATGCAGGGAGCCTCGCGGGGGCCCTGTTAGCCCTGATAGACAGAGAGCTAATAAGCACTGAGGCCCGCCATGAGGATAATGAGCCATGCCGCTGCGCCAGCAAGATTGCGGCACCTGGGTGCCGTGGGGAGCGCTAGCTGGGGGGATCTCCTGCCGTGCCTGGTTGCAGACATGTGGCTAAAATGAGTCAGCGCTTCCCAATCTGATCCGTCCCGGGACCTGTTCACTCCACCCTGCTCTTTCACTGCATGCATTGCAATGGCTTCTTACTAGCATAGCCATGGAGATTTCTTGCTGTTCAGCTTCTCTTTGTTTATCCCATGCTAGCATTCAACATTGGTTACCACTAGAATATTTGGTGGTACTTGAAATTTGTTTTGAGATCGCTTCGTAGTTATAAGAGGGCGTTTCCCAAATGGTTGAGTTTTTGGTATTCCAATGTCTCTTGACTTGCTGTGAAGTGTGCATTCGTGTCTGAGGGCTTTTTGGGTCATTTTGGGGTTTTTTGAGGATACAAGTAGCAAACGTAATAGAAACTGTTCCAAGAACATATTGTGTCTGATTTGCAAAATTACCTGCATCGTTCTGGTTCCTGTGATTACAACTGGCAAGGGCTGAGTGGATTGCTCTCTTAAGTGGGTGATGTTGGTAATTAGCACTGGAAATACATTGTCAATACAGATTCTCTACATGTTTTAACAAACAAACAAATGACTAAACTCTTTAACCCAAGGGTATAATGTTACTGCACATTTGACTTAAATTCTGGTCATATTCACAAGACTCTTAAGGAGACGGTTAGCAGCAGTATATTAAGTGATTGCTCAAAAAAATGCTGCTGCTTCATTTGCTGTTTAAGATTTACTTCCCATGCATGTCAAATGGCAGAAGCTTTGAAGAGGAGTTCCCTGTTTTCCTACATTTCTAGACAATTTGGGCTGAAGTAACATTTGTTAAGCAGAATGAAAAAAAAAAAAGTGCCAAAGATTATGTGACTTAGAAATCTCTCAAAAGAGATGTTAGTGTAATTTTGAAGGCTGTCTTCTCTTATTCTGTGAGCCATTTGTCATTCCATGGGGCCTGGAGAATGTCATGGTCCAAATTTCAATCTGTCTTGGATGCACCTTGCCCTCTTGTTGGTTCTGATACAGTGGCACGAAGTTGAAGTTTAGACAAAGCAGACCTTTTCTTTTTTTACCAGAGATGTTTGGTCATGTTCTGAATGATACGCTTTTTCTTTACTGTAGATTAGTAGGTTTTTGATCCTTTGGAGATTATTTATTGTTATTTGACAGTAGCAATGCAAGTTAAAGATCTCAGGGAAGAAAACAGTGGAAGAGGTACAGCAATTGTATCGGCTACATTGTTCTTAGGGATCTGACCAGCTCAGTCCTTCCCAGACCAGCTTGGTGAACTCGAGTAACTCTTTTATGTTGGAGAAAAAAAAAAAGGTGTATTTTAAATAAGGTGAAGGATGGAAAGCACTGGTTTTTATTCTTAATCTCTGAGTGGTTGGATGTGTGGCTCCCTTGTCTTTAGATAAGCATCAGAGGTATGAGTATCATCCCCTTGATTTTGGGATCAAACTGCTCAGAAATCACGAGGGAGATGAGGAACAGCCCTGTGCAATACAGTAGAGTATAGGGTACATCTAGTGGTAAAGTGGAGAAACTTAGAATAATATGTGGGCTGTGAAGCCAGAACCCGAACTTGATACTGTCAGATGATCTTTCTGGACTGATAATGCCCGGATTCATTGGCCTCCCCATCGCATTTCCACAGGCGTGGAGACATGAGGGAGGAGGAGGGTGTTTATACATGCACTGGATCCTGCTCTCAAGAATTAATCTTGATTTAGATGCTGGGACTTTCCCAACCAGGCCTCAGTGAAATTGCCTGCTGCTCCCCCTCTGGACATGCTGCTCCTTCTAATCAGACCTACCTGGCATAAACCTCTTGACTGAAAGCCAGCAGTGCTTGTGCTGCCATAGTTATAAGGGAGAGGTTTAACCCTGGACCCTGCTCAGAGGCTGCAGATACACCCTTTTGTTCCACACCTCCCTTTTGCCTGGGTCTGCATGCTAGGCAGGCCCTTTCTCTTAGGGATGTGGAGCACATCAGCAGCCTTGGAAACCCAGGGTGCAGCTACGGTGTGGTTTTTCTCCCCAGAGTCAGAGGTGAGGGATTCCCACGCACGCTAAGGGATGCTTCCTTTCCAAGAGCCAAAGTGGCGCTGATCAGGTTATCTGCATGCAAAGCAGGAGCTCCTGGTTTTGTTCATAATTCAGTGGGACCCGGAGCTGGGAGCAGCTGCATCTTGTAGTTGCCTCTTTCAGGATGCTTTGACTCCTCATTCTAGCCTTGAGCCAGCCAGTCAAAACCTGCCCACGTTCTGGTTTTGGCATTGAAGCTGTAGGCTGCCCTGTTTCGAGACCTCCAGAAAGCTTATATGATCAACATGCAAATCCTCTCGGCATTAAGAAAATACAGCAGGTCCTTTTTAGAGATGCAGTAAAGACTGGGGTGTGACCAGCAGGAGCTGCATGTCACTTCAGTAGGACACATGCTCTTTTTTTTTTTCTTTCTTTTTCTTTTTTTTCCTCCTATGAGTCACCTCCCTTAGGCACTGATCCAACACCAGCCACCGGGAGAAAAGGAGTAAGGCACTTGAGCTCCGCATTTGTTTATTATTACAGAAGTCTCTCCTTCAATGTAAAGTAGCAAAGTATTCACTTGCTACTGTTCTGGTGGAATATTCACCCTTCTGAAATCACGCTAGGCATTACAGTGTGGGGTTGAAAACATTTTCTGCTCATTTGTTTTAAAAAAGAAAAAAAAGGAAAGAAGCTGGGGGAATTCTCGTGCAGTATCTTTTTAGTCATCCTGTTCACGTGACAGTTAGAGGGGAGAGGAAAGTTGTGGCAGAAGAGGGGAAGCGGAAGGTGATTCTCACTGGGAGGACGGAATGGAAGGCAGTCAAGCACTTGAAAAATGTGATTTTGTTGGGAGGGCTGACTGGCACACAGTCATAGCACAGTTGGATCCTCTTGGCTCACCTGTGAAATTCCTTGCGGGGGAGGGGGGGGGGAAGAGATTAGGAGGAGAGCTTTTTCACATACAGCTGTGCTGTGAAAAAAAAAAGCATAGCGTGTAGCAAGTTATCTGCATTTTTTGCATAGCAGTTCTTAGACGTTAAGAGTTTAGTTCAGAGGTGGATCAGACCTTGTTTGGAAAAGACTTAATTTCCTCTTTCCATTTCAGGATTATTCTTTGCAAATTCTTCTGGCTCTCCGTCTGGTCTCATTTTAAATAGAGTTCCACCACTTTCTCTGAGAGGTTAATCAAGGCTAGCTAGCACTTAGTGCAAGTGAGTCCTCCCTAGCATTAAGCTCACATTTTTATCTCCTTCCTTTCATCCTGTGTATCATGGTTCCATTTTAGTGTTCCACCTTCAGTGCTGTCCAAGTGTATGCGTACTTGCATGTGTGCTGTGGAGACTAATAACCACCATAAGAAGTGCAGGTTTCAGGGCTCTCTACCTTCCCAAGCTTGTCTGCTGTTCTGGGCTTGCTCTGTAGGATGGCTCAGAGCCACAATTCATTGGTTTAAATTAGAAAAAAAAAAAAGCGCCAAGTTTCATCCACTGTGGCTCTGGCTCTCTTCTGAACTGCAGTAGTGGTCACTTCAGAGCTGCTGGCGCATGTTACTGTAACCTGCATCTCTGGCTGAATATGAGCATTTCTGTGCATATCCTTATTTTGCTGGCCCTTTTTTTTTTTTTCCCCACTACATTTTCACTTAAAGTGTTGAGTGTTTATCTTTATTTTTTGGAACTGGTGAATGTCATATCTTTTTCCTTTATCATTGCAAGATGCTGACAGCCAGGCTGACTTATGAGCCTGGCTTTCGTATTCAAAGTATGCCAGTGTTGTCAGGCCAAAATATGTTGTTATAGTCACAATGGGAAAATAACTTCTAAGCACGGCTTTGTTCCTGTTCTCCTTGTATCTTGGCAGGCTAAACAGTGAGGTTGACCATTTTCAGCGTTACATGTAAGATCTAATCAAGGCAAACTCTTCTAAAGGAGGATAAGGCAACACAAATATTCTTCCCCCCCCCCTTATAGTTAGGAAACATTTTAAGTAAAAGAAGCCTTGGTGAAGGGAGTGTTTAACTTTAAAATAAAGGTTATGGATGTGACTTGGCATCTGTTGCACTTCAACCCAAGTGAGGTGATAAATGTTTTCTCGAGGCAGAATGACATCCATGTTGCAAAGTAAAAGAGAGAGATGAAGATTGTGTCTATCCTTTGTACTGCTCAGCTTTATCTTCCCGCTTATCTTGTGCTGTAGCTCTAGTAATCTTTTTCCTCTCCACCCTTGACTTGATGTAGTGAAACTTGCTTAACCTGCCAAAGGAACAAACCTGCTGGCTGTAATGTGGACAGGTTGCGACTCTCCTTGAGAACTCTGGAACCTGCTGCTTTGGTTTCAGATTTTTCTTTTTTCCTTAATGATCCCATGCAGAGAGCTATCACAGCCGCTGTGATATTTGACCTACACAGTAAAAGTCAAAGGTGCAGTCAGGGTGTCTTCCTGTTTATAGCTCAATAGCTCAGGCTGCTTCCTTTCAAATATGCAAAACTAAAACATGAAGGGATTACCGCATTCCTTGCTGTGGGTACGGATTCTACTCTTGCTTTTAGGGCATGGCAAAAGCGTGCACATTGCAGAACGGAGAACTGCAAGCTGGGGGCAGCCGACGACTTTGATACCAGACATAGCAAAGCCCCATCACTGTGGTGCTGCACCCACATTAGCAAGCCCTGCCTTCTTAGCGTACGTTATATTGCAAACATGGCTGGCCTGCTTTTGGGACTTGCAGGAGCCAGCGTGTTTGCATGCATTAGGTCATGCTGGGCAGAGGTGCCAGGTTGGACTGGCGCTAGCCTAGAGGTCTCAGCAGTTTCTCCTGTTGGTATGCTGGGATGTGCCATCGCTCTCAAGTAGGAGCAGCTCCATCAAAACAGGCAGAGTTCAACAAGTGGACAAATGGCAGGAGGGAAGAATTCAGCCCTGAGGAAGCTGTTGTGCATGGGTAGCTACTGAACAGGAGTTCTGCATACTTGTTACTGGCAGAAAGGAGGCTTTAAAAGAAAATAGGAACAAAAAGTCCCATGCTTAATGCATAGCAGGTTTTTTTGTTGTTTGTTTGTTTTCTGGGTGAATGTGATTTAGCTTGACTGCTTTTGCTCTCTAGCTCTCTGAAAAGTAACTGGCCAAGTAATACTAGCTATGCCTCAGCCAAGCTGCCAGGAGGTTAAGCGTGCAGGCCATGTGTGTGTCTGGGGTGGGGGGACAGACATGCACATGCAAAAGCCTCTATCTCACTTTCAAGAGCTCATGGAAACTGAAAAGCAGTCTTTGCCAAAAAGAAGAAAAGAAAGAAAAAAAAAAGACCAACAAACTACCTTCCAGGTTTTGCTTTGCCTGTGCAATTGAATACTGCGTTTTGTAGTTCCCAGATGCTTTTTGAGTTTTATCTTCAACCATTGTGGACAGAAACCCTTTGAAAAAATAACTGGTTTCTTCTCCCTTATTCTTGCATGAATACAGGCAACTGCTCCTCAGACTGTTGATTTATCACTTGTAGGATGCTCTGGGATTGACTTAGCTAGCATGAAGAGTTAGATTAGTGCCACAAGGGAAAAAACAGAAAAACACCAAAAAAGAATACAGACAGTGAGGTGGTACAATACTAGTAGATGCCTTCCCTGCAGATTTTATGAGACCAGGTAGCACTGGATTCATGCAGGTAAATCAGTTAGCTTTGATGCATGTGGTGGTGGGGCAGAGGAGTGCACTGCACTTCAGAGGCCGTGACAGTGCTCCAACTTCTCCCAGGGTCGTGTCAAACCTGTAGAGAGCCAAACCCTCAGAGCTTCAACCTTCCTTCTGCTCCCAGTCAGGCGATCAGCAGGGAAAGAGGTCAGACAAATTCAGGAATGTTTCCATGATGCTGTGCCCAACCTACTGGGCACATCTGCACACAGATGCTCTCTCTTCCTTGAACCTCCCTCCCACAGTGTGATTGACAAGTGTCACTGGTCCACTGTTTGTGTGACCAGTGAGTGTTACTGGGGGGCTGAGGAAGACACATTTTTCCCCACGTTGACCTGGTCCCCCAAGCAGTCCCAGCCTTGCCAGGCGTTGAAAGCAGGCAATAGCTGAACAGCCATTTTAATCTCACATCATTTCTGGTACGTGTGGTACTTTTGGCTTGAGACTGTTCCCACATAAGAGCCTCAGGAGCCCGGCTGTAGTTTGAGATGGTAATTTAGATGCCTTTTTTATTTTAAAGGTTCAGAGATTGTGAAAGGAAATGTTAAAAAAAAGCGTGTGAGGAGACAGTCCTCCCAGCAGCTCCAGTGGAGTTTGCCTGTGGGTCAGTTTGGTCCAGTGTGTTGTCTTGAAGCATCACGCCCTTGGCATCCAAAACTAAAATGGATTTTATGTCATAACACCCAAGCAGTTATGAGGACATACGAGACTGGTCTAAGTTACAACATTCTCTCATGTTTGAACATGATAGTGTGCAGTTGAGTTAAATGGCACGGTCCTGAGCTGAGTTGGGGGTGTGACTTCTGAAGGATGTGCCCAAATGCCATTAACATTGTCTCCCTTGTGCTGTTTTGAAGTCAGTCATATGGACAAAGAGGAACTCTCTCCTGCACTCCCATTTTTACCTATTGGAAGCAAAAATTTCTATTGCATGTAGAACCCTAAGTTTAATTTTTTCCAAAAAGCACTCTAAAGATGAAGTGAGTCTAAAGGCCCTACATTTTTTTAAAGAAAGAAAATTTACAGTTTGAGCTTTTAGTACTCAGAAAAAGAAGCACGGGAGCAATTCCCCAGAACGAGACAACAGTGTCTTCCTCAGGTTGCAAATATAGAAAACCAAGAGACAAGTGGGCCAGGTATAGAGATACTCATGAGATTGCTTCCTGAGCTATTTTGTCCCTCTCCCTTTTCCATTATCTTTGTGACAAGAAGTAGTTGTATTCCTGGGAAGCAGGTTTGTGAACATGCTTTGGTAACAAGGAGTTTTGCAAGCCATACCTGCTGCAGCTTAGCAGTGTGACCAGATAGATCTTGACTTCAAAGCTGCAATTGAAATTTGATATTGGGATGCACCCGTGTGTTGAAGATGAGAAGGAAACAATTGTATTTAAGAAGTGTTGCTCTGAGGTTGGCATATACCGATCCATTTAGGGTACTGTCTGAAACTCTAAACGGAGAGCCAGCTGAAGATGGGACACTGTTCTTGCACTGAGAGAAGTGGATGCTAAGCTGCAGACTTTTACTTACTACACCACCACAAGTCTGGTAGGCTGGGTGTGGAGATTACTGTGCAGTATGAGGCAGAAGCAGGGCCTCTTGCATGTTGGGGGACGGGCATGGTGTTTGTGGGGCTGGATGGTAGCAGGGCGAGTGCCGTGCTGTGGGTCAGGGCATGGGGGAGAGCTGCCGGGCTCCCTGCCGCAGCCCTGCACAGTCCTGAGTGCAGCAAGGGGCCCGCATTGGATCATGTCCCAGCTGTTTTTCAGCTTAGTCCGATTTATGGGATCTATGCTGGGATCCTTTAAAGGCAAACTTTAGAAGTGGTGTTGGCATTAAAATTTACGTGGACTTTCTGCCCCGATTTGCCCGCTGACAGTGTCTTCTTCTCCCTCCTGCTCAGGCACATGAAGATTCACGAGAAGGATCCGAACAGCACAGCGAGCATAACTCCTCCGTCACCGCTGAAGCGCAGGCGGTTATCTTCGAAACGGAAGTTTAGTCATGATGCTGAGATGGACAGAGAGGAGAGGACACCTGCAAAAAAGGTTCTTTATGGGGCACGAAGCAAAAGACTTTCCTGGCTACCTCCTAAATTGTCAGCTGTTGTGTTCATGCAATCAGCATAGAAATATTAAAATGTAGTCTTGTTACAGCCCTGTATATATTTTAAGATGCCATGCTTTTCCTGTGTAGTCAACACTGTTGTCTGAGATTGAAAATTAATTTCTAATTTCAGAGATTCAAAGAATTCAATTTCTTTTAATTCTTTATTGTTTAAATTTTTCGATTTGCTTATGATTTATATTAGATAATTGATGTTGGATGACAAGAGGATGAACTATTCTTTCACTACTGCAGCTTTTCCCCTAGTGTTTTTTTCCTCCCATTTACTTCATAATAGTTTGTAGGATAGTGATTGAACTTTTAAATTTACTTCAAAAGCAGCAAGAGCTTAAGTCTTTTTTTGTCTTAATCTGGAGAAAAAAAAAAATCTGTAGTACATTTCCCTTTCACAGTAGCATAATCCTGCATTATTGGAGTTGCAAGAGCAACCAGAAAATATTTATTTGAAGGCTAGACATTTCCATTAGGGTTTTGTTTATGAAATACTTTAGTGTATTTCAGTCATTTATACAAAACGTGTGGTGGCTGCCAAATTTAACTCGACCCTTTCCACTTATTATCTCTAAATGGCAAGCTAGTAGCAGTTCCATTTAGCTCAGTATCCCTTGTTTCTGTGTATGCTTTTCTCCCTGTAATCAGAAGAGGGCTATAGAAAACATGCAGAAATTCATTCCTTTTCCCTGGACCACTTGAGTCAGGAGTTGGCAGTATTGCAGTGGCATAAATAATTGAAGCTGACAGCTCGCCTGGTTTTCTGAAGGGGGAGGAATGCTAGTCCAGTGGTATATAAACATATGGGTTTATAAGTTGTTCAGATTGCAGTTTCTCATTAGACTTGATGTATCCGTGACTCGCTTCATCTCCTACTGAGCCTCCTTTTCCGTCGTGCACATTCTCACACACGCGCGCAGAGGCTCTGTCGCTCACCCTCTGTAATGCTGAAATGAGTCATCTCTGGTTGCCTGCAGCAAAGTTATGGATGAAGCCTGCTGCTTTTTTTTTAAGAGAAGGACTTCAAATGGATTGCATGTTTGGTTTGTTGCTTAAAATTTGGTCTAGTGAGGTTTTTTTCCCTCTCTCTGAAGGTCGTCGAGGATGGTCACTCCGGTGAAGGGGATAAGAAGGCTGAGGAGGAAATTTATCGTTGTCCAGTGTGTTTCAAAGAGTTTTTTTGCAAGTATGGGCTGGAGTCCCACATGGAGACACATCCAGATAATTCACTGAGGTAAGAAATAGTCCTGAGAGTGTTTCTGCTCACTAGATGGCCTGAGAGAGCCTACTGGGGAGGGGCAGGAGCCATTCAGCCCCCTGCACTGTTAACTTCCCCCCTTTGTGATTTTGAATAGGTTTTTAAATGTTTCTGCCTCATCTTATGTCACCAGGGTGCTCCAGGGCTTAATTTTATTATTTTTTGCAAATACAGGAAATCTTGCCAGTTAATAGCTGGGAATGCTTTTTAGAAGAAATTAAAGCACGCCTTCCTCCCCTCCGAACCCATCGCTGTTGTTTCATAAAACTGTAAAATGCCAACATGGCAAAATTTTAACAAGTTAAACTAAAGATGCCTAAAACATGAAGTAAAACTAGATAAAAGTATTCAGGTACCAACCTATGAGATTATTCTGCTTGGAGAGAAGGCGGCAGCTGGATAGAAAAATTTTGTTGTCTGTCCTGGGAGAGAGTGAAGATGGATGAGTTTCTGGTTCCAGACTTTCAATAAAATGTGTTCTGCTTTTCTGCCTGTTGAGGTTAGGGAATGATGTGGATTTTGGCTTAAATCAGCTTCTCTTAATAAGGAAAAATTAGATATTAATTGTTTGGGAAGGTGCTTGAGTGTTGTGTTTTGGTTCAAGTAATTGCCCCTGGGACTCCTGATACTTTTTTATTTCCTGTTTTTACCATAGAAAAATGTAGAGCCAGATATGTGAAGATACAAAAGAGATATTCCAAGTCTAGTTTAAACATGTAGAAAAGCTGCTATTTTAGAAAAGGAGATTGGCCTTTTGCAGAAGCTTGTCAGTATTTTAAGCTTAATTTTGGATGTTGGACTCTAATCATCTTTTTGGAAGGGTGCATAATTCAGCATCCGGAAAGGTCAGCACTCTCTCCTGAATACAGTTTCTTAATAGATGGCATGAAGCAGAGCCATCCCATTCTATTAAATGGGATTCATTCTGTTAAATTTTCCATTCTTTAAAAAATTAGAAAACTGTGGTAAATATGTGTAAAACCATTTTTAAACACATTGTAAATGCTGCAATTATTGGGAAAAGGTGTTGGAAAGCTCTTTCTTACACTTGGTCCAGCAAATAGTAGTTAATTAAATGCAGTTTGCTGTTTCTGAAGTAAATGAAGTAAATTTTCATTATAAAGAACAACTGAAACAGTTTGTCTCTGGTAAGAGCTCTGCAACCCCTGCAAAAGGGAGCCTGAGATAATTTTGCCATACACTTTACGCTTTAGAGAAAGAGGCTATCATATTAGGCTTATCCTGGCATTAACCTCATTTTGAAGCTTCTATGAAGATATGACCTCTTTGCAAAGTTATACACCATGGACCTGAGTAGAGAGGTGGATTCTCTTTCTTTGAGTGATGAACAGAATCACTACCCTTCTAGTGTGGCAGCTTTACAGGCTGCTGCGGCACGGCAGAAAGACGCACTGTCTGTGCAAACATGCTGTTGCTCTTCATGCAACTCTCTTTCTAGGATTAGGAGACTTGCTTTTGGATAATATTCTCCTGAAATGGATTTTGCTACCCTTGATTGTGTTGAGCAACAAAGACTAAAATGTCTCCCTAAATCAAAGCCATGATTGTCAAGCTCTGTGGACATGAGTTAAGGCTGGTGCTGGGATGCTGGCCTTTTGGGCTTGTCTAGAAGATGGTAAGGGGGCTTTTGTCAATATTTGCTTTAGCAATTTAAGATGTGTTAGTGGAGATAGGGCAGGACAAGGAAGCTGTGGTCAGCAAGCATATTTAAATGCAACTTGGCCTGCCTATCTGGTTTAAAACACACCTTTTGTCCTAGTCTAGACAAGTCAAATGGCACTGTCTGCTTGGCCCAACCTAGCAGAAAATCCTCTGGTAAGCAGAGCAGTCTGGGCTGATGTTAAGGTGCCTCTTTTCATCCCAAAGGAAATGGGTTAAAATCCTTGGCAGGCAGGGGCTGTAATCCTCTGGTTCCCAGGGTTCTGCAAGACGGTAGGATTCACCAAGATATGCTGAATGTAGCATGCTATTCTCAGTCCTGAGTTCATGAGACTGGAATGATTCCTCTTGGTGAAGCTTAGGGGTGGGTTTTTTTGAGTGAAAGAGATGAAGAAAATATTTTGCTAGAGCATCAGAGCAGGAAGCACAGTGTGTGTGGGATATACTTGTGGCAGGAGAGCAAACTGCAAAATGTTAGGTGTTCATCAAATCATGGTGTTTCCCTATTATAGAAGACAAGGAGGAAGAACTCTCCTTAAACAAAGTTCAGACAAACAAAAAAAGCACAGCAGCTGTGTTATGAGTAAAGAGCAGGGAGCAGAACATGCTCGGTCTCTTTTTATTGCCAGTATTGTAAAAGTGGAGTCACTTGATCAGGACTTCTGTGAGGCAGGTACCGGATGTTGCACATCCGAGAGCCAGATGCTCTGGATATGGCAGTTGGTTTGCAGCTATCGCTTTAGGTAGCCCAGCACAGACTGTTGTGTCACTACCAAAAATAAGTGATGCTCAATTTGCCTAGCGGTGCCTTTCTTTGTAAACCAGAGGGCAAACATCTGGCTCCTTTCTGCTCCCCCAGTAGTTAGTGTAAAAATTATTGCAGACGTCAGCTCTGGAGTGATGCACCAACGTGCATTGCCTTGATGGTGGTACCACCCTCCCTTCAGGGGTTCATCTCCAGCAGCACCAAAGTGCTGGGGTGGGCAGGAGCTTCTGCCTGGCTTCCTTGTGGTCCTCTCATCCTGCCACTGCAGAGCTTTTGTGTAAATACAGCCCAGAGCATCTGTCTGTCCCGGACCCCCTCTGCTAAATAGCAGAAAAGGTAAGGCTGTCTGGCAGCCCCCATCAGTCTGTGAGCAGCTAATTTACAGGGTGGGCCATTACCCTTCCAGATAGTGTCAAACGAACAACTTTAAATCACAGGGTTAGTTGTTCAGAGTCAGATGAAAAGACACCCCGTATTGTCTTCCCCAGTACTGCTTTTTCATGTAAAGCCCCGAGGAGCAGGAGCCCCTCATTGTTTACTTGCAGCAGAATAAACAATACTTAATCCACTGATTGTGTGAGAGGGGGCTCCCGCTTGGGAGAGTATCTCTTGATTATGTAAAATCCTAAATCGTGCATCTTTGTCTCCTAATTACGGTAAGAACTGCTCCGCTCTTGGGAGCAATAATAGGGCCCTTTGTTCCTCTGACAACGGGCTGTGGCACTACATTTCCTTCGTGGCATTACCCCCCCTGGTCAGTCTCCGTCCCTTTGAAGCCCCGGGACCTGCACCCTAATTAGTGATATGAGCTGGTCCCAGCAAGGTTGCCCACAGTCCCCATGAGCAGTGGGAGGTGGCCCGGGGTGCTCTCTGACTCCCTTCGCCTCTGTACCTGGATTCTTTAGAGAAGACGGCTGTTTCCCTGTAGCTGGGGCCTCAGGACACCGTCTATTTTGGTGAGTTTGTATCTGAGTGTCGATATAATTAGCAGAGTGCTGAACTGCTTTGCAGCCAATAGGGAAAATGAGAAACCTCACGGAGTGGGGTAACTTCTCTGGAAACTTTTGTGGCGGAGGGTTGCTGTCAAACATGGTAATGTGCTTGTAAAGGTCGCCTGACAGACAGCTCTGAGCAACATCACCAGGGCGAGCAAAGGAGACGTGAGGTTTTCCTGGGGAGAAGCCTCTCGAGGTGCTATGTGAAGTTTCTCCTCTTTCCTTTGGCAAGTACAGTGGAACAGGCTTAAAGTAAAATGTGTGGCTTTTAAAAAAGTACATGACTATAAAATTCCTCTGTTGGGTTTCACTGTAACCAGAGCATACCCTTTATATTTCCTCTCCTTCTCCAGGAGGCTCCTTACAGTACTCTCTGTACCAACAGCTAAAGGTTTTTTAATTTTTCCTTCCTCACAGCAGCAAGGAAACATTTATGCTGCCTCTCATGCCCGTATATCTTCCTGAGGAGAGGAGGAGGGAGGTATTGCTAGCGTTGCAGTTACCTCCTTTCTTAGAGATATGTCAACACTTCTCAGCAAGGATAGTTGTGCAGTTTGAAGATGGTAAAAACCTGGATCTTAATGAGTGTTATGGGGACTTTCTGATCACATTTGGTTCAGTATGGCATTGCCTTCAGTTACAGGATTTGTTTGCTAACTTTTTATAGGAGACAAGAAATAAATAGACATTGCAGAGTGTGAAGGACTCCGTCTGCTTCAGTCACTGAGCTGACCTGGTGACCAGAACCAGTAGATGCCTGTTGCCATGAATGGATTCAGGGTAGATTAAGTTTTTTGACCTTTTACAGAGCATGTCCAAACAGTGATATAATATACTAAGCTTTGTGACTTGCCAAATCCTGGGCATATTTTCACAAGGACAGCAAAAGTAATTCTCTTGCCCCAGGGTAACATGCTTCTGTAGAACTTCCAAAGAAAGAAAACCAAAAGCCATTTACAGTCTACCTTGTTCTTCAAAACAGCCTAGCAAGTTTTGCTGAAACTTGTAAAGTCAAATTGGCTAGAGGTTGAATGCCACTATGGAAAGCTGTTGTTCTGAGCGGTTAGATCCGTAACAGGCATAGCAACAGAAGAGCTGAGGTCCTGGAATGGAAAGTGTCAGGACACCCTGGCCATTGGTGTCTGTTGTTGTCTGCTTTCAGTTTTGCCAGGGTAACCACTGTGAGCTCTCGTTTCTGAAAACACTCCCAGATGAAGAATGCTGCCATTGTGTCTTGGCGTTACCTGGCTTCACTCAGAAGGAGTGGACAACTTAAATGCCCTAGGAATGGTCTCCTGGACTCTGTGGGTAAATTGTTTCGCAAGATGTCATGTGCAGCTTGCAATTCAGTCGGGCTGGTCACCAGGTTTCCCCCTTGGCCAGCACATCCCCATTCTTCAGTGCACGGTGTCAGGTGGTGGGATGCTGCAAGGCACATGCACCTATGTCCCAATCTTAAGTTAGGTTATCCAATGCATATGAGCAGCCCATTTAAGGCAAGACAAAAGGAAGTGGGTTTTGAGTCAAAATTATTCCAGCTACTTAGAATATTACATTTATCGCCCAGTGACTGTTCTTCAGGGCAGTTCTGCACATTGGCTTTGAGGAGATAAAATAGCCAAGAAAATAAATTAATGTAAATTTAAAGTGTATGGAGATGATTACAATCATTTGCACCTGTAAAAAAACTAGTACAAGACTAAGTTGTGTACAGAGCAGCAACATGACTGAGTAAAAGTACATTGTACAGGATGTAAAAGAAAAAAAACCCACCAGAAAAAGACCCTTAAGTTTCATTCCTGATTTTGCCAATGCCTACTTAAGCAACTTTAGGAATTTGTTTTCTATCTTTTCTCTCCTTATATAGTGGGGAATAATTCTGCTGACTTCATTTTTGTGAAGCACATTGCTTTCTACATGTGGTCAGCCTTGTGTGGGAAGAGGGTGTTAGTGACATTGCAAACTTACAAGAGAGAATGTGTTTGAAAACTAAATGTGGTTTGCAATTTATATTACTTGTGAGACAAAACTACAAGTTCATGGCAGGGAGAGGAAGTTTTTTCCTAGTGAGCTGACACTACTGTTACTAGAAGCAACTTGAAGCATGAATGACAAGTAGTCTTCATGCAGCATTGCGAAATTTCATACCACTTTTCAATCTCTGTCACAACTGTTGGTGTGCACATAGATAAACCTCATTCCTTGTTAGCACTTAAAAATGTGAAACATTGTGCTCTTTTAATGCAGTTGGATAATTCTGAGGTGGTTTTATCCTACATGATTGTTGAGTACCAAGACAGAGATGGAGAGCACTCCAGCATAGACGTGTTCATGGACCTTCTTGACCTTTGGTTTTGGCACACTATACTTCGGCCCCAATACTTCCCTTCTTAGTCAGTGTTTGAGATTGTACCAGCAAGGATAGTTTAGGTAGGAACTGCTGCTAGAGTTACTGAGTACCGAGTCAACGCTACAAGACTTGTTAGAGCCAAAGATGGAGGCGCACATGGGTCAGTTGTGTGGTGCTGCTCTGCTCTGCAAGCTGTTTGCTCGGTGTCTTGCTGATAGGAACTAGGAACCGATTCCTGATCTCTGTTGGCAGAATTTTCAGTGCAGGAGCAATTCCACAAGCCAGCTGGTGACAATGAAATCCAGCTCTGGTAAATGCTAGGACCAAAAATATGCTGTAGTACAATGCAGCTCTTAATGTTGATAAGGCAGAGGAGAAGGTATACAAGCAAGCTGGTGAATGCACTGTTTTACTGAGCAAATGGAGAAGTAAAATCAGTGGGTTGAGCATCTGTTTGTATGCTGGCTTGCAAAAGCAGACCAGAACTGCATTTTAAGTGCTTTCTGAAGTTTCTATTCAGAAAAGAGAGATGGGAAACATCTGAAGAGCAGTGCGAGTCCAACACTGGCCCAGAAGCGGTCAGCTCACATCAGGGAGCTCATTGTGCAAAGAGACTGGGAATCCAGAGCAGCCGGGTAAAAATATCAGATAGTGAATGGGCACAGGGAGCGATGCTCTGATGTGAAACTGTGTGGTGTGTCACATGGTGTTGAATATCTTAGCTTGGTTGCAAGAATAGAAAGTGGGTAAAATGCAAAGCTGACTGTAGAGGAAAGCTTCTTGTAAAAGGGAATACAGGAGGGAAGGGGGGCTGAGCCAAAGTAGGTTATTAGCGTGCCTGCCTGATCCTGATGACCAGGATTTGTTTATACACAGGCGCTCTCAGAGTGCCGGCTGCTGCTCACTGTGTTAGCACTCACGTCTGCAGGCTGAGCGTAGCTTACCTGCGAACGTAGATAAGGGCAAGAGTGTTCAGTCCAGATTTGGCTGCACCTATTTGTGAGCCCTGTTGTCATCAGTGGATGGTTATAGGATAGACAAGCGCCTGTAGATGTGTTTCTTCTTATGTTACTTACGAAAGGTGGTGTTGCTTTTTTGACATGATAGAAACAGATTTTTTTTTAACTCTTTCCATTAATTTTAAAACTATATTTTCCATATTTGAAAGATGTGCTTGAAGGCAGGAAGAGCTTTCCTTTTCTAACCCTGAAAGAATACCAGAAGGTCCACTTGAGTTTGTGTGCACGAACAATGACTTTTATTCTGGATGCTGTGCAGCTTCCAATTTTGGTAGCTGTAGAGGACTGTACTGGTCGTGCTTTTTTTTCTCCCCAGGTTTGCTTGCCCTAGTTATTAAACCCTTCATTGTTACTTATGTTTATCTTCAGCTCTTGCTTTGTGATTCTGTCCGGCCAATTTCTTGACACTTCTGATTTTTAAAACTTTGACCTTTGTTAAGTGAAAAGGTCATTATAAGAAAATGAACTATTTTGTGCAAGTGTCTGCAGGCCATCTCCCATTTTCCCTTTATTTGTTCTTAGTTGCAGGTTAATTCTGTTGAAGTAAATGGTAGAGTAAGCTACTGCTCCACTGGGGCAGAGGCATTAAAATCTGGCACTGCTGAAGTGTTGCTGGTCCACACAGTTCATTACAGTGTTGGGAAGAAGTGAAATCTTTTTTCCTGATTTTTGTTTGCTCACACACACAAAAAAGTTAAAAGATGGCACAGGATAGCTCGTGCCTTTCTATTAAACCTTATAGCGGTTAACTTCACTTGAGCTACTCTGACTGTGGGAGTGACGACACGCTGGTACGGACACTGGCTCTTCAGCATGCCGACAAGTTTCTGAAGCACGACATCACCCTGTTTTATATCGGATCTGCCCCGGCTCCTACACGATATTTTTCTCGCCTGGACCACGGCGCGGCTGTAGGAATGCACATAGCATTGTGCATCCCTCTATTAATAGAAGGGCTGGCGCAGTGGTTTCAGCCTGTGCTGCACCCAAGGGTGGCTTCTTTGAGGGAGAGGATTAAAGGGAGTGATGGACGCATTGGTAACAAAATCAAACAGCCAGTGGGGAGGTGGGAGGGAGAAAAAGTTAAAAGAAAAGTCCTGCCTTTGCTGAGGAGGTGAGGCAGTGCGCACTGAATTTCTGGTGAGCTGTGTCCATCCCCCTGTGCATTGGGAAAGGGGAGGGGAACCTCTCCAGTCTGTCGCGCCTGGCAGGGAGCTGGCTCCTGGTGCTACTGTGCCGCTTGCGGTTTCGGCACCGACCCATAGCATTGGGCAAGGTGGAGATGGGAGAGCAGCTGGTCCTTTGGGGCAGACACGCTGTGATGCTGCGGGGGAAAGAGGCAGGAACGGTCATCGCAGGACAGCAGGAGGACCCGCAGGGATCCCCAGGAGGGAGGCAGGAGCGGCGTTCGCAGCACTGCTGCTTTTCCATCACTCATCTGCGGCAAGTGGGAGAGATTAGTGCAGCTGTTGGATGTTATTTCCCAGGGCTCTGGGTGTGGAGGCCAGGAAAGGTTTTAATGCAAAAGGAGATGAGTATCTGGACCTGGGTGGGGTTGCACAGGAGCAGAAACCAATTTACTCTCCCTCTTCTCCTTCCCTTCTTCTTGGCCCAAAAGAAGTGAGAAAGAAGCAAAGAAATCCTTTCCTGAAGGGGAATATGTCTGTAACCTACTAGTTTTTCTTTCATAGCTGGTGAAAGCCCTCAAGTTTAAAACTATCCTTTCTCCACCTCCCCCTCCTTGTCGGCCTCCTCTGCAGTGCCCATTACCAGTGTGGAGGCTGGGAAACTACTGCTGTCCCTGGTGCGGACGTGAGTCAATGGCAGGGAATCGCCCGTCTTTCTCTTCTGCCGAGTCGTATCGTTTTTTGGTCAGCATAGGATTTTCTTTGCTCATAAGGAGAGCTGCATTAACTCTGCAAATAATGTGAGACAGAAAGGAGAATAATAAGAACAAGGGCAGAAATTTATTTACGGTACGTATTAGGGATTTCAGTGGGAGGAGTTAGATGACTTAATAATTGTCTATTAATGACTTCTGTCTCAGGATATGTTTCATTCTTGTTTTGTTTTCCTTGCTTCTGTTTGTGGCAGTTGCTAAAGAGCACAGACAGGACAAGAACAAAATGGTAGCAGGCTTTTTATTTTAGATAAGGCCTAGAAATTAACACTGGTTTTATTTGTTGATGTCCACAACGTGGGCAACATAGTGAGCCGCATAAGTGAAAACTTCAGGTTTTGGTCTCCTCTTGTGTGGTTTCAGAAGTATAAGTTGAAGAAAGCTAAATGTCACTTTCCCTTTCCCACAGCCAGCCTCAGGTAATGCAGAGCATAACATTTGTTTAATTTCTTGGTAACAGAATGATGGATATAAATATTTGGCATTTGCATCTTGACTACTGAAATTTAAAATTTAGAAGGATTGAATGTTTGACTGCATTACCCTTAATCAAAATTGAAACTGATTAATTTTGCTTAAACTTTGTCTCTGCTTTACCTTTCTAAAATGTCTTTCCTTTTCTTAAAGAAAAAAAGCTATTTCCATTGCTGACAAATTGGAATTGGCTCATAGGAGAGTGTAATGCAAGGCAACAGGCTTCGCTTATGTAAACTCTTCTTGCATAGGTGCCGCTTGTCGTAAGTGTGGCAAATCCTGGCTTGCCTCTTGAGCAAGCTGCACAAAGCATTGACTATTTCTTAAAGCCTGTTAAAATGCTTTTATATCCTAATTAACATTACAGATTTCAAGAATACTAACTTATTTCAGTAGAAAGCTTTTTAATGGTGTATTTTTTACGGAGACCTTGTCTGCGTTTAAAAAACAAATGGAAAAAGGTGCACTGGTGTAGTAATAATTAAACAGACTCGCCTGGCGTGATACATGGCCTGAGCACCAAGGTCAGGCTGGTCATTGCACTGTCATTGCATAGTTGTATTTCGGTTCTGCTTTTGTGTTTTAGCAGTTTTGTTTTCTCATCTGCTTGCTTTGTACACCTCTGCCAGCTCTGTCCAGAGCCCTAGTATTATGTTCACATTTTACAGGTATGAACGACTCCGAAACATAAAGGCAGTTGAGAATGAAGCTCATTTTTAAAGTGGTCTTAGCTGCTAAAAGCAGTTTTTTCTTTTTTATTTATAATTGAATCTCTGTGCTTGGAACTGAACAGCGTTCTCTCTGCTCTGTAATCGTATTTATAGAAAAATGGAAAACTGTGGCCAAGACTAGCAAACACATGATAACACAGCAGCTTTTCTTTGCTACATCTGGAAACTTACCTTGCAAGTAGAGTGCGTTTATCTCTGCTCAGGTGTTGAGCCATTGCTCTGCCTGTTCTGCTAACAACCTCAGAACCTGTTCTCTGCAGCCATACCATCCATGTTTGACTTGGCACTACACATGGGCAGACTTGTGAAATCGTAAGGAGAGGGGGTTTTTTGTGGTGTTTTGTTTTGGTTTTTTTAAAGTTCATGATGAGCAAAGTATTACCATATGTTTCAGATGCTTTATTTGATATGCCGGACTTTTCATACTTTCCACATTTATATAACTTTTTTTTTAAAGCAATTTAAGCAAGATGAAAAAATGTTCCTATCACCTAGGATTACTTTTTCTTGCCCTTCTTAGACTGTGTTTTTAGATTTAAAAATACTGTAGACATTGACAATATCTAAAGATAGAAAACAGTACTAATGAAAAAACAGAGAATTTAATGGTTAGGCTTCCTTAAAAAAATGCTTCCAGTTAATGCATTATTAGGCATGGCAGCTTACTTAATTTTAAATTAACACAAGCCTTAGTCAATGCAGTGTGTTGCTTGCCTTCACTAGTTAGGTTTTGAAGCTCAGCACCTGTAAGTTTTTCTTGGAGGTGGTACATGTCCATATCTGCATCTGCATTGCTAATTGTATTCAAAGCTCATGTCACCTCATTTGGGAGAAACTCAGACTCCCTTCCTACTTGAGGTGAGAGGGAGGGAATTCAACAAACACACACATGCATATGAAAAAACCGCTGTGCACGGACTTGGGCAAATGGGACGTATTTTAAATAGCTTGCATCCGTAGTGAAGACTGACAAGCCCAAGTGAGGTCTGCAGAGCCTGAGAGACCTCCCGAGCCAGCGGCACGGTGGCACCCCTCAGCATCGGGAGCAGCTTTACAATGACCTCCCTTGTCCTTGGCGAGTGGCGCGGGCGCAAGGTGCCAGCGCGGTCGCTGGAGCCCGCCGGGCCGCCTGCTTGCCTGGTGTGCCTGCTCCAGAGAGGCTGCTCCCAGTGTCTTCCAGGGAGGGCTTTTTTCCAGCTGTCTTTATTCCAGCTCTCCAAGCAGGTGTGCCTGGACCGCAGAGGAAGGGAGGGCATCCACGGGTCCCTCCTGTGGTCCAGCTCCCATGTGATCCTGTAAACTGTGACACCAGGGGAAGGTGCTGAGCCAGGGCACAGTGCATTTATATGCCCTGAAGTGCCTGCATCTTCAGACGACAGGCATGATTTAGGAGCTTCTTTTTGACCAAATGGAAAAAGAGCTTAATCCTTTTTCCATCTTCTCCTTTTGCTGGCTGCTTCTTCACTCACAGCAAGGAAAATAAAAGAGAAAACTAAGGAGGAAAGAGAAAAATATGGAGGGGTGTTTAATTCGATGCATTATAAAAGAGAGAGAGTACATATTCCTTTTTCAAGATATATTTTGTTTTGGGGGAGGGGAGGCAGTTCCCTTTGCATGGAAAACACCCTTTTTAAATTGCAAATTTTTACTGTCCTGAGGCATAGTAGTTGATACAGGTGTACTGTGAAGGACTTTCACACAGGTCTCTGCTCTGGAAGATTTACTCTCAAGTACAGCTTTTGATGGGAGCCTTAAATAAACCAGTGCTTAAAATCAGTGTGTCACACAGCTGATGGAGGTGAGGGAGCGTAAGATGGATGAGGCGCACATCCCCGCTGTGTGTGGGGGCTTGCTGCACGCCCAGGAGTGCTGACTCCTGCTCAGCCCAAATCCTGGGGGTATTGTGGCAGGTGCCAGCTCTCCCAGTAGCTCTGTGGTCCCGTCAGTGGTTGTGCCTACCCCGTCATGTTCGAGGGGACATGGCCACTGCATTGGGTTGCTGGTCCAGGGGAGGCCAGGCAGATTGGGGACCCTGGAGCTGTCTCGAGACACCCCAAGGTGAGGGTCTGCAGAACAGCTGGCTCCACACACTGCCGGCGATGCTGCTGGTGGTGCAGGAGCATTGCTTGCAAGCCATCGTTGTCCGTAGGCTGACGTACCAGGAGGAGCATGTCAGAAGCGCTGCTTGCATTAACACAAGGCATTTGCATCACCTCTGGAAAAGAATTTATTTCAGCAGCCTGCAAGTTCTTCAGGTGACTGCTGTAACCCTTTAATGCCCTCCTTCCCCCCGTGGTTTTGGTGGTTGTGTGTTTTTGTTTTTGCTGAAGATGAAAGCTTTGCGTCACAGAATAGGTGCTGCCAAGTGAGCTGGAGGAGAGCTGTAGATCCAGATGCTGGAGCAGCCCTTCATATTGGCATTCCCCACCCTTCACCAGAGACTGTTGTGGTATTTAGCAGACTTCTTTAAGTAAATATTTGCTTTGTAAATGGCATTGGTTTGGTATTTAATGGAATGCAGGGACTGTGCTGGCAATAATTATTAAGGTAGGATGCTACTGAATTGACAGGGGAGATATAAAAGATTAAACCTCCAGCGCATAGTACTTAACGTCCCAAGCCTTCTGTACCGTGATAACAAAAGCCGTGTTACATGTACTTTACACTTGCTTCTTTCACCACTCAGAGACTATAAGTCCAATTGCTTTGTGGGTAACTTGGTTATCTCTTCATTTTCAGGGAATAAAAAAAGTCTGTGAAAGTTTATGTAGTGATAAAAAGAACAACAATGGGAGTTTGTTAGGGACAGGACAGGGAGGGAGTGGTTTCAGGAATTTGTCAGAAGTCATTTCTAATTGCAGGATGTTTTTTTAGTGAGTAGGCACATGTCCTTTTCCTTGATGTGGATGTGAAGACAGTATAGGGAGAACCAAGGCGGGGGGAGACATGTGAAAAACTCCTAGCACATATAATATTCTCACTGGCAAAATCTGACTGCTTCACGTTCACTGACGTTTGCTTCTGTGAAACTCATGCTTTGGTTGGGAGCTGGAGCTGTAACCACAAGGAACCGTGTTGAATGAAACTGTGTGTCACTTGTTGAATGCAAAGTGGACGTGACCTGTCACGCTGCAGAGCTCAAATCCCAGATATTTAAAAGGCAGTAGGCTTGTTTGTTGACGTGTTGGCCAAATGTTGCTGTATAGCTCTTAACTGCCTGCTGCATAGCTGCATTTCCAATACCTTTGATCATTTAACACAAGTCTGCTTTATGTGAGATGCTTTTGTTTAGCTAAATTTGGGATTTGAGAACTTAAGAAGAACAGGAAATCATAGCAATAAGGTGTGGGTAGGAAAAGACATTGCTTCTGCATTTTTCTTTGGGGCATGCTGGCTGTGAAGGGGATTTATGTTGTGTGTGCTGTGTCAGAAGTGTTGAACCTGTTTCAGGTCTTCCTCCTCTGACCCTCCTCCCCTTCAAGGAGCACTAGTTTTTCTTTTAAAACAGTGTATTTCTCATAACAGCTTTGAGAAAAATCAGTGAAAGTTTATGGAAGGGCAGTGCAGAGAAAATTCATACACAGTTATTTGAGTGGCATGCAGTAGTATGTTTTAAGCAGTAGTTAAAAAAGGTGCTATTTATACATTTGCAGCTGCTTGCTACTTAGGTCTGGTTTAGCCTCTCCTTGTCACTGATTTTTTTTAAATGTCTTTTATTTTAATAGTATTTTTAGTGAAAATAAAACTGTGTAAAGCCATTGAAATATTTCATGCCAGACTACGGGAAGGTTGTTAGAAGGCTGTGGTCTCAGCTGCCACTTTGCCGTCTGCCCACGTGGGACACTCAGTTCTCATGCACTATATTCTTTGAACTTCCAGTGAACTTAACAGCCAGAAACTGGTAGAAAGTGACTGTGACTGAAATGGCCTTTCTGTGGTGATAGGTTTTTGACACGCTGTGGCTTCATTTTGCATTTAGCAGGTTCTTAGTATCATGGGGCGAGAGGAAGGAGGCTGGCCTAATGTGAGAAGAATGTAGTTCTTAAGCTTGCAGCAGTCAGTAAGTCATTTCTGTTTTTTTCCTTTCCAGGTGTGACATCTGTTGTATTACCTTTCGTACCCATCGGGGCTTACTGCGCCATAATGCGGTTATCCACAAGCAGCTTCCCAGAGATCCCATGGGAAAGCCTTTCATTCAGAACAACCCTTCAATTCCGGCAGGCTTCCACGACTTGGGATTCACAGACTTCTCCTGTAGGAAGTTCCCCCGCATTTCTCAGGTATGCTCTGTTCTTTATAGCTTATGATACCAAGTGATGAAATGCATTCTGAATTAATTGAAAGACTCGTCCTTGATGAGGCAGAGATTGGGTGTAGAATATTTTGTGGAAAACACGTTACCACTGTCTGTGTAGGCTTCAAACACTTTCTGTCTTTCCTTTTTCTTTTTTCATCTAAAGAATATTTGGTGGTTGGGGGTTTTTTCAGCATTCCAGTGGATAAGAATTAGTGTAAAGGTCTACAAAAATATTTTAAAGGAAAACTTGGGTGTTATTAGATCCTTGCCCCTTCCAGCCTGCACATTAGTTCTCACCTTCCCCAAACCATCCCACATCTAAAATCAATAGGAAGGACACATGGTAAGGAAGGCATTATTTATTTTAATTTAGTGTAGCAAAGATGCAGTTGTGGTATGAAAGATTTTATCATTAAAAACTTTGGGAAGTCACTTTACTAAATGGTGACATCTTCAGTGACTTCTTCAGAAAGCATTCCCAAATACCTTTCTACTACATTCTTTACATGAGTTCTCAAGATTTTGCATCTTTGAGGGTTACTGACTGGGGAAAGGCAGACAGGTAGTCTATTAATATTTTTCTGAGAGCCATAAAGCTCTGTCAAACCTTGCCTGCCTTAGTTGGTTTGGGTCTGGATGAAGCTGCTTATCTATTAAAAAAGAAAAAAAAAATCAACAGCACAATCCATCAGGGCCACGCTTCCTCAATATCTGCCTTTTTCTTACTCTCCTTGGATTAAAGCATTGATTTCCAGCTCTTCCGGCTACAAAGTGGTAGATCTAAAATTTGCTGCTGGTCCAGGGGAGCATGTAGGTCATTCTGTAACTCTAATAGAGGTTTGATGTAAGAGTTACAAAATCATGAGAAGAGAGAACTTTTTAAACAACTTGGGTTTATTTCTTTTGTAATTAATGGCACACATTTAAAGTTATTAAGGGATTTAAATGGTGGGACTTCCCTTTTGTAATAATTTTGCTTGCACTGTCAGGCAAGACCTACAAAGTATCTGAACAAAGTGTGTAGAGTATATAAAGGTCTTGCCAGCCCTCTACTTAATTTATCACTTGTGCTCTTCTTTGATGTGGAACTTTTGCAACATGTGAGCTATCTGGGCAGCATTTAAAAATAGCATTTGGATTCGTGATCGTTTTCAGGGACAGGTATAAAATCCATTTGTGAGATTAGTATTTTTCTTGGGAGAATAAATGTAATCAGACATCACTTTCTGCTTTGGACTCTACATTTCATTGATTTGCTTTTGCGGGCTGTTACTTTAGTTGGTTTATGTTGTTTTGCCTTCTTGGGTGCCATTTTGGTTTTTCTCCCCTCCTCCTAGTTTCTTTGTAGTAATAAAGCTAAAAGGAGGTAGTCTTACCACCCAGCTTACTGAAGTTTGCTGTATAGTCTACTGAGGCTCCTGTCCTGTCAGTGAACTGAGAGAGGTTTCTGGGAGGGAAGTTCAGGATGGAAAAGGAAAGAGAGTCTGAGTAGCCCTCTGAGGGAGTTTGTCTTTATAGAAGGCAACTTTTGGAGAATCAGCCCCTAATTTAGATATACCACTTAAGTGACTAAAGCCTGTGGAGCAGGAACATCTCCATGCCAGGTAGGTGGTGGCTGCTCTAACCTTCTTAACTTGGGCAGTGGAAGAGAGAGTGAACTGGGTTTGGTTTGCAGCAGCATGTGATGCCTTTCCAGTTTGAGATGTCTACTCTAAATATTTTTGCATGTCTTGCAGGTCTGGTGTGAAACAAATCTGCGAAGGTGCATCAGTGACTTCCATCGATTTATTTGCGAGACGTGTAACAAGGCATTCCCCATGCTTTCGGCGCTCAAACTGCACACAGAAACTCACGTGGTGGATCAGGGAAAAGACAAGCACAAGCCACAGTCCACGACCCCACCCGTCGAGAACCCAGACCAGAAAGCCTTCATGGCATCCTTGGGCCTACAGTACACCAAAGACATCAAGCCTGTCAAGCAGGAGGACAATACACAAGATGAGGTCCAAGAACTACGGCTCAGAGCACTGAAGAGTAACCTACCTCAGGAACCCGGCAGCACCGGTCTGCTCAGCCTCTCTCCTTTGGAAGCTGCCTCTATGGGAGGGTCATTTTCAGTCCTTCCTCCTACAAAAGAAAACATAAAGCTCCTCTCGCTGCAGCCTTTCCAGAAGGGTTTTATCATCCAGCCTGACAGCAGTATTGTGGTAAAACCCATCTCCAACGAGTCTGCCATTGAGCTGGCAGACATTCAGCAGATCTTGAAGATGGCTTCTTCTGCTCCTCCTCAAATCAGTCTTCCTCCACTTTCTAAGGCACCTTCTGTCCCTGTGCAGTCCATTTTCAAGCATATGCCGCCGCTGAAGCCAAAGCCTTTGGTAACGCCCCGAACAGTCGTCGCAACCTCTACACCTCCTCCTCTTATCAGTGCCCAGCAAGCCTCCCCTGGCTGCATCAGCCCAAGCCTCCCACCTCCCCCTCTGAGGCTGATCAAGAACTCAGTGGAGTCCTCCTCCAACTCTCACGTCCCCCAGCCAGGAGCCAAATCGAGTCCTTCCTCGCCATTGCTCCTCCAACCCAAAGTAGAGCCTTTAACTCAGCACGAGATGAAGACACAACTGGAGCAGGACAGCATCATCGAAGCTCTTCTGCCTCTGAGCATGGAAGCCAAGATCAAGCAAGAGGTGACAGAAGGGGACCTCAAAGCCATCATCGCAGGGGCAGCAAACAAGAAAGCCCCAACCATGAGGAAAGTTTTGTACCCTTGCCGTTTCTGTGACCAGGTGTTCGCCTTCTCTGGTGTCCTGAGAGCTCACATCCGTTCTCACTTGGGTATTTCACCGTACCAGTGCAACATCTGTGACTACATCGCAGCTGACAAGGCAGCGCTGATCCGGCACCTGCGGACACACAGCGGGGAGAGGCCTTACATCTGTAAAATCTGCCACTACCCATTCACAGTCAAAGCCAATTGCGAGAGGCACCTGCGAAAGAAGCACCTCAAAGTGACCAGGAAGGATATAGAGAAGAATATCGAGTATGTCACCAGCAATGCTGCAGAGATGGTGGATGCCTTCTGCTCCCCAGACACCGTGTGCAAGCTATGTGGCGAGGACCTGAAGCATTACCGGGCCCTCCGCATTCACATGAGGACGCACAGTGGCTGCCAGAAGAAGAAGCCATTTGAGTGCAAGGAGTGTGGCACAGCCTTTTCGGCCAAGAGAAATTGCATTCACCATATCCTCAAGCAGCACTTGCACGTACAAGAAAGGGAGATTGAGAATTACATCTTAGCGGTGGACTGCAGTGCCCAGGAAAGCCAGACAGACGCTCCTTTATTGGAAGACAGCACTTATATGGACCGCAAGTCCATGACGCCTTTCCTGGAGCCACAAAACGGCTTCCTGCTTGGGACATCGTCTCATGTTCCCATCAAACTTGAACCTACGGGCAACTTCCCGATGGATTTTGATGAGCCGTTAGATTTCTCTCAGAAGAACAAAAACCTGAATGCTGTGCAAGTGAAGCAGGAGAACCTATTTGGCTCTTCTCCCCTGTCCCTCTACGACTGTTCCATGGAGCCCATTGACCTGTCCATCCCCAAAGCCCTGAAGAAGGATAAAGATGATGTCCCATGTGAAGCCAGAAATCAGGAGTTGGCTGCTTCTGGGAACAGCGATAAAGCCTATAACTGTCTGCAGTGTCCTTTGGGTTTTGGTGCCAATGGGAACTCAGAGAAAAGCAGGGCTGTTGGACATTCCCAGCCACCGAAAGGTTCGTTGCATTTGACTGTCCCGATCATTTCCCCGGCTCTCCTTGGCAATTCTGCCTTGCTGAGACCCTTGAGGCCTAAACCACCACCACCACCTCTCTTGCCAAAGCCTCCAGTAACTAAAGATCTGCCACCATTGGCTTCCATTGCACAGATAATTTCATCTGTGTCTTCTGCTCCCGCTTTGCTGAAAACGGAGGCTGCAGATGCCAGTCCCAAGGCAGCGAGCAGCTCCACTGGGTGTGACAAATCAGGGAATGCCAAAGCAAAAGTGACAATCGTGACCGCCGTTCAGAGAGACTCCAGCCTGCCCAGTGACCTGACTCAGGCGTGTGATCCAGAGCAGTCTCCCATTGCCGATGCTGGGTTGACTAAGAAAAGAGGTAGAAAGAAAGGAACAAAAAATAAGCCTAAACTTAGCAGTGGTGTGGATCTGGAGTCAAGTGGGGAGTTTGCTAGCATAGAGAAGATGCTGGCTACCACAGACACTAATAAATTTAGCCCGTTTCTGCAGTCCACTGACAATTTCAAGGAAGAAAGCAGCAGAAATGGAACAAGTGAGGACGAGAAGGAAACTGCTGAAGATAAGCTGCTGAGAACAGGGAAGAGGAACACTTACTCAGACTGCCTGCAAAATATCCCCTGTCCTTACCGTCCTCGAGTCTTTCCATGGGCAAATTCCCTGCAGCGGCACATGCTCACTCACACAGGTAAGAGCGCCTTGTGCTCACGGTGGATTGTAGCCCCTGAGGATGTTCCTCAAGAAAGGGCCTCCCCATGGAGGAATCTTCCTTTCTTGTCGTCTCTCTGATGCCTCAGTGGTATTCTTCATTATTTTGCAAATCCCTAGCCATTGCTGTTGTATAGTGGTGGTGGTAAATTTTTCAGTAATGGAATAATCTCTGTGCCTTTGAGTATCAAGGGGGCAAATTAAACTGCTAAAACCCATTTGACTTCAGTGGTGTAGCTTAGCGTATCTGAGAAAAGACTCAGGTTTCAGATGTTCTGATATTATTGTCTTATCTTGAAGGTGAATGTATTTCATTGTGCCTCACATGGTTTGTTTGGCTGCTTCCAGTGGCTCTTTGTCCGCGTCAGTAATGATAAAAAGATCCATAAAAATGAGAGCAAATAAGTATAGAATTGTGGCAGGAAAATAAAATAATATAGTGTTTAGCATTTTGTTCTTGCAGTGGCTTTTATTTGACAGATCAAAGGAGGAGGATGCAAGAAACATCATCCTGAGCATTATGTAGTAGCTTGCCTCTAGGAAATGTTTCTTCTCAGTGCTAGACAACTAATGGTGGGCTTATGCCCTAAGGCATGGAGATGTGTATGGAATCTTTAATATTGTGCCGCTGTGTAAGTAACCTCAACACTGGTGTAAACAATCGGAGAAGTTGGGGAGGGAGATTTATTCTAGGTTTGGGGTTATTTTTCATTCTTTGCTATAAAGGAAATACTGTGTCGAATGCTATGCTGATTTGAAGTTCACTCCTTTTTCCACCCACACTGTAATAAAGTAATTAGTAGATTCTCATCCTGCTTGGAGAAAGAGAACACAAAGCTCTATTTGCTGTTGCTCCCTTTTAAGTCAGTCACAGTTGTTGATACTATTTTCTTCATTATGCAATCTCAGCTCCTGGTGTAAAGAGTGAAAGTTAAGGATATTTGTAAGAAACTTGAGGGAATCAAGTACAGCCTCATAAGAGATAAGATAACTTCATATTTTTTGATGGAATTGAGGTTTCCTGAAGCAACTGATTCATGTCTGTGCTAAAGAGGGAAGCCTGAAGAGGTAGAAGAGGTTAGCTAAGAGGTTTAAAGGGAATCTGAGCTGTGGAGCAGTCCCTATTACAGTTTGCTTTGGGTGACGTGAGGACATAACTTGCAAGGTATCAGTGCAACAGTGAGGCTATTGTTTTCTAGCCCACAGAGACCAAATTATTTCATCTTATTAAGCATACAGTTTACTTTCAATGGTGAAGGAGAGCTCTTTATTCGTATCAATTGTTTTCTAACACCCTGCTCTCCAAAAAAAATAGGTAGTTACTGAAGAACTGTTCATGAGACAGAGAACAATAGAGAGGCTTTTCCCAGACTAAGGGGTTTGACCTGCTTATTGATGGCAGACTTCCAAGGTAGCAGCACTGGTGTAAACCTTTAATAAAGACAGGAAAATGCACTCAGCCATGAGTTGTACTGGTAAAACTTGTCTCCCCTACCAGCGCCTGGCTTGGAAGGAGACACCATCCTTTCAGAAAGCCTGTGCTTCCCCTACAGGGAAGGCAAGCAACTGCTGCTGTAGCAGGGCTGGATCCTCAGTGCAGAAACGAGATTTTTGGTGATGCTACGGCAATGGCAATAATCAGATTGAGGTTGGTGCACCCTGGCAATGATAATACTGAGCTCTTTTCTAATCATCATCAGAGCAGTGTTGAGGGAGACTTGTTGCTGGAGGACCAGCCCACAGCAAGCTTTGACTGGCCTTGGGGCATTTGCTTTCAGGTGACTTTAGTGCTCTGTTTCTAAATGGAGTTGACAGCAGCTCCCCTGTGGCAGCAGTGTAGATGAAGCTTACTGGAGGAGAGAGGGAAAGGTAAGCTAGGAAGGTAAAAAGCAAGCACTAGGATGCATTCAGGTGGAGCGAGCCCTGTGTTTTTGTGGTGAGTGTCAGGTGCTGGTGGCCTGGGAGGAGTTTGGCAGCTGCGTGATAGATACAGCAGTTTGTTGGGTTTGTGCTCTGGGTGGGCGAGTCGGTTTTCTGATGGAGACACCTACGGTGTCCTAGTGCAACACACCGTTTCTGTCCCCACCTATTGCACAGGCAGTGGCTTGTTAGATAGCTCTGGTTTTTAAAAGGAGTTAAAAAAAAAATCTATTCACTAATCTTACTATAAAGAGAAAGGGGGAACTTTATTGTCTGGACTTGGTGGCTGCTCCCTGACCTTGGAAGAGAAAAGGGACCAAGAGGCTGATGTGAATGGGATAGATGAGAGTCCTGGTGATTTGCTCCTAAACTGCATGTGTTGGGTATCTGCTTCATAGGGAATCACTGCAGGCAAGCTGCTCTGTGCTCCTAGGTTTCTGTAGTACACTGCTATCAAAAAAACAAGGCAGTCATCTGAACTAAAAGGTGGCAACTAGCTCTTCTCCATCCATTTGTAGGGAAGTTGTTATTGGAATAATTTGTATCAAGTGGTCTAAGCTAATAATGAGTGAGCATGGTTGAGGAAAAGGTATATAATTTGGGGCATTTAAGTGGTATCTATATATTACCAGTTTTAAACTACTGTGTTTATAGAGACATGAAAAGATTTTTGCAAGAGTATCTTTCAGGTTCAGGAATTTAAAGTTCAATTTTGACATGGAGGACTCCTTCCATTGAGATGTCAAGATCATATTTACCTTTTGTTAAAGTCCAAAAAACGCACACGCTACCAGTAACCCACATCCCTCGCGCAACCAAAAGTCTCTCTTGTGAAAGCTTTCACCCTGCTTACTCTTGCCTCACCACCACTGTGTGTTTTTTAGTTCAAAAGCATTTCCCTGAAGAAGTATACACCTTCCTCGCCAGTTTTTATTTTCATGCAAAGCTAGCAAGAAGGGGCACTGTGAATTTGGCATAACTTGGTTATATATGGTGTTTGACACAGTACCTGTGTTTTGTTTAAACGTGCTCGAACACTTGCTTTTAATACTTTCTTTCTCTCGATGTCTTTATTGTTTAAGTTACTCTTCTATGTTCAACTCAGTTTGCCTGCCTTTTTTGCTCTTCTTTCCCGCTCTTGACTCTTTTCATTCTCAGAGCAGCAAGTAAGATGTGCCCTGCAGGTGGTGCAGTTCCTGTTGCTCCTTTTATGGCATGTGCATCAGACTAGGTTCAATATAAAATTAAAATAATGGTCTTTTTTGGCCATTAGTTTTTATAGATGACCTAAATATCTTTGCAAAGAATCACTTGAGGGTATTTTCAGAGTGCTACTGCCAGATCTTATTTGGTCCAAGATTATTTTTGGTTGAAAGTGAAATTTAATGGCAGAGGAGGTTTGGTTTGGTTTGGTTTCATTTTGCTGTTACAACTGGAATGAACTGGACAAGAAAAGATCTATAAACAAAATAAAGTAATAAATAAATAGAATACAGTTACATCTAGCCTATGAACCTGAATGTTTCCTGTTGATTGGAGGACACAAGTCATTTAAAAAAAAAAAAAAGGACTGGAGGCATTTTTATTCTTTGCTTTTATGACTTAAGTCAAAGCAAAATTTTGGGCATCTTTACTTTACAACATTTGTCATTACCGCGATAATAATGTGTTTCCACTAGGACAACAGTGGCAGGGGATACCTTAATTAAGAAATTATTTTCTTACATGCTGTGATTATTTAGATGACCCTTTCTATTGAAAAAGACTCCCTTCAAATGACTGGCTTCCTTGAAGTGTCCAGCCTAGACTAGTCCTGCTGTGCTGCTAACCAAATTTTACAGTCAGTTCTGAGTCAATATGTTGGCACAGATGTATTTTAATCCAGGCAATGACCATTCTTATGGAAAAAGTTAATAAAAAACCAAATCACATTGCACTTAAACTGACTGTTTAGGTTACCCTCCAGTGAGTCAGTATATTTTATCAGAAGAGCAGTTGCCTTTAAGGGACAACACAGGAAGCAGAGAATGCTGGTTTTTTGAATGATCTTTTTTGTGCCTTTAAAGATGACATGTTTGGAAAGCAGTTTGGTTTCATTTGGGAATAGGACTGTAACTTGGGGTGTGAGGATTGGAGTTTGCACAGCAAGCAGGATTTTTGTTTGGGTTTTGAGACCTCCAGCTAGGATGTTTGTGTGAAAAGAACAGTATCTTATCTGTTGTAAATATTGGTCTGTATGGCAAATGTTTGGTTGATACGAAAGTTTTAAAGGCTGAAAATATGAGAAAATTGTGACCTGAGATGCAGGTTGAGTTTCAAGTAATTAATCCCCAGCTAATCCTGTCATTGCATGCTTGAAAAGAAATGTGGAAAGGAATTGGGCTATCATGAAGCAAAAGGATTTCTGCTCAACTTTGAAGTTCTGTTTTGTATTTGCATTGTGAATGAAGCCAAATAAAAGTGCAGAAAGTGGTGGTGGTTGTAACCATAAATTTATGGTTGAGTTAGTAGGCATCTAAAAAGAAAGAGTGACTTGAAAGCCTACAAAAAGCAGTGCCTTGATGCTTCTAAAAAGTTGTGTTAACACTGGAAGAAGAGAGAAAGAAACAGTGCCTGAGTTGTCTGTGAGATGCGAGGAATCCCTCATACGGCTTGAGATGTTAATTAGAACAGAACCAACTTGCAGAAGATTAAAGTGAGAAACATACCTACAATGTTGTATCAAAGAGGCTGCTGGCTGTGGAGTGGAGGGATGGGGGAATTGTGCATGTTTAGAGGTTTCGGGTGTGAGGTGGAAGGTGTGATAACAGCTGATCTCCTTTTACAAGTAACTATCCTCACAATGTCTTTCTTCATCACGAAGATGTTTTGCAGGACCGCTTTCCTCATTGCACTGCATGATCCTGGCTTTTCTTTCAACTCTTCCTGCGCTCAGTCCCTTTCCTTGTTCTAGTCATTTAAATGAATTACAGACATGAAAAACTTTCTCCTGTGGGGAAGGAATTGATTGCTTATTCAGCATACGGGGCTTGATTCCAGTGAAGTCAATGGAAAGATGCCCCATGGCCTTGCTGGAAGTTTTGTCAAATTCACATGGGTGCTAGACATCTCAGGAGAGAGCCTGCTGTGGAGGAGCTTATGGTCAGGATGTTGTAGTTGGTCACCAAGCAGTAAAGGGGGAAAAGGGAAAAAACCCCAAGTTTCTTATTACATATTAGAAGGACAGATACACTTTTTTCTTGTGTCAGGCCAGAAGCCCTTCCCTTGTCAAAAATGCATCGTTGTCTTTTGTACCAAATCTAAGAGAATTTGCACAAACGCTGGAGTTGCCAGCTGCTGCCTGAAGTGAAATGTGCTTGTGCCCCAGTCTAAGGAAGAGGACGGTGAATCTTACAATGGCACATGCAGTTTTTCCCATCTGTTCAGAACAGCAAGCCCAAGTTGCATTTGGTTGGACTGAACGCTGCAGACAAGCGAAGCGCAAGGACGTGCGAAGTGCCCTGCCGCGTTAGAGCAGTGGTACATACAGCCAAGTACTTGTGTCTCCGATGGTAGCAGAGGGATGTGCTATTTAGGGTGAGAGTGTGGGCCTGTCCACTTCCTGCAGTCTGTTCCTCTTAATGTTCTACCAGCACCCACAACTGCTGCATTAGGGTTGCGTGTTAGAGGGCACATCCTTGCCTGCTCCCTTTACTACCTGTTTATGGACCTGCTGTCTGCAAGTCTCTCCAACTGCTTTCTGAACCCGCTGATGATCACTGCCTCCAACCTCATCTGGCATCCAGCTCCAGAAGTTCACTACCTGCTGCTTAAGGAACTGGTTTTATTCTGTTGTCAGCTGATCCCCTGCTAGTTTCAGAGAGCTCACCTTAGTTCCAGTATTGCAGGATTTGGCGAATTGCAGTTCTGCGTGCGCCCTCTCAGCTGTCGTCACGATTTGTAAACCTCAATCGTAACACCCCCTTTTCTCCTTCAAAATGAGAAGCCTGAGCCTTTCTGGTGTCTCCTCGCAGGGCAGCCGCCCCATTGCTTGGATCAGGTTTGCTGTGTGCCATCTGCAACATAAGTATCTCCTTCCTGTGGCGTGGAGACCAGAAGTGCACACACCACCTGAAACAAGGGCACACCAGGGCTTCATGCAGCAGCCAAGGGGCACCCTTGGTCTTGTTCTCAAGATCCTTGCTCATGGTACCCAGTGTTTCTTGGCTTTAGTTTGGCTGTTGCTGCAGGCCAAGCCAGTGATCCTGGAGAGCTGTCAGCGATGGCTCCAAGACCTCCTGCCTCAGCGTACCTGCCAGTACCACATTCAGCATCACGTAGGCATGTTTTAGATTATTTTTTCCAGAGGTGTTCTACCTTATATTCATTTGCAGTGAAGCTCACCTGCCATTGTATTGCTCCCTCTGTTTTGAGAGTCTGGCAAGTCTTTTTTGAGGAGATTGATTGTCAGCTCATGCAAGGCTTTGTTGTAGGCAGGTGAGTGGTCAGAAAGGACAAGCTGACACGAAACCAAGGCTGAGCGCAGTCACTCGGGGTTTTTCTGTGCTGACCAAATGGGATAGGTGCCAGAAGGAAGCTCAGCAGATGGTGGCACATGTCCCTTGCCTGAAAAGTGTTTGAACAAGGGAGCCATCCATGTAAGAAGGCATTCACACCTCCAGGAGAGACAGGGTCACTTCGTGTCACTTTGAGTCAGCTTCACAGGACAATTGCTGAAGTACAAACCTAAGAGCAGCAAGAAGTCGGCTCTGCGTGTCAGGGTAGTTAAAATTACAAATCAGTTGTTACTCTCAACCTCAGGGTAGCTGCTGATCAGATTGCACAAAAGCCTGCACAGGGTTTTCCTCTTACGTTTCCAAACTTCAGTTTGTTTGGGAAAGTCTGCTGTCTTCCCAGGCTCTCTCTTCTTTTAATACGGCACGGTGCTTTGCAATGATTCAAATGTAGTAATACAGGTCTCAGTACTAGGCTGGCATTAAAATCTGCCATGCTGCAGACATGTTACGACGTGATTTGATCTTGCCTATCATGAAGAGACTAAGTTGTCTTGTTACCATGTTAACAGCCTGTAACTTCCCAGGGCTGTAGCACGGTATCTGGGGGGTCACGTGGGCTCATCCTGCCTATGCAGACAACAGATGGCTACAGCAGGAGAGAGGAAGACTCATGTTATAACATGATCCCCTCACAGAACAAAAGTCTGCAGAAAGGGCTCTGAAAGTGCTCACCTCCGACGATCTTCACAGCAGAACAAAATTAAAATGTCCTACTTGGGTCTATTGAAAACTTTCTTTGTAGTCAGAGGGATCCTATCGCAGCTCAGCTGGTCAGCAGGGTGAGGAGGCAAGCGTTTCTAAAGCTGAGTGCTGGTGCAGCATGTAGGATGGGTAGGACTTCGGTGGAAGGTAGATGTTGTTCTTAGCACTCGTGCAGCTGGCACTGGGCTGGTCAGAGTGGTTCGACCTGCCCCCGGCAGACAGAGCCTTGGGCCACAGTTGGATAACACAAAGCACTTAGTGGCTGTACTGGCTCGACCTGTTCCCAACTGTTCATCCCCACAGCTGTAGCTGACCCAGCTGCCCAAAAAAATGAAAAGGGCAAGGGGAGGGACCAGCAGTTGTGAGATCAGTTCCCGGATCTGGCTGGCGGTATGGAGCACAGTGATACAGCTGAGGTGTGGAGCTGGCAGCATCTCCTGGGAGGTGCTGGGGATAGATGCTGTTGAAATTGGCTTTTCTGTCAAATGCTTTGTGTCCTCAAACAGCAGCTTTAGACAGCAAAGAAGGAGCCTAGATCCTATACTGTTACAGTTACCACGTGCACTTTATAGCACAGCTTAGCGTTTGTAACTGACTTTGCCAAGTGGTGTTGAATCATGGTCCAAAATCATTCCACAGTTTTGGACTTGTGGTCTCCCTCCATTGTCCAAAAAAAAACGGATTTCAAAATTAGTGGAAATAAATTAACAATTTGAAGCTGTGGCTCAGTTTAAAACGGGGTCGTTTCTCTTTTTGTGCTGGTTTTAAAAGGTGAGTGGTGTGCTTGGGGCTCCCATGCAGAGCCCACGTGAGGGCTGTACTTCAAAGCAAGTAATAGTCCACATTTCACTGTACGCTGAAAGGGAATGAAGGGAGATGCATGGATGGTGTTTGGTCAGCCATAAATGAAGCGAAGCTTTAAGATGAGGTTTAAGACAGGAAGTGCAATTCAATAGTGTCACTGGGAAAAAGTTATAGAGGGTTTCTTTTGGTCTTGTTTTAAACCAAAACAAAAAACAGGATGGTGGTTTTGAATAGGATTCAGAGATGAGGAAGCTGTGTGAGTGAGTGATGGGGCTTGTGCGTGTCCTTGCTGCATGGAGAGGAGAAGAATGGTCTGATTAAAAGCACCTGAAGCAAACTGAGGACATCTCACCTGGCTCGCAGCAGTCAGACCAGGGGAGACCTTTACCAGCAGAGAGGAGTACAACAAAATTGTGGAGCAACTTAATGAATCGCCCACTTCCATCACGTTAAAGCAGCCCTGCCTTTGTCTCCTTTGGGCTTTCTGAATGCTCCCTTCTTGCAACAAGATACAGTTAAGGAGGAGAGATGTGGGATGGGAATGGGGTAAGGGATTATCTCTTACGTAATACAGAAAATGACTTTGCTAAGGAAAGATCCCTTTCTTAAAGAGGCTTGTCCCTAATGTGAGAGGGTCGAGCACAATTGCTCTGTGCTAACTAGGCAAATATTTACAAAGTAAGTATACTCAGCGGTGAATTTTCCGATTAGTGTTTAGCAGAATTCATCTTTGCTCTAGATATCTGCCACTCTGATCCCTCCAGAAATCATGTGAGCCCTGGGTATAGCAGCAGACTTTTTGTTTTTCCAAGCTGTTCTAGTTGTCTGTACCTCTGAACTACATTTGTGGGTATTTCCTAGAGGACAAAGGGCTTGAAACTGCTTTTTCAGTGTCAGGCAAAGTTTAACAGCCATTCCAGAGCCACAGCTCAGGGTAAAGCAAGAGTTACTTGCCATTGGGATGCACGGCAAATAGAAGAGCCATGAGGTTGGCATGAGTGCTAGAGTTGTTGTTTGGAAGATACTGAGAAGATGGTGTATAACTTGCTGATTGTATTGCCGACTCTACATCAAACTGCCTTTCTGCTAAACAGTGGAATTCACCGTAAGCCGAAAGTCTGGGGGTGTGTTCCCTCCCCCCTTCAATGCACATTTCCCCTTGGTAGGTGCAGTCAGAGCTAGTCCTGAACACCTTTCTTCGTGTTGGTGACTTCAGCTGCTCTCTTGAAGTTACTGGGGGATCATACCTTGTGTCAAAGGCAAAGTGTTTTGGGGGTTTTTTTTCTCCATAATTTGTTTTCTCCTTTTCCCCCAGATATATTCAGTTTTGTTTACTGTAAATAGTCCTTTTCTCTCTCGAGTGTTTTCATTTCAAAAGGCATGCAGATATGGAAGCTCCCTCAAGCGTAGGCTAATTAAATATTTAACTTGTGTGTGTGCATGTGGTATAATGGCGGTGGCTAAATTTTAGTGTTTACAGTGTTTACAATAAAAATGGACAAAGATAACCCTCAAAATTCTGCAAGTTGACTCCGCAGGTTGGAAAGATGTTCTCCAGTTGGTGGGTGGAAGTAGAAGCAGCATTGTGTGAGTGGGTCCAGAAAACCTACAAATTTACAAGACTGCTACCACCTAGTGGTGGCTGCCTCTATTGTAAAATAGAAGACTAGCTGGGGTTATTTCAGTTAACGTAGGGAAAACAGTAAATCGTTGGCTCATCTGACTGATAATGCCCCCATTATCCATTTCCAGTGCTCTATCTACTCCAGTTTTGAGCATTATTTATGTGATGGGTTTTCTAACACTTCTCTCAGGATGTCAGGGATGTTTGGCAATAAGCACTTGCTTTAAAGTCACAAAATAGTTTCCCTTACAACACCCTGTTTTGTCTAGTAACACCTTAGCATCTCAAGCTCTACTCTCTATTCCACCTTAGTTCCCGGAAAAAAGAAAACCACGGGGAAAAAGAATCAAACCAGCAACCTCCCCACCTTGATCTGTATCTGCTCTTTTATCTGAAACTTTCCGCATTCGATGTCTCTCTTGATAATTTGGTTTGTGTATACAGGAAAGCAGTTTACTCCTCTTTCTCTTTCTTTCTTGCCACCTATAGAAGATTAAGGGGACTCTTCTGACTGGGCAGGCTGAACACTGCAACTGGAATTGTAAATAGACTTCAGCAGAACGGTCTTTTCTTTCCACAGTTTGAAGGAAAAAATATTTTGGCTACAACTATATAGTGGTTTCTTTCATGCAAGCAGAAAAGTTTTTGGATTCTCAGATTGAGTCCTTGAGGTTTTGCTTATGAATATATCTCCTGAGAAGTTCATTTTTTCCCAGGAGCTGACGAGGCAGCAGCTGAGCTACCAGTGCTTGCTTCGTGTTGCCTTCCTCTGTACATCCTTACCTCCCTGCTCATCTCCTCTCTCTCCCTTAACTTGCCCATGTTCTTTGACTCCGGTGTCAGAATTGACCTCATCAAATAGTGTCACCTTCTTGTCCTTGCTTCGGAGGAGTGACATGAACTCGGGTTGTCCATGACAAGGCAATGGATTCTGCTCCCACGATTGCTGAAGGAGTGGTGGTAGGTGGGAGCTTGGGCAAGCGGACTTCCCCGCTCCTGTCCTCTTGACTCGCTGAGTGTAAATATCTGAGATAACAAAACAGATCAGAAGGCATTTTACCACCTTAGTAAGTGAAAGATGGGAAAGGGGTGAAAGAAAAGGCAGGCATTCTCCCATGTACTTTGCCTTCCTCACCACCTGGATGCAAGCAGCTGGTCTGCACCATAAATCATCAAAATTCTGGAAACGGGAATTGCCCGTCTGAGAGGAGCTCAGCCTCATTGGAGGGGTATTTGCCCAGATCTGAAAGCTCAGTCAAAATCCTCCCCTTTGTGTAAGATACAAGCCTGCTGGAGTTGTATGGCCAGCAAGGTTTTCTGTTGCTGCAGATAGGCCTGTAAGCAGGGAAGAAACAGCAGTGTAGGCCAAGCCTGACCGCTGCTGGAGTGAACAGAGCGGCTGCCAGCGCAAGACTTCCCTTGCAGCCGTCCCTTGCGCTGCAGCAGAAATTCCACACTGGATCCAACGTGGCTGTTGTCACGATTGTTGTGTTTCACACAGCTTCACAGCTCCCCTGCTGCTCTTCCAGTTCGGCTGCAGCAGAGCCGGGCTGACTCTCGCCCATCCCCAAACAGCCAAGGTTTGTGCAAAGCAACTCGCTTTTTCACCAGCTGCGAAACCAACCACACAGGTTGGGGGTAACCACAGAGCAGCTCGACTAGTTGGGAGCTGCCGCTTGGCGATCTGCATGAAGTTTCATAAGGGGCCTGTGAAACTCCTTCTTGACAAAGACGACGGCAGGTCTGGTTTGTGCAGGTAAGAAAGAAGAGTGCTCACCCAGGCACGTACGCGTGTCAGCATGTTCCTGGCTGCGTCCCTACCAGAGTTTTGAATGTGTTCGTTCAGGGGTGGCGGGCCAACTTCAGAAGAGAAAGCCTCTGTACGTCTGTGCTCCTGGGGTCTGAAGTCGTCTTTGCGCTTCCTGAAAGCGCATTGTTTAAACTTCACATTTGTTTTTCTTGATGTCGACCGCATCTGTTTGCCTGTGCTAGCAAGGCAACATCATTTACCATGGTGTGGACCTCCTGTCCCTTGGAGTGCATCTCTCATGCACAGGAAAATGTAATTGCGGACCAGCCACACAAGAACAGAGTAACAGCTGGGAAAGGGCCCAGGGCACAGAGGAGAGGAAAAAAGGAGATGGAGTTTGGGGATGATTCATTGAAGGATGAATATACTTTTAAGAAAAATAATATATTTTTAGAAATATTGGAAGCAGAAGAAGAAAAATTTAGAGAAGATTAGGAGAAAATTGGAAAATCATGCATGATATACGACATCTTGAATGTAAAAGTTGTGACTTCTGTGTTTGAGAGTTTTAAGAAATTCTGGTTCTGGCTTGCTCTTACTTGAGTGCTACCAGTGTATATTCCACTCGTTCACTTTGCTCCTGATATTTCCTGTTGAAAAACCAACTTATTCTGCATCCGCTGTCTTCTGTTTGGTCAGCAGAGTTACAAAACATCTCTCTGGGTAGGATAAAAGTGGAGCTCTCTCCATCTTGGTCTCCTGTGCTCTTCACTCCTGTCCATCCTAACGAGCTCACATGGTTTCCTGCCCCGCTCCCTAATGACCCCCTTCCGTGCTGTCCTTGCAGTTTTTCTTCGGCCTAAGGCACATCCCCTCAGGGCAGCGTTTCCTGACCTTGCTAGGGAGGGGACAGGTGGCCCACGCTTGCCAGGAGGTGCCCCCCACTTTGCTGAGGATGAGCAATGATGGCAGGGGTACAGCAGTCATTTTAGGTGCTGTTAGTGTCGCTTCAAGGTCTTTGCTTCTCAGACCCCCTTCACCACTCTGTTTTTGTCTCTTCATCCGTCATCCACCATCTTTGTGATGGCAGCAACCAAAGACAGCTGGGGAGGAAACTCCTCTTCCCTGTTGTTCCTTTTCTTCCTGCTCTTAGCCTAAAGGCAGCGGTGACTACGGGATCGCTTCAGTCCAGCGTAAACCTGTGCTCTGGTGAAAAACACTGTGTGAATGTTGGGGCCATGCAAGGGCTGGCCCAGGAGTGGGTAGCCAAGGAAGGACAAGGACCCTTCCAGCAGCAGCGGGGAGTCACACCGGTTGCCATTAATCCTTCCTTTCATCCCCGCTCTTGGGCCAAGGTGAGGCGCTGCCAGTGAGAGCCAAATGTGCTCGTCCTGCCCCCAAACGCAGCGTGTGGCGGAAGGCAGCAGGCAGGAACCCATAGCTGTGCTTCCTTTTTAAACGTCTCCCCTGCATAGGTATGGCCTGGGTTTGGCTTCTGGGCCCTTGCCTGTGCTGGCAGCTGCGAGACCCGGCTACCTGTGTGCAACCAGGAGCACAGTGCGTGGGCTCGGCTTCTCATACGTGCCTGGCTCCCGTTTCTCTGTGTGTGGAGCAGTGCTTCCCCTTAATTTTTATGCACTGGCATTTCAGCTTGATTTTTAGAAGTGAGCTGGTTTTGTTTCTAATCCTTTTTTTTTTTTTTTTTTGCCTTAATATAGCCAAGAGATAAGTAATGATTCAAAACACAGAATTCAAATGCAGATTCATAGGGCACTTGTAGGTGAGCTTTGTTTTCAGATGCCCACATCCTCAAATTCTCTAGCATTATACACAGATTATGGCTCGGTTGCATGTTTTAATGGGCAGATAATTAGATGAGCAATGAACTTTGTGGAAAGCTTTTGTGTAATGCACTGTCTATGTAAACGGATCTGTTTTGATTAAAAGGTGAGATTATTTTTTTGACAGGTCACTTCTCCCCTTTTTACCCCCCCCCAAGAAAAAGCATATCGAGGATTATGCTCTATTAAGTGATTGTTCATGATTACTGGAAATGCTGCTTAGCTTTGACATTTGTTTAATGGCCATTTATTATCACTTGTGCAAGGAGATGAGGTCGATGCAAGTTAGGGTGCATTCGAACTACTAAGTGCCTGAGAACTATCTTCTTATCTTCTGTCATTACTCCTTGCTTATGAAAAAAGCCTATAACAGGAAATCTAGGCAATTCAGAGACAAGCACATGTTGTACTGTGTCAAATGGGGAACTTAAACTGCTTTCCTAGAGTTTCTAAATCCCTGTAGTCACTCAGCAGCTATCAGGCTCGCAGATGAATGCTAAAATGCCTGGTAGGTTGTGTGCTCCCTTGGCTGCATGCTGTCAACAAGAAGGAGATGGGGGAGAGGACTTAAAGGAAGGAAAGTTTCAACTTTCAGAAAGCACGACTTGCTAAGTTCCTGTCCTGGAACAGTTGCTAGAAAGTGGCACTGGGGATGCAGTTACAGGCTGTGCATCATCGTCAGCTTTGGCCTCCGGATCCAGTCCAGCTTATTTCCTATTTACATGGACACTATTTGTATAGAGCTTGGAAGGGGTACAGCTCCAGCCCTTGTTCTCCTCGAGTGCCTTATATGTTTTATTTTTTTCGACACGTTACACCTTCAGCAATGTTAATGCTACAAACTGATGAGGAAGCAGAGGAGGTCATTAAGGTGGATATCTTAAGTGGGTTTTGCCTTCTTGTTGGGGTAACCATGAACCAACGGAGGATGCTGCCTGTTACTGCATCTTGGCTTTTATGTTTTGGTTCCAGGTGGTATCAATGCAACAAAGAGTATGTGTCAAAGACCCACATATGGACAAACCTTTGCATCTTTTGCTTATATGATGTATACTCAACTTTTTTAACTGACCTCTGTGTTACTGTCTGCGCTAACCTTTAACATTTAATTGTACCGGTTGGTCGCATGAGGCCTTTACCTTCCCTTTGAAAAGCATTTCCCACGACTTCTAGTTTAAAAGTTAGTTTGATTAATATGTGGTTGTATATTACTTCCATCTGTATCCAAATTTCATACATGAAATATTCTAAATAATACATCCACATGTCTTGATATGGTGTATTTGATCTCAGCTCTTCTTTGATGTCTCAGCATTTTGCCATCTCTGGTAAAAGTGATTATATTAAAAGTGAGTTCAAGAAAGTGCTGAGCAAATGAGTGTATTTTGGAAAAAGAATGCATTTTGTTGCAGATTTTTAATCATCTTATTAATTGGGCTCCATGGTGTTTTGATCTCTCTTCAGTTGTGTTACTGGCCTGGGTCACAGATAAGAGAAACATATGTTGTGACGCTTGATCAGAAGCAATGCTCGTGGGTCCATGTGCAGCCTTACTGCTGGTAGTTGTGAATTATCAGAGAGCGTCCCACTGAAAGTTTCTCTCTGCTTGCTTGCAGACAGCCAGTCTGATGCGGAGACACTAGCTACAGGAAACGAAGTCTTGGACCTGACCTCCTGCGAGAAGGAACAGCCAGAGGAAATAACAGAGCTACCAGAGAGTGAGCGCGGCCCCAAGGAGGAGCAGAAGGCTGACTCCCCTGCGGCAGAAGAGGATGCCGAAGAAAAAGCGGATGGATATGAAGAGGGCCCTGAGGAAGATTCTGTAAGTAACAAAAGTCTTGACCTCAATTTTGCCAGCAAATTAATGGACTTCAAGCTGGCAGAGAGTGACCAGAGTGCAGGCAGCAGTTCTCAGACTGAAAGGAAACATGCCTGTGACATTTGTGGCAAAACCTTCAAGTTTGCTGGCACTCTTAGCCGTCACAAAAAGGCCCACACTCGTGAGGACAGAAAGGATGAAAGGAGCAGTGAGGATGAAAGCAAAAGCATTCAGGATGATGCAGGAGCTCCCTCGATGCAGGACTCTGGTCTTGAGCAGGAAGAGTCTCCGATGGACTTGAAGGTAGTGGAGTCTCCTGTGGACTGTGAGGCAACAGGAAAGGAGAATGAAGAGAGCGAAAGCATCTCTGAGGGGGAAGGCACAGAGAGAAAGTCCACTGAGAAGAGCAGTGATGACAAAAAACCAAAGACTGATGGGGCTAAGAGTACTGCAAAAGCAGACAAAAGAAAGAAAGTCTGTACTGTGTGCAACAAGCGTTTCTGGTCTCTGCAAGATCTGACGCGACATATGCGGTCTCATACAGGTAAGAGGAGACTTGAGGGCAGAGCAGATTACAAGCAGGTCTGCCACCAGACTGAGGCATCTGCTCTGTAGGTGCACAATTAACTGCTAGCACTTGAGGTTGGAGACACTGGTTTTAGTCGTACAGGTGTCTGCAAGGTGTCTTCTCTGCCCCAATCCCCCATGCTGCATACAAAGCCTGTCGAGGGAGCGGGAATTGTCAGCGCAGCCTTATCTTCAGTTCCCAAACTGTTTTTCCCCGTGCCTGCTTGCAGAGTTTAGAGGTGAGGGCAAGTATGGAGATCCCCGGGCAGTTACTCAGTTCAGCTTCTGACTCCCTTCTTGTCATGTTTACGTGGCTCTACCTCTTCCCAGTGTTTTGATGAGCAGTGGAGAATCCTGGCAGTATATGATAAGACTTCATCTCTGAGTGAAAGTTTAGAGAGAGAGAGTCTGGTTTCGTGTGATTATCTAAGCCTGGTAGTGGTAATGTGCTGGTGATCTGCATGACCTGCTGCTTGAGTGACAGGCGAAGCCACAGTGGGCATCCTGCTCTTCATTCAGGCTTGGGCAGGGAAGGTGGAACATGGGTAGCAAAACACTCGTCCGATGACTTGACTTGGCAGCTAAAACTCGTGGGATTGCTTTATGCGATAGTTTGCAGCGGTGCCTTGTAAATGAGATGAAGCCGTCAACCAGCTCGAAGGTGAATTAATCATTCATCCTTATTAATGCATCCTTATTAATGATGCATTTTACCTGTCAGCAACCTGTTCTGATGTGGGAAAACTGGTGCAGTTTGACATTTTGTATCTTTTGAAGGTGCTCTCTGCTGAAGACAAGATCTTTGTGATTAACAAAATATTTGTGTTGTAATTGACAGTGATGTTTAGTAAACTACGCCAAAGACCTAGTGCCTTAACCAGACTTTTACCCTTCTGAATCACAAATACTGACTTCTTGAGTGCTTCTGGCATTGAGCCACAAGTGAAACAGGGGACAGGTCCCATTCTTGTGCCTGTTTTCATACTAATTCAGAAGTCAGGAAGATTTTAGTATCTAAAGTACTGAGCTTTACCCCCAAGTGATACACTGCCGTGTGCCCGTGAAGATTCCCATATCGTGTGTTTTAAATGTTTTCATTGCCTGCTGAGATATATGGACCTTGTCGGCGTGGGGTTTTTTTCCCTTTGTTTCTCTTTTTTATTTGACACTGAAGGATGTTTTAGCATAGAATAGGTGTTGAGTAGGAACCTGGGACAGTGCTTTCTTCAGATGTAGTAAGTGTAAATACCACCTATCTCAACTGTTAGATCAATGCATTTTCAATTGAGGATTTTGCCTCAGTGCTGTGTGTTCACTGTCCGCATCCCTCTCTCCTTCCCACTCGTTCAGATATATTGGCAGTATGCTGTCAGGTTGTAACATTGCTTATACTTTGGTTTTAATGCGTGGGGTTTTTTAAAGATAACTATACGGTTTGGGAATGTCTTTACTCAGAAGAGGAAAGTTTGGGATACGCTGAAGTGCTTAACAAACCTCTGCCCACCTGCCAAACAGCCATTAGGCTGGAAATGTTTCCTTCTCCCCATGTGGGCTGCTTCCCAGTAAGTAGCTGTGGGGTGCTCTGGTGCCGCCTGCCCATGCACGGGGTGAGCCGCGGCAACGCGCCGGCCACGGCCACGTGCCGGATGGGCAAAGACTGTCGGCCAAAAATGCTCCTGGCATAGGGCTGGAGCCGTGCCCTCCCTTGATAGCAGATGGCTGAGCAGGCCACCATTGAGAAACGTTTCCAAGAAGCATCATGCTTCCCAGGGACAGCAGGATGACCTGCTTGCACATTTCAGCCAGCCACCTCAAGTTTGTAATTGGTTTTCTTTTAATGATCCCAAGCATTATTACAAGTGAGAAATGAGCCGCAAGCGTCTTGTTCTGTATGCTCGTTGGCATAAGATAGTGTCTTGATGGAGTCGTAGTACTGAAAAATCTTTAATAGGTGCAGTCAGAAACAGAGAATGAAGCGTTCAGGGTGGGACCTTCAGTTCTTCAGGGCCGGCAGCACCTTGGGGCACTGTGCCTGGTTGGGACTTTGGGGGAATTTTGGCTGTGGGGCTGTGGTTGCTTTGTTTTCCGATGACCTCATGCTTAGTAAAGTATTCAAGCATTTCAGGTGCAAAAAGCAGGTCTGAGATGGAAGCAGACTACCTGTTGGTTACAGCAGAGGATGCCTGCAACTGCTCTGCGACTTAAGATTGCATAATGAGGAAAAATTTTGTCCTCTGAGTAGCATTTCTGGAATGGGCGTGAAGATGTTTTTCAGGGGCTTTCACATGTCACTCCTATCCTAAAGCACCAGTGGGCTGAGGAACACCAGCAGCTCTGTAAATAACATCCTGAAGCAGGCATTTTTCACTCAGTCTGTAAATTTTGATCACCTCTAACAGACACCTGCCATGTCCCATGAATGCCACACAAGTCTAGGTCCTTTAGCTGCTCTGTTTCCATTTTGAAATGTGGTGACGCTGTCTTCTGCTTCACAAAAAGAGGAGGGGTGCTTGTAGCAAGGATAATTCCTGACAGCTTCTCATCAACTTCAGTGTGTTTTCCATGCTTGCCCATCTGTCAGCATCTAAGATAGGGGGAGATGTTTTCTCATGTGCTTTTCGGTTCAGTTTTTAAGCACTGTTGACCACAGCAGATACCTGGGCAGTATCCTCATCCTTCCACCTCAAGTCCTCTCTCTCCACATGTGCCAGGGGCCGACCTGCAGCAGGGAGCCCCCATGGTGGGCTGATTTCACAAAGGCTTTTGAGCTCCAGAGGGCAACCGCAAACTTCTTCCAGAAAAGTTGCTAAATTAGATGGGATGCTAACAAGCACCTGGGGCTTATGGTCTTCCTCCCTCCTTAGTGCATGGCCATACCAAGCCTGTAGAAATCTCAAGACACTTAGTTTTAGTTTTTCATTTGTGCCCCAGGGGATTTATCTGTATTCCTGCTTGCATGCCATCAGCTAGTTTGCTAGTACAGAAGCAAAGCATCTGCATAAATGCGACATAGTGTTTGATACAGGTACTGAATTTGCAAAGTGTAGAGCATCCTATGCTGCCTGAAAGAAGAGGGAGGTGTGTTCGTGACCTTACAACTGACTTTGTATTTTAATTCTCTTCTAGGTGAGAGACCATACAAGTGTCAAACCTGTGAACGGACCTTCACTCTGAAACACAGCCTGGTTCGTCACCAGCGCATACACCAGAAAGTCAAAAATGCTCGAAACCATGGAAAGGAGAGCGACAAGGAGGAGACCCAGTCGAGGTGTGGAGAAGACAGCGAAAATGAGTCTAGCCACAGTGGCACCAACCCCATCTCAGAAAACGAATGCGACTCCGCGGGGGGCGTCGGTAGCCATACGTCCCTCACGGGAAGCCGAAAAGAGTCCCAGGCCGGCACGGCCAAGGACTCCCCCAGCAGAGAGGAGAAGCCGAGCGGGCGAGGAGCCGGCACCTGCCTCGCCGAGCCCACCAAGAGCGCACAGAAACAGACCGCAAAAGAGCAGGAACCTCGGGGTAGCTCCGAGCACGAGAGGCCCTCAGGTTTCATTCAAGACTTGCTGGAGATGCACAACAAAAAGTCTCCCATGAATCACATCCTTGCCTCTGCAGACAGTGCGCCTCAGCTCTTGGGGGTTGAATAACTGGCTAGGAGGTCGGACCCATCCCAGCAGGCAAACTGAAGCCAGCAGAGCAAGGTTTCTGGAGTCTTTGGTTTTGGAAGAGTGACCTACAGCTGTGGGGAGAGTATGGCAGACTGGACACGGTGCCATATGCCTTTCAGTATAATAATGCAAGAGACTACAGTATATACTGATTTGAGTGCCTTACTACTTTATTAGATCTTTTGGTATCATAGATTTTTTTTTTTCAAAAATGATTTTTTTTTTTTTAATATTTTAATGAATTATTTGGAGAGGACCTTTTTCATTTAAGCATTAATGTTACCTTTTGTATTGGTGTGCGTGAGCTTGTTCTTGTATATCTGTGATAGTCGCTGTGTTTGTTCTCTGAGCTGGAAATGGGGGCAGTGGGGTGGGAGGCCCTTGGATACCACAGCCAATAACTGGAAGAAAAATTATGTGAATTTCATATGAAATAGTCAGAGGAGATGCAGATGAGATGTTGATTTATTGTTTTTTCTCAGTAGATGTTCTTGCATTTGCCACATGGTGGAGCATTAAGCCTGTTCCAGGCCTGAACAACGTGGCAGTTGAAGGTGTTCAAAGTGGTTCAAGCCAAAAGCAGGAAACGCGACGAATTTCAACCTCACGCTTGTTGCCACTTTTCAGCATTAGAGATGGTCTCGTAGTTCCTAGGGGGATTTTCTGGCCATCGTGGAATGAGCGTGTATGCAGAGAAGAGTTACATAGCATCGTAACCTATGGAAATTATGCACCCGCTGTTATATATGTTTGATTTGCTTCAGTATATTATTATTATTATTATTTTATTATTATTATTTTATAAATTCATCAGTTCGCTTGTCTCTGCAGTCAGCAGAAACCAATGGGCAATATTTGCCCACGCAGATGTATAACGCAGCTTGGATCCCCTCTCAAAAGTGTTTTTTGACTTAACGCTTTCACCAGCTCCTCTTCTTATGTTGCAGCTCTTCTACTGTACTTTAAATGAAACCCTTCCTCTGACCGGAGAGTCAAATGGAGGCCAGCGAGGTATCATCACACCTGTACAGGGGAACATCTCACTCGTGGTGGGGTGCGAGTGCGTGCGTGTGAGTGCGTGTGCGCGTGCGTGTGCGTTGGGGGGAGCAGCGTGTGAGAACAGGGCGGCATCGGGCCCCTCCAGGTGCGTAAGAAAGGCACCGCGAGTGCTGGAGTGATCTTGTCGCAATCACATCGGTGGCAGCGCGTGTTACTTAAAGAGCAAAGTTATTCCGTCTTCCAGTTGCAAGCAAGCAAGCGAGAAATGCGAGCCTTACCGTCATCTTGCTACTGTCATGTTCTAGAGCAAGAAAATACTACTGGTAATGAAACTACAGATATAAGACATGTTAAAAATAAATAAAATAAATTAAAAAAAAATTCTTCCTGAGATTTTGGGGTTGATGCTTGAAGACTTGAGGTGTGTGTCTAAATTTCATATCAATAATTTAACCCCTTTAATGCTGGCAGCTGGGATTTCTCCGTATGGCTCCTGTTGCCGGCAACAGGTGACACTCCAGCCGCCAGCATTGAAGGGGTTAGGCGAAATGTCTCCTACTGTAGCTGCGCATTTTTAGGAGTGCCCAGCATTTTTTGTTGTCCTTGTCGTTGTTGTCTTCTTGTTGTTTGTTAATTGTCCTTCAGTCATGACCTCTGGGACAGACAGAGCCATAATAGCATTGCCGGAGCCTCACTGTGCTATTCCACCACCACAGCCCCCCAGCCCAGCCCAGCCCGCACTGTGACCCCCCCTCCCTCCTTCCCTCCCTTCCCTCCCCCCCCCCCCCCCCCGCAGAAATCGCTTTTCCTGCTCTCACCAGAGATGGAGGAAGTGGGCCTCGGACCCAGTCTATATTATATAATATATATATCTATATATATCTATATCTATATTAAAAATTCTCCGAAAATTTCTGGAGACTGAAATCTCACTGTCCAGAATTCAAAGGAAGAGAAACGTTCTCGAGTAATATTCTTCAAATAGAATAAGAAAAAAATGGTTGAGGTATATGTGATTTCTATTTTGTTTTGTTTTGTTGTTTTAAATAGGGATGTTTGAACCAGTTCAGAAACGAAGCTAGCGCCAGATATAGATAAATCAATCACAACCAATGATTCATTTGAAACTCTACCCAGGTGCATTCTACTTAATTAAAACCAGTTCACACATCCCTTAAATTGTTATTACTATTATAATATAATAATAATTATTATTATTATTTTGGGTATTTTTTTGGTTTTGTCATTTTTTTGTTTCTGGGTTTGTTTTTTTTGTTGGTTTTTTTTTTTTTTTTGCAACTCTCCACACTAAACTGCGCAATACTGTGGGGGAGAAGCCATTACTAAACTATATGCTGCAGAACAATGTAGCAAGTAATTAATTCCCAGCAGCCTGCCGGGACATCTGCTAGCAATAATCACTATTGATTTAAAGCTTTATTTAGCCTTTATCTATATCCTAGTAGAGTATAAGGTCTTGCCACATTTTATTGACATTTTTATTAGTTGAGTTTGACTGAGAACTGTTGCTGTTGTTGGGTTTTTTTGTTTCCCCTCCTCCCCCAATATTAAACTGTGAAATTTATAATGTGTTTAAACTATGGGTGAATCTTAGGCTTTAGTTTGCATGTTCAGCTAATTTGTCTCTATACGATTTTTGTTTGAATCTTTTTATTTTTTTTTCCTCTCTCAGGGCTTTTACAAAAAACAAAAAACAAACATAAAAAAAGGATCTTCTGAAATTCTTTTGCCTGAGTTGCAATGGACTTAACATTGAGATAATTCAATCACTACATTAAGCACTTGACTGTGAAAGCGCAAAAAAAAAAAAAAGTAAAAAAGAGAGAACCTTGTTTGAGGCTGTTGTGAAATAACTTTTGGGGGCTATGTGACAGTCTGATTCCATTTTCAGAATGATTCATCATCTTCTCTCTCCTCTCTGTGTGTCTCCTCTTTCTCTCTCTTCTCTCTCTCCACGAAGGAAGTTTAATCCTAGTGATTTCATCCCATGCAGGAAACAGTAATAAATGTGTAGAATTCATATTTTTCTAAAGGGAACTTAAACTGCTGCTACGAATTGTGTACAAGACTGGTTTATGCCACATGAACAGAGAATCACACATTTGTTTTGGTACTTTTATTCCTCTTTTTATTCAGTTGTACAGTACTTCCAAATTCAAAATAAAAAGTTGTTCTGTATCAAACCATCTAAGCAATAAAATGTTATATTTAAAAATTATAGGTTACAAAATGGACGTGGCTCTTCTTGTGGGTTTGTTGTAACTTGCTTTCAGGCTTAGCTGCTAGTGGACGACGTACGAGCCGGAGCTCCTCTGTGCAAATAGCGTCGCTGTTTCTCTTCCTTCGCTCGGACTGAGTTTGAATTGGAGGTGAATGCAGCACTTTTTGAAAATTCACATTCATTTTGACCACCATTTTCTGGTAGTAAAACCCCTTTGAAAGGGTGCTCTTCTCTTGGTGCAGTTCCTTAACGTAGCGACCCAAGACAGCAGAAAACTACTTCGGTGCGTGTTTTCCTGCACAGGCGTTAGGTCAGGGTTCTCTGTCCTCTTTTTTTTATTGACTGTAGCCCCGCGAGCACATCAGTGAGCGTCCTTCTGGCACGTTGTGGTGATTAACAGTTGTATCAGTCTTTTTCTGTATAAATGAAGTAGGTTTCTGCCACCGTAGTTTTATTTTTGCATAAACGTGTATGTGTATGGCTGTGAGGTCCTCAGGATGTATTTGAAAGCCACGTGCATGTGTCCAAAAAAAAGAGAAATCCTTTGTTTTAGCTTGTCGGAGCCGCCTTAGCTGCATTTTATATGCTTTCCTATAAATAAAACGCATTTCACAGGACGGTGAGCCAAAGAATGATGTGAGTTGCATATCCAGTTCTGGAGGCCAGGGAATTGCAGCGAAGCTGAGCATCTGCATCTTCTTAAGTCCTGCTGGGATGGTTCTTTCTGGTAGAGAAGCGAACCAGATTCAGAATCAGAGACATACCCAGGGCGTAAATCTGCTGCTGCTTTCCTCCCTCCAGCCTCCTCTGCCTTCGTGACAGAGGTTAAAACTCCCCACACACCTCTCTCTGGTAAGGACCTGGTCCCTCACCGCTGCACAGGGGCAGGTTAGAAGAAAACCAGTCAGCCAGGCAGCTCTGCCCCCAGCCAGGGCTCTGCGCTGAAGCAGGGCTCTGAGCTGCCTCTGGGTGGGCTGAAGGTGTGGAAACTAGGTTTCTTGGGGAGGAAACCTGCCGAAAAACACTTTCTTCCCTCTCCCAACCCACTGGTCTGAGAAATCTCCCCTCCTCTCATGAGACTGATGGGAAACTCACGTCCAAAGGTTGTGGGGACCTGTCATGAGGTGTGAAATCAAATGGGATGAGTTTACGTGGCTAGGAAGTGACTGTGACTACTTATGAAGTAGGTGACTTAGAAAGCACTTGGTTCTTGGCCGTGGAGGGGTAAAATGGGTGTGCCTGGCCCTTTTTCTACCTAACTTTGACTGTGGCCATCCCTGAGCTGGCAGTTTCCCTGCTCTTCTTGACTTGACAGGGAAACCTCCTGCAGGCCGGCTGAACTTGGCTCTTTGTTGGAGTTTCCCTTCCCCGCTGCCTCCGTCCACTCCTCCCCGCACCAGCTCCTCCAGCAGCGATGGTGGGAGCTGGCCTGAAACACCACGCTGACAGAGGGATGGGGAGGCAGGGGTGTCTCCATGGGCCTCCTCCAACTTGCTGTTTCCTTGCCTCATTCCGTAAAGCTTTTTTTCCCCGCCATTTTAAAGGTGCAGCCGCAGGTTACACGGCCCAGGCCCCATGTTGTGGGTCTGTCCCACAGCAGTGCCTCAGGCCTGGAGACCACACGCTTGACCCCAGAGCATTATGGTTTGGGGAAGACCCAAGTCCTCTGGCACCTCAGGGATGTCTTGGCAGCTAGGGGCACCGGGAGGGTGGTTTTTTCGAAGTGCGGAGTAGGAATCTGTGGGCCCTGGGGCTGGACAGGAGGAGGGCTAGCTCAAGATAGCAGGCTTGGGTGGAAACTGGCTGTCACAAAGCAGGACAGGGAGATCAGCTGGAGCACCTGTTGCAGTTTTACTGCTGCTGACATGCAAACTAGTGAAGAGAAAGGAATAAAAGTGTGTGTTTTCCATTACCCAGCATTTAGGGGATGGGAGGGCTGTATACCTACACTTCGATCTTCAGAAAGTGAGTACAATGAGAAATCATTTGCTGTTGCTGCTGTTAAAGGCGTGGTTTGCCCTGTTCTATCGAGAAAAGCCTCTCTAGTCACTAGTTACACTCGTCACGATTCAACTAGCAAAGGCAGCAAGGGGTGAAAGTTCACTTGAAACCTTTCCTTGTTCACAAGCCTCTGGGTTAGGGAATCAGACATGGCTTTTTCTTTAGACATTTCTGTAGAGATTGGGAGTTAAGATGGGATTGAAAACGTCCGTTTTGGAAACGCTGAGGTTTGGACTATCTGCGAAAAGGAGATACAAGACCCCAGCACAGAGTAACTGGTACTTTCTGTATGTACGTCAGACGTCTAAGAGACACCATCTTCTATCATCCACTCAGATAATGCAGGACAAGGAAAGGATGGAGAAATGCACAATTGGGACATCTCTAACTGCTGGACTGTGGAAAAAAGGGCTGCGCTGGCATTTCCCAGAACTCAGGTACCCAAGTAGCCAACATCAGGGCAGAGAGTGAGTAAAACCTGTACAGTGCACCAACATCTGATGATGATGTGGGTCACTTGAGGTCTCCAGCCGAGGAGCTGCGTGAAGTGTTTACCCCCCTAGTCCTTTTCCTTGGCAGTATATTGCCATCATGGGCCACGGGGAGAGGGTCGCTGCCCCTGTGCTGCCACAGCCAAATGGGCAATAAGGAAGATGCTGGGTTTTGCTTTCCAATCTTGTTTAAATAAGGGAAGTGGAGGAGCCACATTTTGACTTTGAGGGTTTTAAAAACCTCCTTCATGTCAGAGAGGAGCTGAATGTTTCACAAAAAAATGGTCCAAGGTTTGTGGACAGGGCAAGAAAGCGCGTGTGTGGGAAAAGATATGTATCTGGCTAGTGGGATGACGTTATTTAACTACATATCTCCATCTTAGACTGCCTGTGCAGTGGCTGACCGGGGGAGATGGTCAGTTGCCTGGCTGTGAGGTACCGTGGGTTGGTAGCACTGTGTCAGTGTCGTGACCCCTGGACTTTGGGTCTTGGACATGCTCCGTAGTTCCTGGGTTTGGGTTTAGCCTCCAGCATTGCCCCAGAGCTGCTCTCCTTGCTCTGTGTCCTCACATGCACATGCAGGGAACAGGGGAAACACATGTCCAGGACCATAGTGTTGTTGCTGTCTGGACACCGGTGATCACCGACACCTGCAGATCACAGGGTTTCCCTAGTCTCGGGCAATTACTGCCATGCTGGCTCACAGCATTAAAAAAAATGGAAATATCCCTAAAACGACAGGAGGTTCAGCACAGCTGGGATTCCTGAGGGAACAGCTCTGCTGAGGGGGTATATGGTCGCAGTCTGTTCCTCTGGTTTTAAAGTAAGGACGTGAGCAAGAAGACAAAAGTGTTTTGTTAATGCAGCCCCTTCCAAACCCTAAAGTGTGTCCTGCAGATGCACCAACTTCTGCTCAGCAAGTCTGAAGCTCTTGACTTTTCTCAACATGGCCACGCTGGTGTCTTTCCTAGTCACCTCAGCTGAGGATTGTGTTACTGGGAATGAAGTTTTAGGTGATTTAACCCCTTCTCACCAGTCCTGAAAGGATGGTTTCTACCAAGTAAGCACAAGGTGTTTCTCCTACATGTTGAGTGGGTGTCAAGACACTGGTGGTGTGTGCCTTTGGCCCCATGAAAAAGTGACGGGCTCATTTGTCCTGTGGTGTGCGTGTGTTTGCTTGGGACTTATTAGAGGAGTATGGGCCCACAGCACAGAGAGAAGTGCTCTGGGGCAGAATTATTCAGTGTGTTAGGATCTCTCACCAGGTGCAAAGGCTGCAGGAGCATCCCTGTGTGCTGCCAGGGCTCCTCAGTGGCCTCACCTGGGCAGTGAGGCCCATTTGAAACAAGGAGAGGAAGGAGGTGGAGAAAGAGAGTAGTGTTGCATTTGCTTACTGCTGAGGCAGTAGCTCTGTAATGTAAAAAGATATTTATGAAACCATTTTCTAGTAAGATTTTTTTTTTCAAAGAAATTAACTGGATCAACACCTGGGAGAAGGATAGTGGAGAGGCAGAGGGAAGTTGGCTTGCTTGAGGACAGCAGGGAGGATGCAGACAGAATGGGATTCTTAAGAGCTGCAGGAACATCTACCTTGCTGTTGCGTGTGTCACCTCAGGTAAGTGATGTGTAATCTGCATACATGTGTGACAGTGTTAATGGGGTGCCTGACAGAGGAAAAAGTTGATTTAATTCTCTAGGAAAATGAAAACCTCCAGAGTGTTCCTAGGTAAGGGGCCAAGGTGCCTTCATTTCAGGATGCATCTGAAATCACCCTGAAACTAAGTAAAGGTGGAGTTGAGAAGCATTGCTGAGCCTTTCCAAAACTCTAATCTTGCCTCCTACTTCCAGTTCTTTCTCAGTTCCCCTCACAGCCTAAAAAAACTACATCCAAAGGAAGCAGGAGTTTTTCATATGTTGAATACCAGTAAGTGGGAAGACTTCTCTGGCTCACTGAACCTCACTGCGTAATGCAGTAGAAAACCTTGTAGCAATCCTCTGAGTAGTAGGAACCGAAAATAGCTTTCTTCTTTGCTGTGCTGCTTGTTTATTTCTCCTGTGCCAGATTTGTCTCTTGTTTGGCAAGGAAAACTGCCAGGAGTGTATGAGGAAACTCTGGACGATGGGCGTTTGGAATACACCATCGTGAAATTGTTTGAACTTCTCCGGGGCCTTTCAGCAAAGGGTTGTGAAGCAGTTTACGAACATTGGTTAGTCGGAGGCTGTAAATAAGAGAGCAGTTTGCTGGAGAAAAGGCTTGTCATCATGAAAGGCCTGATCTGTTTTCATAATCTCAGAGGCAGAGGTTAATGCAGTAGAGGCCAGCTCTGCTGTGGGCTGACTTTCAGTCGGTAATTTTTAGCCTGTAACCGTGCAGGGAGCGTGGTCGTGCTGCTCATAAAAATGTGTGAAGGTTAGGACAAAATGTCAGCCAGAGGGGTCGGTGGCTGTACTATAATGGGTGATCCGAGCAGCTGGGATATGAGGAACAGCAAAATGTGCCTCTCCACAGCAAGTGTGCAAAGAAATGGTCCTGTCTGAGGGTGTGTGCACACGCAGGGTTGGCAGCCCCTGCCCTCAGGCAAAGAGGGGTTGCAGAAACAAGTTCAGTTTCATTTGGGTAACTGAGGCAACCAACATAACCTCTTCTTCCCATCTCCTGTTATCTGATTGTACGGAGGCAGCTTAGATTTGCACCAAAATCTATTAATTGTTTTACATGAGCAACATCTGACTCTTGATGAATCTGCACCTGAGAGAAATATTTGTATTTCACAGTGCAAGTTGTGAGATGTAGGTTTACTTTGACCAATAAATATTTCTCCCATGTATGTGCAACTCAAGCTTTTGGGAATGGAAAAGTGATTGGGTAAAACCTGGTGGTAAACAAAAAAGAAAGTAACCTTTTCCATTGCTGTTTTCCTCTATTTCTACTGAAGTGTGGCCCTACTTGATGCACAGGGCTCCTGGGTAGCAGTTGGGGAGGAGGTAGAACATGGGAGCACATGTTCTGTCTTGCGTGCTGCTGCTGAGCGGGACACAATACTCGTAAATTTGCTCACTCTGCCAGTAAATCCCTTTGTGCTGGCAGGATTTAACACCATTTCATCCGTTGCCTTCAAGATGCTTGTATGACTAAAGCTTTACAGGCTTCAAGGTTACATACGTCAGGTCTATTATAGTGCACAGCTGGAGAAAATCAAAGTACCAAGCTGCCTGTGTATACACAGCAATCTGTGAAAACTCTGCACCACAACACAGCAAGTTTGATTTGTGATCTCCTGTCTAGATCATTATCTGCCAGTATCTTTTGGAGTTGAAACCACAGAGGCTGCCTAGCACAGCTACCTGAAACCCAGAATCGGCACTGGGCCGGTTAGAAAATCTTGCCAGGGTTGCAGGCAAGGGAAAGGGAGGGAGCTGGAGAAGTGAGCAACCTGCCCGCCTCACGGGTGACGCGTTCTGGTACGGGATGCAAAGCCACATGCTACTTTTCAATGCATTTGGTTATTACTTTTTGGTGAATGCACCTCTTTTGGAAACAATTTTTTTTTTCCTGAACCAAAATATTCTCTCTAGCAGCTGTAAAACACCTGCTTAAAAATTAAGGTACTTAATTTGCACAACACTTAATTAAAAGTGACAGCAGCTCCTCCCAGGAGCCCCACTTGTGGCATAGCAGCATGTTTCTGAAATGCAGCTGTGGGATGTTTTGCAGTTTGCCAATGATCCTGTACTTATTGCCACTGCAGTCAATCAGTGACATCTGTTTGGGTGCAATTCTACAAATTCAGCAGAATAGCAATGATGGGGTGATGGCCCTTGGTGACTGTCACCCAAGGAAAGCTGGGGCATAAGCAAAAGGAGTGCTGCACCTAGCTAACGGAGTAGGTGATACCCAGTGACGTGGAGGGACTTCAGTCCCAACAGGACCTTGAAGGAACATCTTGTCCTGTATGAATGTGGAATAACGCTTCTAAATGAAAGCAATTGCTCTGGCTGATGCCTCATACATCATCCTCATCATACCTTTTAGTTGGGGGCGATCATAATAGTATCACAATCTGTCAAGACTACTAGTACATTGGAAAGGAGAGGGTCCCTGCATAGTGTGGCTTTTAAAATACAAGCTAAATCCCATTTAACTTGTTTTTTTCATTCTGAAAGACTGCCTTTCCTGTGGTGCCTAGCAGGGAGATGCGATTCCCGGTTTTCAGCTTGCTTACAGCAACCAGTTAGGACTAGTTGGGCAAAATGTCACCTCCAGCTGGGAGAAATACTTCCACTCTCTATGAATGAACCACTATTACAAACAACCAAGCATTAACTAAGTCTTAAATACTGGCTCTAAGGAAAATATAACACACTTCATAATCAAGTTTGTTAGGGTGTTTACACTTGCTCCTAATGATAACCTGTTATTTTGGTGACAGTGTATGCCACGTTCCACGTGATAGTCATCAGATGCTATTTAAACTCTAGCTTTTCCTTCCCACCGGAAACCTGCAACAGGGTATTTTAAGACTTTCCTCCTGTCTGTGTTGACTTCTGCTGAAGAAAAGTTTTCTTTCTGTCTCTCTTGGGAGACTGAGTAGTGGACTTGGCAGCTGCGGCTGGGAGGGAGCGTGCTGCCACACTAAGGTCCCATGCACCGGTCGTGTCTGCAGTGCTGTGGATCCAGGCTTGTGCAGGGAAGTGTGCTTCAGCATTGTGGGGAGATGGGACTCTGACTCGGCTTTCATGGAAAAAATACTCCCGCTAAAGTCAGAATGCGGACCTATTTGTGTCTGAACATGGGCAAGTTACACGTGGATTTAAAAGGCCCAGTTTAATCTTAATGGCAGGAAACCTGCTGAGGAGCCTGGGACTTGGAAACCAGAGGACAAAGCAGTGATGTGTATGCAGTGTCACAATTACCCCTGCTTCTGCAGTACTTTAGGCTGACCCTGTAAGTGGCTATAGCCCTGATTTTTTTTTTTTTAAGCAAATGCAAGACACTTGTATTCACAGCCTTTCAGAGTTTAAGTAAGTTTCACATTCTCAATTATTTTCCAAAAAAGCACAGAAAATGCAGTGCTCATACTTCAGTGACCAAGACATAGCAAAGTGATAGACACAGCTGTACCAAGTTCCACCTAGTGAACCTAATATTGTGTTTTATCTCCACAGTAAATGCTTTAATCACACACCATCCACCAATGCAGCTCCAGCTGAATGAAAGGCTCAGCTGTCCAGGCCCTGGGGGGCAGGGCTGTGTCTGCTGAGGTTATATTGAAAAACTTCTCTTGTCCAGACACTTGTGTGGCTATGTACATTAACTCTGAGTATTCTCTTCACTATGTGAAAGAGCCACAGTTACTGTCTTAAGTTACAGTTTTACAATGTGAATGCA